>NW_027397079.1:29381186-29441894 GCF_003265705.2 Callorhinus ursinus | reverse complement strand
TGTGTGTGTGTGTGTGTGTGTGTGTGTGTGTGTGTGTGTGTGTGTGTTTAAAGATTTTTTTTTATTTGACAGAGACACAGCAAGAGAGGGAACACAAGCAGGGGGAGTGGGAGAGGGACAAGCTGGCTTTCTGCGGAGCAGGGAGCCCGATGCAGGGCTTGATCCCAGGACCCTGGGATCATGACCTGAGCCAAAGGCAGACACTTAACGACTGAGCCACCCAGGCACCCCCCAAAGGATGTTTTGAGTGAGAAGTGAGGTAGTCTGCCCAGGTCCCACAGTGTGTGGCCAAGAGGAAAACTACATAGAAGTATACATAACTGCACTGGACACCATGCAATACTCTTTCCCAAACAGGATGCTTAAGGTCATTTCTTCAAATATGTGATTAACTACAAGAAACTGGATTTGACCTTATATTTAAGTTAAAATAAAAATAACTCAAAATTGTTTTAACCACACATAGAAAGTAATTTCTACATTTAATGATTGTAATTATGTTAAATCAAATGATAGAGATTTGAAAACAAATTTGGTAAGCAGGAGACACACCTCAAATATTATCTCTTTCAAATCCTATTTTACATTAAAACTATATTTTAATGAAGAGTCAATAAAGGCAATCAGTTCCAATATACTGCCTCCTTTAATCCCTATGACACTATAAGAATACAGCTGTCTTCTCAACTATCCGGTCCTTCTCCATTCCTTTACAGGCTTGCCGTTCTTTTGTGCACCTGTGGGGTGCACAGGTGCACAGCTGTGGGGGAGGGGTTGGTGTTCAATCTTCTGTCCTATTTGTTGACGTCAGAAAACACGTTCATTCTCTGGCCAGTGCTTCAACTGTCAATCCCTGGAGGGCAACTCCCACTCCGAAACATAAAGCCCTGTGTGTACATCTGAGACACAATCCCTTATCCCCATTTGCCAATTCTATGTTCATTTAAATGTCCTACCATCTCTCTCAAGTCAAAAATGCTTAGGACCAAATTCGCCACATTTCCTTCATTGCCTTTTATTTTATTTTATTTTATTATGTTAATCACCATACATTACATCATTAGTTTTGGATGTAGTGTTCCATGATGCTTTGTTTGCGTATAACACCCAGTGCTCCGTGCAGTACGTGGCCTCTTTAATACCCATCACCAGGCTAACCCATCTGCCTGCCCCCCTCCCCTCTAGAACCCTGAGTTTGTTTCTCAGAGTGAGACTATGGACCTTCATTGCCTTTTTAATACAGATTTCATCTTTTTCATCAGACTCAGAAAGTCCATTGACAGGCCTTTTTGTGAACTTAACACAGTGCCATTTTGGGGCCTAAATGAATAGAGTCTCTGTTCTCAATAAGAAATTAGCAGTCAAAGGAACTGAAATGAAGAGAAAATGCAATAAAGAGAAATATATTTCACATTTATCTGAATATTTCATAATATTGGGGGTTTCCTTGTGTTGACTGCCTAACGTCTTTGAACATATTCCTACATTTTGGGATTTTCTCACATTGAGAGTCCAGTTTTAGAAGCCAGAAAATTGAGAGACTACCTTATATCTGGGCGCCAAACCAGGAAGAACCAGGTTTCTGGCAGGAGCAGTTGGGGAGGCATTTGGTTCATCAGCTTCAGGAGACAGATACCTGGCATCATAGGTTATGAGAAGCCATATGATCAGAGAGAAGTCCTTGGGTAGGAGTATGTAGCCCCAGAACCAGGCTCTCTGGCACCCTCCCAGAGATTTTGGACCTTACTAGTATCTGTGAATACATTCTTCTTTCTGATTAAACTAGCCTGTGCATATTCTGTTATATGCAACTAAAAGCCCTGTCCAATACTCACATTAAAGTATTGAAATTCTATTCAGTCACAGAAGCACAAATTGAGTATTAAGAAAAAGTGGTCAATTTCAAAAACAGTTGCATTTATCTTTACCCTAGGCCATTTTGGCATACCTAGTTACGTTTGCCATGCTACAGAGCCACATAAAATCTATGCTTCCATGAAATGGGAATGCTGAAGCTCCTAGCTCATATGAGTAAAAATTTCATCATGATTAACCAAGAGTAATTAGTGTTTCTTCTGAAAAATAATTTAGAATAGTTAATTTGCTGATAGAAGTTTATAAAAATCTGTTTTCTTTACCCCTGAGGGTAAATTAAACCAACGAACTTTAAAACTAGTCCCCTAAATAGATGTTCCAAGGTCACCAGTAATCAAAGTGTTATGGTTATGAGTATTGCATGATAGTCAATACCACGAGGCCTGGTATCAAAATATCTAAATTTGAATCTCAATTCTACCACTCATTAATTTTGTCACCTAGAACAATATAAACCATGTATCTACACATCAGCTTCTTTATCTGAAAACAAAAATAATTATAGGACCTTCAAATAAGTTTTTAAAAGTATTTCCACTACAGAAAATATATGGAAGGTACTTAGCACACTGATCAGAATATATTAAGTCCTCAATAAATGTCATCCACTGTGATGTCTAGTAGCTTCATTGGCAATTATGACAATACCGCAATAATGTGAGGGAGTCTAGAATTTAACACATTTGACTAAGCCCTGTACTAATGTCTATTTAGTAGGGTCTTTTAATATTAAACATCTCAGTTTTTCCAAATGTCTTCTCTTGTTCATTCAGGGGATTATTACTTCTGAAACTAAACTGCCCACACTCCTTGGCTGAGAAAAACGCACCTGGGGATAAGTTGCCTGACTGAAAAGCTATGCAGCTCTTGATGGGCTGTTTTTTGCTTTGTGCCTGAAAACAGCTTTTCTACACCAGTGCCCCTTTGAGGGTATTTTGGCCTCAGATTAGAAGGACAGTGAGCTACTGCAATGGCATTTTATAGAGAGCCTCAGAGTTTCCAAATATTCATTTTTAGCCAATGTTTCCAGCTGGGGTCCATTTCCAGTGGCTAGGGGAAAACAAATATCTGTCTTGGGATTGTAGGGTTCCAAGCATTTTGCAAATGTTCTCACCTAATACTTCCCTGGGAAAATACCATCTCTGGTAAACGTTAAAAAGTAAGTTGTTCGTTTAGAAAAAAAAAAAAACTGTTGCAGTAAAAACACAATCTTGTGAAGTATTTGCAAGCATATGTGCTGGTTTTGTCACCATTGTAACTGTGGTTACGATGCACTTTGGTTTGATACCTCAAGTTTCCTTTGTTTAACATCACCTGTTAAAAAATGGTTGTTAACCCTTGTTTGGAGTTATCACCCCTTTGAGAATCTGATGTATGCTCTCTATCATTTCCTCAGAAAAAGAAATTGCCATATACATAACGTATGTCTGCATACAGAACAACTATGCATGGCTAACAATTTAAAGTTCTATTTTAAAATGTCTAATACATTATCTGTTTATTGGCATTCTGTTAATCAGAAAACTCCAGAAAGTAATTTTTTGCCAGAACAATGATACTTGGTATTCAAAATAATGACCCCGGCTCTATGAACCCCTTGAATCCCACCTATGGATGCCTTCAAGCCTTGTTACTCAAAGCACAATCCTTGGACCAGCACCCTCATCATCACATGGGAGCCTGTTAGATATGCAGAATCCTGGGCCCTAACTCTCCAAACCATACCTGCTGAATCAAAATAGGCACTTCTTTTGTATGTATATATGTATGTATTTATTTATCTTTTATTATGTTCAATTAGTCAACATATAATACATCATTAGTTTCTAATGTAGTTCAACGATTCATTAGTTGCATATAACACCCAGTGCTCATCACAACATGTGCCCTCCTTAGGCACTTTTAATAAGATACCCTCTTGATTCATATGTACATTAATTCTTGTGAAATGCTGCTTTGAGTGCTTGAACAGTCCTTTAAGAACCTCTGGTCTCCAAGATTCTTTCAGTGCTTGAGTCACAAGTTAAATTCCAATACTGTCTTCTAGAAGCCCCCAATATAATATATATGAACAAATACAAATTAAATGATAAACATTTTTTCATTTTTTCAACAAATATTTACTGAGCATCCACTGTGTGCCAGGCATTGTTCCAAGCCTCTAGCCTCATTCTAGAGGGAAAACAGATAAAAAAAATACGCAAGTAAAAATGTAATCTGTCAGACGCTCATTAGTGCTATGAGGTAAAACAGAGCAAGATGAAGATGACAGAGAATGTTGGTGGTGACCAGAAAAACCTCTGGATAAGATGGCGTCTGGGCAAAAACCTGAAGAAAGCGAGGAGTGAGATTTGTACTATAGGAAAGAAAAGCTTTCCAGCAGGCAGCAAAGTAAGGTAAAAACCCGGAAGCAGGAAGGTATTTGGTGCCTCTGAAAGATCAAGGAGGAGGTCACTTCTGGTGGATTAGAAAAGAAGAGGGAGCAGGTGAAAGCAACAAGGTGGGATAAGGGTGGTCATGTAAGTACTAATAATCACTGACCA
This sequence comes from Callorhinus ursinus, assembly GCF_003265705.2. Taxonomy (NCBI): domain Eukaryota; kingdom Metazoa; phylum Chordata; class Mammalia; order Carnivora; family Otariidae; genus Callorhinus; species Callorhinus ursinus. The sequence continues at coordinate 29,437,476 of NW_027397079.1, read as the reverse complement.
CATGTACCAATTGCTTATAATCATGAGGAACGACAGTATGACAAGTCCAGATGGGTTCAGTGGAGGGGAAGACTGCCCTCTCTCTTCCACTCAGTCAGGGAGTCTGAGACTTTCCTAGGGGTTTCAGAGACTTTTTGAAATACAACTTACTCCCATCAGAAAGCAATTTATTCATCTTTACTTTTTTTTTAATTTAGGCTTAAAATATAGTTGCTAAGTACCTCTGGCAAAAACCAGATTCTGTTTCAGAGGGTCTGGCACATACTTGGCAGGAAACACACTAAACTGGAATTAAATTATAATCCCATGGCTGGCTATAATTCAGAACCATATCTTGGCTACCTTTTTAGGCTTATGTTCATAATTATTCTAGACCACATTTCAACAGTATCCTAGCCATCTTGTCTGAACATCTGTTTCAGGAACTCTTCCGCCTTTGGCCAGTGTGTGCTCTCACTGCAGACAGCACACCAGATGACCAGTGCCATCCCCTTCATATTGTGCATACATGTCTTGTATCTTTTGAGTCTATGCCAAGATCCTGTTGGGAGACACAAGGTTTTGGTAACAAGGGATATGTGCTTGTCTTGTTGCCACATGTAAACCACATGAAAGGAATCATGACTATATTGCTTAAGAAGTCATGCCAGTAACTGTAAAGATCAGCCTAGCTTACAAATAACAGCTATCAATTTGTACAACCTTTGTACATGGGATAATCTAATCCATGCTAATCTCTCTCTATTATGGCAATGAAGATGCTATAATCACTCCTCACACAGAAAGGCTTCAATCAAATTAATGTTCCATGTCAGCTCTATCTTAAAATATTTCCTCTTCCTCATCCAGCATGAAAAATGAATAAATCTGTCTATGCTGAACGAGCCTCCCAAGGATTCTCAATTTAATCTAGCCAGAATGGAATTTACCAGTCAAAAACATCTAAATAAAAACAAGGAGGCCACTATTCACTCATAGATAGGTATAATCCACCTTAATAAAATTAAATTTCAAAAAGAAAAATAATGGGATTATTTACAGAAAATTTCGTTTTCCCACTCAATTATTTGTAGAATATTGGAGCCAGATAAGACCAATGGAAGTCATCATTTACAGGTGAGAAAATGGTGGCTGAAAGAAGCAAAGAGATCTTGCTCAAAGATGCAACACTCTGTGGTGGCAGAGAAAGCACCAGACCAAGGTCCTTCATCATCCAGATAGCCCACCACCACCCCCAACACACACACACACACACACACACACACACACACACACACACACACTCCCCATGTCTGTCCACAGGGTTACAGCATAGGGAAGCTTCTGATTTGCTCCAACATTTTTTTTATATATCATTAACTATGGGGGGGGTGGGGAGACCATGTAAGTCAGAGTTAAAATGGCAAGAACCATTGCTAATCAAAAATCAATCAGAAATGAAGATGAAGCATTTTTTGAAATTCTAATACAAGTTGATAGGAAAATTGGATTCAATTTTCCAAAATTTAATTCTCACAACTCTCAAGAATATGTCTGTTGTACCACAGGAGGCACCCTTCTAATGTCAGTGAATATTTCTAAGGAATCACCTAATCTATCTGTTCCATACTTGACCTATTTTAATTTTGCAGGTGGTTGGTGATACAGAGAGTAGAAAATGCTGCCACTCAAAATCTGACTTTGTAAAACCTTAAACCTTTTAGAAAAGCAATCAGCACAAAATGTGTCTTCACACCTGTGACTAAAATTATATAAAGAAACAAAAAGTGCCAAGAAAAACTAGAAAAGATAGTTAACCCAATTCAGAAAGTTTTGTCAACCAAGAAAGTATTTCTCAAGACGTGTCAGTACATAAAGTACATGACAGGACATCCATAACATGATAAACATTTAAAAATCCCATTGATGGATCCCCATAAATCCTCTGCTTATAATGACTCATCATGAGAAAACTCCTGTAACCAGCACAGCTATACTGTCCCAGGACATAGCAATGACCCTAGGATATTATGAGATTCCCAAGTGTCTACTTTTATCTGTATCATTCTGGTGCTGACGGATTTTCTCAGGTTCTGGTTGTTCACACTGGTAATCCTCTCCAAAAAAGAGTACTGCACTAGCAAGTATACTTTGTTCCTAATGACCATAGATAACACATTCCATTTTCGGTGATCTGCTTTGTAGAATCTTATGTATGTTTGAAAGATCTGTTCACAAACACAGTCCTCTCATTTTACAGACTAGAAAACTGAGATGTTTAATGATTTTCCCAAAGGCTATTACAGTTTATTTATGCAAATACAGGCCAGGAACTTGGGTCTCCTGGCTCCTTATCAGCTGCTGTTTCTATTTTGTCAATCTACCTCCTCTATGAGTCATCCCCCACTGTAGGGTAGAATCTTACTTTATCCTCCAAATCCAATTCAAATGGTCTACATTTTAACTCACATAATTGCCAAATTGACCAAGAAGTTTAAAAGCAACTGCTTTTTCTATTACAGTAGAAATTCTGGCTCAATAACTGTAAATGTCTTACAACGTTGTACAAAATGCCATCCTATCCATAATTTTTTTTTACCCTACTGGGTTATCTCTAAACAAGCATTTCCAAGGCTGTGTGACACAGGACAAAGCCTGCAACCTGTAGCAAAAGAACACTTCACCAACCAAAAGCTTCTGACTCAACTCAAATCTACGGCTTATTTAGGATTTTAAAGTAATGTCTGCACCCAATAACAGCCAATGTTTACCAGGTGAGCACTCAAGCCATTCTTCCTACCTGGTTATTCAACTTTGATCACAACCCTAACATGGCTAAGCAAAACCCACTCGACAGATGAGGAAAATCAGATCCAAGATCCTTAATAATCTGCCAAGATCAAACAGATAGTAAATAGGAAAGTCAACACTGGAGTTCTCCATTATACAAAAATGTTCCTTAAGAGTATGTGCAAGAAAGAGCTCCCGTTTTCCAGTAAAGGATACACTCTTCAGGTCCTGTCCTTTCCCAGTATCTAAAGGAAAGAGAGTAAGCGGAAGAGATACCGATAAATCAAAAAAGAATAATACTTCAATTACATGTCTTCTAAATCAACCTCCAATCCATCAAGCTGTAATACTGCTCCCTCAACAGCAGCTATTCCAAGGCATAGTAACACAACTCCTCCTGCACATTCACTGTTTTTAGGGTTGTAAAGCTAGACTTTCCACACACTAGATACCCAAGAAGCAACATTTTCCCCATGTGAAAAATGAAGTTCATAATAGCGGTGCTTAGGGTTGTTGGCAGGATTAAATGAGTTACTATATGTAAAAACCCTTGAATCATGCCGCACAATACACTCTGCGAGTATTAGCTACTAATCTTATTATTATCCCTATCCTTACAAAAGTAACAAGCCAGGCAACAGTGCATTTCTATGTCTTGGGCTGATCATTCAGCTTAATAGCAATTATTTAGCACTGACTGGATGTGAAGATCTACAGGAGGAACTGAGGAAGGACTAATAAAAGGAAAAAACAGATCCACTCCTAGTCCTATGGGGATTGGCAATGTAGAGAACGTAGGTAAATGCAGATGAGAGCAAGAACAAAAATTAGCACAGAAACATTTCATGCACTGCATGTATAATGAACGGTGTTTAATGAGAGGCTGGCTGACTTCACAGAGCCGGCATTGCCCGGGACCACAGGAGGGCCGTGCCATAGCAGAGAGTGAAGACAATGCTATTATTGCAGACAGATGAAAGAGCAAATGCTCAGCAGTGGCACTGGACAATACAAGAGAAGGTTTCCAGGAACATGAATAAATTGATTTGTAAACCAAAAAGTGCTCAAGTTTAAGGTGTTATGTTTTCCTGTGTTGATGGCTCTGATAAAGTTTTTAACCAATCTTGGATTCACAGCTCTTCATAGGACCGAGACCTACATGCTTCTCTCTCCTGGAGTTTCAGCTGTTATAGCAAGCAACAGAGCTAGGATGTTGGGGACACAGGAGCAGGTGTGGCCCCACCTACATCACATGGCACTTGATGCTGTTGCCCAACTCTGTGACCTTGGACTTTCACTCTCTGGACCTCAGGGTTTCCTCAACTGCGTGATGGGGCTAATAGCAGCGGTTCCCCTAACAGGGTTGTTGTGAAGATGAAATGAATTAGATGAAAAGTTCTTGGAAGAGTACCTGGCACCTCGTAAGTATTACGTAAGTGTTTACATTACCTTGACGAGCTCATTTTATCTATGCTGTTCTCAGTCTCGCTCTAGCTCTGATGACTTCCTCTGAGACAAGATATCCAGTAGGCAAACCTTTAGTACCGCATTCGCTTGGCAGGACTCCAGCGATTTTAGAAGTGGTCTCACAACAGAAATGAAAGAAAATAAAGGGGAAGTGGGGCCTGTACGTTGAAACAAAGTCCTGACAAGAACAAAGGTGGGAGACACAATTTCTCCGTTTCCTGCCATGTTCTCATGCTCACTCAAGCAGGGGAGTTAGTGTTTTGTTTTGTTTTTTTTGTTTTTTTCCACCCTTTCCTGCACAGAGGCCTGAGCATCTAAATGCAAGTAGGGCATACTTGGTACCCTCTACAACATCCATAGAAACCCAGAGGAGCCTTCTCAGACTGCAGACAAAATCCCCATCTAGAATTAGGAAGTACAAGGACATCTATTTCTCCATTTATCTATTTTTCATTTTGCATGGACATAGTCCAGTGGATCTCAAACTCATGGCCTACAACCCTCTGAGGGCTTTGACTATCCCCTTGAGCAGCACATCATCCTGTCACAAAAAGATAAAACAAACAAAAACAAAAAACAAACAAAACCCTAAACAAACAAAAAATTAAACAAAACAAAAAAATTAATCAAACAAAAAACCTCTGAGCTGCTAGCCCACTTTACAGAGAGTGCCCCCAATCAGCTGCATACACTCAGACTAGGGGTACATTGTGGATTGCCCACTCTGTGGCTGGCTTTAGCTATTACTTCATTTCATTGCCCTAATAATTTATGAAGATAACATTAGACACATTTTAAAACATGCAAACTAAAGCTTAGCAAGTTGAAGATAAATGCCTCATCTTCCAATAATTGACAACTGGTAAGATTTGGATTTGACATCAGCCATATTTGACCCTCACTATAACTCTTTTCTCTTTCAACAAACACTTGTCAAAAACCTCTTTAGTACTAGATATTGTTATAGACATGGGGATACAGTAAGAAAGAGAAAATGTCCTGATCTCAAAGAGTTTACATTCTACAAAGGAAGATAAAATAGACCAAGACATATAAGATGATCTTGGGAGAAAAAGTCATGAAGAAAACTGAAGCATAATTGTGGACAGAAAGTGACAAAACAGGGCAGCTATTTTACATATGGTGATTAGGGGAGGCCTTTCTGAGGAAGCAGCATTTGGAAAGACACTTAAATGAAGTAAGAATCAGGCCAGCAATTATGGGGAGGGGGGAGTGTTCCCTAGAGGTGAGAGCAAGTGCAAAGTCCTGAGGCATAGCCAAGGAAAAGCAAGAAAACCAGTGTGATTTGGGTAAAGCAAAAAACAGGGGCAGTGATAGAAGATAAGGTTGAAAGTACTAACTCAGGCCAGACCACACTTTGGTCTGATAGGCTATGTCAAGGCATCTGCATTGTGTTTGATTATAATAGAAAACCACTGGAGAGTTTTGCACTGGGAATTAGATTCTCAAAAGAATTGTATTTTTAGAAGATCACTCTAGCTGCTATGTGGAGAACTGACTATAAAGGAGGAAGAGTCAAAAAAGGGGCAAGTTAGGAAGCTGATTTAGTAGTTTTGATGAGAGATTATGACAGTTTGGACTAGGTTTGTAGCTGGACTCATGACATATTTTGAAGGTTTTTCTCCCTGGTACAAAATCAGGGTGGTCCTTAAGGAATTCTTTTAAAACACAGATTGAGTAATGTTGAAACCAAAGATGATGGGATACCTTCACTCTGTCACAGCCATGACCTAACCTCAGTGTTGTTATTGGTGTGACAGTGTATCAAGCATGAAATCTAGCATTAGGACAATAGTGAACATGAAGCCACACTGACAATGTCATTTTAACCTTTGTAAAAGGTGAAAGGGCTCACTTGCCTTTCACCCATCCACCAGCCAATTCCAGAGCAATTTTTTTCCTTTAAATTTTTTATTGTTATGTTAATCACCATACATTACATCATGTTTTTAAATTTTTATTGTTATGTTAATCACCATACACTACATCATTAGTTTTGGATGTAGTGTTCCATGATTGTTTGTGCATAACACCCAGGGCTCCACGCAGAACATGCCCTCTTTAATACCCATCACCAGGCTAACCCATCTCCCCACCCTCCCCTCTAGAACCCTCAGTTTGTTTTTCAGAGTCCATCCTCTCTCATGGTTCGTCTCCCCCTCCGACTTACTCCCCTTCATTCTTCCCCTCCTGCTATCTTTTTTTTTTCTTAACATATATTGCATTATTTGTTTCAGAGGTACAGATCTGTGATTCAACAGTCTTGCACAGTTCACAGTGCTCACCATAGCACATACCCTCCCCAATGTCTATCACCCAGCTACCCCATCCCTCCCACCCCCCCACCACTCCAGCAACCCTGAGCAATTTTATCTTGCTACACAGAAAGTTTTTAAATTCTCAACTTTTAAAAAGAATCTTTGGTTTCCCACATTTCTGCAGGCTTCTCCACAGTTTATCCTGAACCAGAATATTCATGGATGGACATAGCATGCAACAAATCTGTTCCTTCTCTCAGACAAAACTCTTTGAAGTACCCAAGTTCTATTGGCACTGCCTTTTTTCATATGAAAATATGATGTTTTAGAGAGATCTAAAATATATGGTTGAACAGGGTCATCAGTCTTGTAATTTTATGCGCAAACCAAAGGTGGTTTGTTAGATCTGCAATAGAGAATGATGTGACCCCCCCACATCCAGTCTAGAACTTTTTATATTATCTCCTTTTGTCATCACAACAACCCAATCAGCTACATAGGCTTTTGTAACTGCCTGATTTTGCTGATGAGAATACAGAATGCATCCTCATGATCACAGGGGGAATTAGAGGCAAATCCAGTACAGAATCCCAGGTCTTCTTACCTCCACACCAGTGCTCTCTTGATCAGATCATCCTAATTTTCCAACTTGACACCTAATTACCCAGAGGGTCAAAAAAACCCAGTGCAAATTTTGTTCCTTAAAAAATCCATTATAAAAGAAAATATACTATTAGCAGATGCAATGAGCGTTGAGAAAAACTCAGGGAAAATAGGTCTGTGTTATTCCTCCAATCCATGTTAACTGTCCCCAAAGGTAAATATGTATCCCTTTGATGGGTCAAATTAAATGCAGATCAAGCCCTTACTATATAGAGTCCTGATTATGAAGAAATAGTAGGAACAACTTACAAGGGAGAAGCAGAATAAACAAAAAGAATAACAAAAGCACAAATGTATATGTAGAGAAGTATGAAGAGAAACAACTGAATCTTTAAAGAAAACTTCTTGGAGATTTAGCAGTTTTGAACATTTAGCAGTTTTGAAAAAGGAAGGAGAAGACGGAAAGTAGTTTTTCTCAGTGCTGAAGAGAAAATAACCCAAGTAGAATGAATTGTGTGTACCAAAACTCACAAATGGGCTAACAACTAACTCCATGTATGCAAGAAATTAAGTAAAATAATGAATGATTTGGAAACCATGAGCTATAATCATGACTAATGGCCTTGGGGTAAGTTGTACAGGCTGGAGATGGCTATCATTCAATGTAAATATCCCTAGAAAAGCAGAGAGTAACCACTGGAACACACTAGCATCTGAATCAATGTAATGTTTACACCTATTTTTGCACTGTGCTTGCATTCTTCTGCCCAGTATGCTGAGAGAAGAAAACTGGTGGAGGAAGGTCGAGTAGAAGAGAAAGTCTAAATGAGGAACAAATGGTTTAAGATTTACCCTCAGTTGGTACAAAGGGCCCCGGAACCACCTAAGAAAAGGAGTCACAAACTGTAGGCATGGATCATTCTTTTAAGAACTCTGTGAGGTTTTTTTTGTTTTGTTTTGTTGTTGTTGTTTTTAGAACTCAGGCATTCCTCCTGTTTTTATAATGCTTATTACCTGTTTTCCTGTAATTCTTAGAATATTCTTGACATAAAAAATGAATTGACGTACATATTTTATTCAGCTAAAAACGAATCATTCTAGTAATCTTTGCAAACTGTTAATCTGTTCTTTGTCTTTCTTCTAACTCATCCCATGTGGAGTTAAGACCTAAGAGAAAAAATGAATTGATGTACATATTTTATGCAGCTAAAAACGAATCATTCTAGTAATCTTTGCAAACTGTTAATCTGTTCTTTATCTTTCTTCTAACTCATTCCATGTGGAGTTAAGACCTAAGAGACATAATATGTACTGTCAGAATTCATATAACTAGGAAAGAAATGGTAGAAAGGGTAATTTCAGTAAGAGTCAAATTGGGGGAAAAAAAAACAAAATGAAAATGAATATCCTTCAAGGACTGAATGGATAAACTGTTACATGCATTCAGTAAAATACCACTCAACAACCAACACACACAACAACTTGGACAGACCTCAGGGTGTTACGCTGAGTGGAAAAAAAGCTAACCTCAAAAGGAAAGAAATCACTCTATTTACATAACGTTCTTGAAATGACCAGTTTTTAGTGATGGAGACTAGTGGTTGCCAGGCACTAGGGTTGCGGGTAGGATGTGATTATAAAGGAGTAACAGGAGAAAGATTTTTTGACATAACTAGAGAGTTCTGTATGCTGAATATGATGGTGGTCACATGAATCTATACATATGATAGAATGTCATAGGAATATACACCCTCCCCCCCAAAAGGAAGTACATGTAAAAACTAGTGAAATCTAAATAAGCTCTATAGTTAAAATACTATTAACTAAAAAAAATAATATTATCAACATTAATTTCATGGTTTTGATAATTTTACTATGGCTATATAAGATGTTCTCATTGAGAGAAGCTGGGTAAAAGATACATTAGAACTCTCTAACACTTTTACAACCCCTGAGTCTAAATTATGCCAAAAATTTTTAAAAAGTGTTTTAATAAGCATATAACTTCACTAACCCCCTTTCCTCAGGCCATTCCAATACCAAGCCATAAAGTTGCAGAAATTTGACTCTTAGCAAGATAAATAACAAAACAGGAAAAATATTTCTACTATAAATCTTTTGAGTTTAGGTTTTTACTAGACTTTTGGCTATAAATAATTTCATATTGAGAGTTCTTTTTCATGTGTACCCTTCTAACTCAAGGAAAAGAGAGGTATCAGGTCAAAGAGGCAACAAAATGTCCTCTTGGAGTGCCAGTAACTTTACCTAGATAACCCACAACCTACTCACCAAGCTTCAAGAACTGCATTCTATTCCCAAGATGATTTCACATGTTCCACTGTATTTTTATCCTTAAGACTATAAAATATAGTTTCCCTTCCTCTCCCTTAAACAGATGCCAACACCTATTTCTTGGGGATTCTCTCTCCCCAGTGCTCCTGAATATGTCTGAATAGGGCACATCTCTGGAGTTTTGCTGCCCTGGAAATAAACACAACAGAGCTTAGAAATAAACACAACAGGGTGCCTGGGTGGCTCAGTTGGTTAAGCGACTGCCTTCGGCTCAGGTCATGATCCTGGAGTCCCGGGATCAAGTCCCGCATCGGGCTTCCTGCTCAGCAGGGAGTCTGCTTCTCCCTCTGACCCTCTTCCCTCTCGTGCTCTCTATCTCTCATTCTCTCTCTCTCTCAAACAAATAAATAAAATCTTTAAAAAAAAAAAAAATAAACACAACAGAGCAAGTGTAAGGGCTTGCTGCTTCTCACTAAAGAGAAGTTGTAACAATACCAAGTACTTTATAGAATTTCAATATTACTGTCCTTGGTCTATTTTCTTATTTCGTTTTCCAAATATCCAGAAAATATTAGTGCCTCTCAACTTTCTTCTTTGTGGTGATCCTCAGCCTCAGGCTTCTCAGTCACAGGAGAAGCCAATTATAAATTAGCACACCATCTGTGCCTTAAGTAACTTACAAATGAGGAGATGCCGGCCTCTCTTCACCCCTACTTTGAGGGACACATCTTCAACATTGACCCCTCCTTTCTCTTATCCTTAAATATATACTTTTGGCATATTTACTGCCTTCTGTTTCCTATTTCCCTAGCTACCACTCTTGAATCTTGCCTAATGCTGCCCTCTTTTCTTCTGACTCCAATGAAAATTCCTATCTCAGTGTGGGCGGTATGGATAGTTGACAAGCCAAAGACAGTGGACAAGCTGTGGCAGACACCTGGAAGCCATGCCCTTTGGAAAAGTGGCCTTCTGGCAATTCAGAATAGGTGGTCACATGGTTCCTAGAACAAGTAATCAGCTTGAGCTGGAGCTGTCTGGCAGCTTTGGGTGATAGGGATAGGTGTCCTTATACGATCGTGAACTCCAGTTATAGAAGAGTTCATGTTCAAAAAGTTAGATGATTTAGTTTTTTCTAACATCATTATAAAATGAACTCTCAGCCATGAACAGAAGTGTGATGAGATGTCTTCTAGGATTCCTTCCATTCAAAGTTACAGATTTCAGTTTCTCCCTAAATTTGTCAGATGTTTCTACTCATTTATTTTCCAATTTCACTTTATGTTTTTCTTCTTTTTAAATTAAAGACCAGATCCCAACAACTAGACCAAATGCCTAACATCACATACCCACCAACTAATGGTGATAGAATCAAATAATCATTAACTCAAAATCATTCCAATGCTTTGAACAGAACAGACATTCCGTAAACATCATCTCAGTAAATGTCGAGTGACTACATAATGCATACACATAAAACTACTCTTTCTATAAAAGAAAGGATTATATAAATAACTTGGCAACCATATTAGAAAGGAAAACAAAAATCTCTACAAAGGAGTCTTAACTACAAGAAGTTTTTTTAAACAAAAAAATGGGACACATACTATAACAACGGAGTGGAACATTTGAAATTGAGATCATGCAAGTATTCACTACTTATGGCTGTTATCGTAATATACTGTGTATATAATACACATCATATACTTGTATATTATACTAACATAATATACTATATATTAATATAGTACAATATGATCTATAAACTATAGAGTATATTATAGTAACAGCAACTGTAAGCATACACAGACACACATATATATGCTTAATTACACACACACACATGCTTAATTATACTTATAAATAACTATATAAACTTAAATATGTATTTATATAATATCAACATATATTACATATATGCACTACATATATACATGTACACATAAATTAACTTATATAACTATATTGACATAATTATATCCTAATTATATTTAAATATAACAACTGATATATATAAATGCTGATCCAACTCTAACATATATAAATATATGTAACTCTCTGATTGACACATATCTATTGTATATAAAAATGTCAAGATTCACATTCTCAAGGACTCCCTTAAGAGTACACAATTCAGTTTCACAACATATGCTGACCATTATAATTTTTGAAAAAAAAAAACTAGAAACATTTCTGAACTTCACAGCCTTATTAGAAAAATCTTTTTATCCTAGATCTAGATGCTTTCACTCAAGAAACAGCTACTGTTTCCCAACCTTGACTGCATAATAGAAATACCTGGGAAGCTTAAAAGAACAAACTGATACCTGAGTTCCATCCCCTAGAGATTCTTATTTTATTCATTTGTGGTTTATTCTTCATGTTTTAGGTTATACATTGGAAACTTTGAACATATACGTGATAGGACCTCCTCATACAGCTTCAAAAATTATCAAATGTTGACAATCACATTTCATCAATAGCCCTGCTTTTGTTTTTTGGCTGGAGTATTTTTAAAGAAAATCCCACATATCATTTATTTTATAAATAAGTATTTCTGTATGCCATTCTGATTTTTATTAAATATAACTACTAGCCTTAACAGAAATGTAAAGTTTTCACATTTTTAAAAGCTCCTTAATATGATGTAACAGCTATTCTTTATGCAAACTTGCCCAATTTTTTTCAAAGATATCTTTTTAAATTTAGTTTGTTTGAATTAGCATCCAAGAAAGATTTACATGTGGCTTTTGGTTTTTACATCACTTAATTCCCTTTATTCTACAATAGCCTCTTCCTTTCTAGACTAGATGGTCTGCTCCCAAGCCATGATTTGCTGGACAAACCAGGGCATACGTCCTATATAGTGACCTACATTCTTACATGTCTAGTTATTTCTCTTGATGTCATTTAACATGTTCCTCCATCCTCAGTATTTCCTGAAAACCACTAGAAGCTTAATTAGATTCCAGTGCAATTTTTCAGGCATGCATATTTCATGGATGGAGTTGTTTACTTCCTGTTGTAACAGCGCGAGATGCATGTGTGGTTGGTCCACCAGTGGTGCTGTTAAGATCAACTAATTGGTTCAGGGCTTCCAACCTGACCCCTTTATAATAAAGTCCATCATCAACAGTTCACCTAATGGTTTTAGCCAGTTGATGGTTTGCCTAGATAGTGGTGTTATTTTTTTAAAAATACCAGTCCTCAGTACCTGTGTCTTTAAAAGCACCCCAGGTTATTCTAATGTGTAGCCAGAATTGGAAACCATTGATTTACATGACTATGACACACTCCTGGAGAAATAATTTAGCTATCAGGAATGGTAGAAGCCACTAGGACTTGGACCCATGAATACCAGAATGAATATAGTCATTTAATTGTTTTTTAATTGAAAAAAAAAGTCATTTGCAGAAGAACTAATGTGTGCATCAGAAATTCAATGGTATAAACAAATATGCTCTGACATGCATGTATATGCTGTGCCCTTCTACAGCTAATCCATATACAACACGCATACTGCCTTCAAAACCTGCTTCTTGATTAGACCTGCTCCAGGGGAAGGATTTAAACAAGATGAAAAACTGCCCCTAACTTTTCCCTTACACCCTCCAGTGATCACAACAGCAAAGAAAGCCACTCTGCAGGAAAACACTTGTTCAACTCGTAAAGAATAATTACATCCCACTACGCGGCTTTCTCAAAAGAACCCTCTGAGGCCAGGTCAAGTTTAAAACTGAAATCTATTTTGAAAACTAACAATGCTTATCACAGAGAAAAGTGAGAGGCCTGGAAACTTGTCTTTTGCATACCTTTTCTTTCCAGAACCCAAAGTCACTTAAACACAGCTTCACATTTGCTTCTCCTCCCTCATTCCCAGCATCGATCTCTCTGGACCCATCCTATTCCTTTCTGTAATGAAATTCATACTCTTTATACCTCACTCTTTATCATCTTCACAGTGTTATTCTGTTTAGCTGGTCAAAGGTATCAACTTACTAAACTGATCTGCCAGCCTACACACGGGAAAGGAGTAAAGGGCCACTTCGGGACAGGGTAACAATGTACATTATAAGATAATCTTCTGCAAACTGAAGGATTGCATTAGCTGGAAAACCCCTTAGTATTATAAGTAGACACACCATAGTACAAGGGAAAATATTCTGATGTTATGAACTCCGTTCAATTCCTTGGCTCTGCCAGTTATTTTATTTGGGAAAGACATTTCACCTCTCTGGGCCGCAATATTCTCTCTCGTGAAACAGTACATTGGATCATACACAATTTAACCTTAAACTGTTATGGTTTTATGAATGGTCAGTCCAAGCCTGAGAAATGATTGCTATTACAGAAGGCCACCTAAGTTGTATTCTCTTTAAGAAGAATATAGGGAGACACTGTACCCGTAAGAAATGAGCTGCCACAGCTATTAAAGACACTAAAAAGCCCTTAAAAAATGACTAGTAATTAAAAATTCCTGTCAATTACAGAAATATTCATACATGAAATAGCATGATGTTTGGGATTGCTTTAAAATACCTCAGGAAAAAAATCATAAATGGTAGAGTAGATGAAACGAAATTGTCCAAGTGTCAAAAAAAACTGTTAAAGCAGGGTGACAAGTACTTATTCTCTCTAGTTGCATATCTGAAATATTTTATAATATGAACTGTCAAAATCTCATGCAATAGCATCTGCCTTTCCCCAGCCCAACCGTGGAACATCCCATGGTTAGACACCAAATGAAAGTACTTCATTTGGAGTTAGAGAAGTTGCCTGGTGTCCAAAGGAAATCAGAGAGTCTACAAATAATTATGTGAACTCCAGTATAGTCCATAAATGTTGAGTCTTCTCATGCCAGTGTCTTTCTCTTCACTGAGGTACTACTATCTGCACTCATAGAATGAGCTAACTCTGAAGAACACAAGTTACTATCAATTATGACAAGACAAGAACATCAAGGCTCTATGTAAGGAGAAATTACACTTAGGTTTCCCAAAATGCATTATCTTGAAGACTAATTTTAGAGCAATCCCATCAGAAAGCATAACATGAGAATATATGGTTAATATGTGTTGAATCAGATTTCACAAGTATAAACTGCTCCCCGAGAACTGAGCACCAGGGGATCTTTCATTCACTCTTCTTGGTCACTTGAACAGTGTTCAGCAAGTCACCACTGCAGTGGGCTAACATTCTAGTAGTCTTAACAAATAATGTTCCAATAACATTCCAGAGGGCTTAAACAGTAAAATAATTCAGCTGATCACCATAGCAACTCAAGATTAGGTGGATATTTTTCTATTCATCTGAAAAGCTTGGTAAATAAAATTATTCTAAATTGTCGTATAAACTGCAGGTCTGCTTCACTCAAAACAGCAGATATGGTTCTTTTAAGACTATAAGTAAGCTGAATTATTACTTTCTGCACAGGAGAAGTCAGCTACCTAAACTGATTATTAAAGTGAATAATTTTATAAGGTACATAATTTCAAGCACAGAAATTCCCACCAGCTTACTGAGGTGAAGACATTAGATGGGGTAAAAGAAATAACTCCTTCTTCCTCTTCTCTTCCTTCACTGTTTTGAATTTCTGATGCAATGGGTTATCTGACTTAATGAAAATGTATTCCAGAAAGACAGACTCCAGCTCTGCCATTTCTTAAATATGATAGGGAAGATAGGTGAGGATCTCTGCTTTGTTTCTGTTGTTGTATTATTGTTGCAAAAGAACTGGAAATTTGGTCCATGTCAAATACGGAAAATCTCTAAGTACAAGAATTTGTATTTAAGCTTATACAATTTACTTACAAGAATTAAAGCTTTCTTGAACTGTAGGTATTCTTTTACGTACTGAACATGATAAAAGTGCACAAATATGAGGACTGAGGATATATCCAAAGTGTGGAATGTTCAATGTTTTCTGTTAAACAGAACAAAGTTTTCTTGATAAACCAAAAAAATTAGTGAATAGATGAAATTCTGGTCATGCAAAATAAAAAGCATGGGAAACCTGAAATATCCATGGCATAGGAATATAGGATTCTAGTTTACTCAGAATAGACATTTGATAACTAAATGTTCTGCTACAAATTTTAACAAAATAGTCAATAAGTAAAGTATTTGCAGTTTGTTCTAGTAGATGGAATCAACTGCCTTTGATCAACTGTTCTGTTTCTGGGTTCTGTAAACAATTCAATGGCACGAGACCTGCTATGAAGGCTCCGAAGGCTATGAAAAATTTCTCTTTCTTTTCTTCTTCTTAAGACCATCTTAGATTCCATCTTAGAGTAAGTCACAAAAAAAAAAAAAGACCTACTGCATTCCCCATTTAAGACACAATCTAGTAAGTGTTTGAAAACATTTATGTAACAGTCCTTCTTGATCCATTAAGACAAGAAATAAAAGTTCTTGGGAGGATAGAAATAGGTCATGGGATGTCAAATGACTGTTTAAAGCAAAGGTAGGTAAACACACATGATATGCCATGTTCTACTCCAAGGTGTAAGATGATAACAAGTGGCAATCTACTGACCAGTAATCCTCCATTCAAATAAGTATTTAAATAATTTAATAGAAAAAAAAACCTCAACCAGATAAAGTCTACAGTATTGCTCAAGGTAGAAAAATCATTAAGCGCAGAATAGAGTATTCACGTTTTCTGAATTAAAAATTAAGACATGATCCAACACTGAGTTGGACTGTTTCAATGAGAAATAATACGTTGGAAAATCTGAGACGTGCTGCCATTATTCTTTAACTCAGTCTACCAAATCATTTATCTGTTTTTTCATGAATTTATACCACTCAGATTTCTTAGGGGCTGCAGCACAGAAGCTTGCTGCTCTTCCCCTAAAGAGAGTCCTAAGTAGGACTCAGCCCCCTCTAGAAAACTTTGGCTTCTCAGTATCTTATAAGCCCACCCTTCAAATACACACACTCTTCTCCTTCTAAAGCAGTTATCATTCCAATCTTTCTGGACACAGTCTAGTAATAGTGAAGAAACTGATCTATGATATCTTGGGATACAACTGAGACATGGTAGGTGGAACTGTCATCTACCCCTCTCCTCCCACCTAAATATTAATTTATCCTTCACCTTCCACTACATGTCTCAGAATCTCCATAAAAGTTTCCTTAGTGTTATTGGTACCATAATCTATTTTCTTTTTTTTTTTTTTTTTTTGGTGCAGCTAGATGTACACTTGCCTCTTGTCTATTCCTGAATGGGGAATGCAAGTTTAGTATGTTCCACTGTTGGTGTGTTCTGTAGAGAAACTTACTTTTTCCTCTCTGCCAAATCACTTACTGTGGCAAAGCAACAAATGATAAAGACTATCAAGTACTGGGGAAGATGAATAGTCTAACATTAATTACTTAGTTCATATCTAAAAATCAATAATATTGGGGTGGGAGGGATGGGGTGGCTAGGTGATAGACATTGGGGAGGGTATGTGCTATGGTGAGTGCTGTGAATTGTGCAAGACTGTTGAATCACAGATCTATACTTCTGAAACAAATAATGCAATATATGTTAAGAAAAAAAAAAGAAGAAGAAGATAGCAGGAGAGGAAGAATGAAGGGGAGTAAGTCGGAGGGGGAGACGAACCAGGAGAGATGATGGACTCTGAAAAACAAACTGAAGGTTCTAGAGGGGAGAGGGGTGGGAGGATGGGTTAGCCTGGTGATGGGTATTAAAGAGGGCATGTTCTGCGTGGAGCGCTGGGTGTTATGCACAAACAATGAATCATGGAACACTACATCAAAAACTAATGATGTAATGTATGGTGATTAACATAACAATAAAAAATAAAAATCAATAATATTAACAAAGCATCTATCAATTCATCTAATCATCACTGTAAACATGTAAGGTAGCTATTTTTCCCCAATTTGCAAATTAAGAAACTGGGATTCAAAGAGAATATGATCACATTCAACAAGAAGTAAAGAGAACCAGGAATAAAATCCTGGCCTTATAGCAAGCCTGAGCTCTTACTTCTCTTTCATGATAAAGAAAAACTTTTTCTATTCTCAACATTGTCACAAAGTTTAAGGTGAAACCCTTTGGCAAAGTACAAAGAGGAACACAGGGAGAGGTGAAAACATACCATGATGAAGTTGTAAGAGTTTTCAAGTTCAAAAAAACTATGTAAGATACAGAGTATTTGACAAACTTCAACATTCACTCATGATAAAAATGCTCAGAAAAAATAGGAATTAGGGGAACTTTCTCAATTTGATAAAAAGTATCTATAAAAAACCTACAGTTAACATTATACTTAATGATGCAAGAGTGAATGCTTTCCACCTAAGTCAGTAAGAAGACAAACATATCCACTATCACTCTTATTCAATATAGTGCTGAAAATTCTAGCCAGGTAATAAGGCAAGAAAGCAAAAAAAGGAAAGAAAGAAAAAGAATAAAAGCCTAATAAAAAAAAAGACCTAATAGATGGAAACACATTATGTTCATAGATCAGAAGACTCAACATAGTAAAGATGTCAATTCTTTCCAAACTGACATTCAGACTTAACAAAATTTCCATAAAAATCCCAGCGAAATACTCTGTAGAAAAAAACCTGATTATTCTAAAATCGATATGGAAACCAAAGGAATTACAATAGATAACAATTAAGAAAATATAAGTATAAAGTGGAAGGAATCAGTGTACCCAATTTTAAGACATATGTTACATAATCAAACCTGTGGTATTGGTAGAGGAATAGACAAACAGATCAATGGAACAGAACAGACAACCCAAAAATAGATTCACACAAATATATTCAACTGATCTTTGACAAAAACGTAAAAGGACTAATGAAGAAAAGATAGCCTTTCCAACAAATAGTGCTGGAGCAATTGGACATCTATAGGCAAAGGATAAGAAACTTGACCTAAGTCTCACAGTTTATACAAAAATTAACACAAAATTGATTGTTTACTAAGATATAAAACATAAAGCTATAAAACTAAAAAAAGGGCAGAAAACCTTTTGGGATAAAAAGTAGGTAGAGCTACTAGACTTGAAACTAAAAGCATGATGGGGTGCCAGGGTGGCTCAGTTGGTTAAGCAGCTGACTTTTGGTTTCCGCTCAGGTCATGATCTCAGGGTCGTGAGATGGAGCTCAGCACAGAGTCAGCTTTAGATTCTCTCTCTGTCCCTCCCCCTGCTCATGCTATGAATAAAATCTTTTTTAAAAAAAGAAGAAAAAGAAACTAAAAGCATGATCTAAAACAAGAAAAATTGAAAACTGGACTTGACCAAAATTAAAAACCTTTGCTTAAAAAAAAAGATCCTGTTAGGAGGATAAAAAGACAAACTACAGAGGAGCAGGGCAAGTGTGGTACAGGCTGGAGGGGACAGAAAGCAGTTGAGAATCCAACACCTGGTGCTCTGGACTTTCTCCTTGCTGTGAAACCTACATAGTAGAACATCATGATGCTTCTCTGTAGAGCATATAAAGAGGAGCAGAGTTTGGTTTTGGAGTGCTCACAACCAGAGGAATTGCTGAGGACTCAGAGCCCAGCCCTGACCACTAGAGAGCCTACAACACAATGAACAAATTGAGCTAAAAAAAAAAAAGACAAACTGGAAGAAAATATTTTCATACAACATCTGACAAAGAACTAGTACTTAGAATAGGTACCTTCAAACCTCAACAGTAGAAGAAAAAAAGAGAAAAAGAATAAAGGAAACAAATAATATAATTAGAAAATGGGCAAAAGATTTGGACATTTCACTGAAGAGGATATACAGATGGCAAATAAGTACATGAAAATATGTTCAACATCATTAGCCATTAAGAAAATGCACACTAAAACCACAATGAGATATATCACTTCATACCTATCTGAAGGGCTAAAATAAAAAAGTGACAACACCAAATGGTAGTGAAGATGCAGAGAAACTGAATCAATCATACATTACTGATAAGAATATAAAATCGTACAGCCACTCCAGAAAAGATTCTGGCAGTTTCTTAAGAAACTAACAATGCTACTACCATATGACCCAGTGATTGTACTCCTGAGCATTTGTCCCAAAGAAATGAAAACTTATGTTCACACAAAAACCTATAATGTTTATAGAAGCTTTATTTGTAACAACCATAAATTGAAAACCCAGACATCCTTCAAGAGGAGAACAGGTAAACTGTGATGCATCCATGCCATGGACTACTAGTTGGCAATTAAAAAGTAAATGAACAGACCACACTGATAGATGCAAACCTAGATGAATCAGCAGAGAATTATGCTGAGTGAAAAGCCAACCCGGAAAGGTCGTATGCTATATGATCCCATTCAGGTAACAATCTTGAAATGACAGAATTATAGAAATGGAGGACAGATCAGTAGTTGCCAGGGGCTAAGTAGGAGATGAGGGCAGGAGAAAAGTCATGATGTCTATAAAAGCCCAAATGAGGGATCCTTGTGGTGATAGAAGTATTCTGTATCTTTACTGTATAAATGTCAGTATCCTATTGTGATATTATATCATAGTTTTGCAAGATGTTACCACTGGGGGAAACTGTGTAAAGGGTACACAGGATCCCTCGGTATTATTTCTCATAACTGCATGTGAATCTATAATTACCACAAGATAAAAAATTTTAATTTGAAAAAATGAGGAGGAATTAGGTAAAAAGAAAGGGCTAGCCAAATCCAAGCAGAGGAAACAGCATGTACAAAAGTTCCTGTCCTTTAACCTAACTCTACTTTTATCTTCTATTTACATGCAGCAATCCAGAATTATCTATTTTGAAATGCCTCTGTATCCCTTTCCTCCATTTTCACCACTAGCATCCTCATCTAAATCTTCATACCTTCGTACTTGGGTTCATCTTATTATTGCTACTGAAATAAAGCTTCTAAACATGGGGTGGGGATAGCTACACAGGGGTGCTCTGCATCAGAGTGTGCTCCCAATTATTTTGAGTCCAGTTTGTGAATGCAAGAGGTAATGTGAACTGTTATAGAATCTTAAACTGCATTGCCAAAATGTTGGATTTTAGGAAAGTGTTTTTTTTTCCTAAATTAATTGGGGTCATGCTAATAAAATAATGGCTTTCAAGATGTTTGCAAAATGTCATGTAAATTTTTAATAAAAGTATGAGAGTTACACCCAATCTTATATTTTTCATATTTCACCAAGTATGATGTTAGCCTTTGCCTTTTTGTAGATTCCCTTTGTCAAATGAGGAACTTCCTGTTATTCCAAGTTTTCTGAGATGAACTTTGTTATATTTTTTTCAAATGTTTTTCAGCATCTCTTGAGATGATCATATGATTTTTCTCCTGTCTTCTGTTAAATATGATAAATTGCAGTGGCTGATTTGCAAACAGTAAACCAAGCTTGCGTTTCTTGGTAAACATATATTATTCTTTACACATATTGCTAGGTTCAATTTTCTAATGTTCTATTAAAGATTTTTGTGTCTATGTTTATAAGGTTACTGATCTATAATTTTATTTTCTTCTGTCCTTTTCAGGTTTGGGTATCAGAAAATGCTAGCCTCATAACACTCATTAAAAAGTGTTACCTCCTCTGTCAATTCCTTAAATAAATTGAGTAAGCTTGGTATCACTTTTTTCCCCTTACATGGACAAAGAATGAACTAGCAACAAAATCTGGCCCAGGGAATTTTCTTTGTGACAAAGTTTTGATAATTATTACAATATGTGCTCTCATCACTTCTATCCAATATTGTAAGTATAAGTCCTAGCCAGAACAACTACACAGGAAAAATATTTTTAAAGCATAACAATTATCAAAGAAATGAAACCATCTTTATTCCCAAAGGACATAACTGTGCACACAGAAAGTTCTAAGAAATATACTTGGGCCTACTGTATCTATTAAGTCAATTCGGCAAGGTTGGGATACAAAAATCAATTAAAAAAATTCTACTTTATTTTTATATACTAACAACAAATAAAAAGCTAAATTAAAAATTCAATATAATTTACAATAATATCAAAGAACATGAAGTACCTAGCAATACTTTCATAAGATTCATGAGACCTTTCACTGAAAACTATAAAATACTGGTGAGAGAAATTAATGAAGCCCTAAATAAATTGAGAGATTCAATATACTCAGAGGTTAAAAGACTCGATATTGTGAAGATATTAATTCTGCCTGAATTTATCTATATACTCAAAGCAATTTTAATCAAAATTTTAGCACACTTTTTGAAAAATTGATAAACTGGTGTTAAATGTATGGCGGGGAGCAGGGGAGTTGTAAATGACCCAAGATTGCTAAAACATCTTGAAAAAGAAAAGGTTGAAGAACCTACACTAGCGGATTGTATGATTTAATTAAGACAATATAGTATTGGCATAGAGATAGACAAACAGACCACAAAATAGAGACTCCAGAAGGAGACACACTTACATAGAAAACTGACTTTTGACAGAGGCATAAATGCAATTTAATGGGAAGAGAAACATCCTTTCAACAGATAAGTGGCTATCTGTCTTGACCCATTCCTCATGATATACATAAAATTAACTCAAGATGGATTGCAAACCTACTATATATACATTAAAGCTCTAAAGACCATAGAAGAAAACACAGTAGATTATGCTCATTAACTTGAGGCAGGCAGTGGTTTCTTAGACAGAATGCAAAAGGCACTACCCATAAGAGAAAATATTGATAAAATGGCATTCATCAATATTTAAAACTTCTGTTCTTCAAAAAACAACTTTTAAGAAATTGAAAAAGCAAGCTACATACTGGGAGAAAAATATTCACAAGACATATACTGGATTCATATCCCTAACATGAAAAGAACTTTAATGAATACTAAGACAAGCTACAGAAAAAGAGGTGAAAGATGTGGACACTTCATAAAAGATACACAAATGGCCAATAAGCACAGAAAAGGATGCTCGACATCATTAGTCATCAGACATGCCAAGTAAAACCACAATGAGTTACCACTACACATCCCCTATTTAAAAAACTATATCAATTCATATCTTAGGATATAGAACAGGTGGAACTCTCATTCATTGAGGTAAGGATATTGCAAAATGGTACAACCAGTTTGGAAAGCCAGCTACTTTTTACAAAATTAAATATGCACCTGGCTTATGATCTACTGATCCCATTCCTAAGTACTTTCCCCAGAGAAATTAAAACACAGGTTAACACACAAAAAAGTTGCATATGAATGTTCATACTGCCTTTATTCATAATATTCCAAAACTGGAAACAATGCAATATCCACAGCATGACACACTCATACCACAGAACACAAAAAGAAATGAACTATGCATATATGCAACAATTTAGGTTAATCTCAAAAGTATTATGCTGAGCTAAAGAATCCAGGCACAAAACAGTACCTACTGTATGACTTTATATGAAATCAAGAAGAGGCAACCCGAGACAATGATGATGAGAATAAGTGGTTTCCCCTATAACTGGGTTGCAAGGAAGAAGTGTGAGGGGCATGAGAAATTTTCTGGAGTAATGAAAATGGTATCTTAATGGAGGGAGTATCCACAAGTGTGTACATCTGTCAAAACTTACTGAACTAAATATTTTAACTTCAAATTTTATTGTATAAAAATTATACCTCAATAAAAGAGCATTAAAATATCCTGTGTTGGTAACATATGGCACAATCTCTTCTCTCCCCCTGTTTTCTCCCTCATCCCCCCATTACAGGGTCCTCCTACAAGGCACAAACAGAAGAAAGGGGGAGTTAAAATAAGATTTCTTCAAATCCTATCTTCATGCAGAACTCCAAATTTGATTTCTTGAAGTCTCGCTGTGCATCTTTCTAAGCTGTTCATAAGAACGCCAGGGAAACTGTGTATTACTTATTCACTTTTTCAAAATCACCCTCAGTACAAACGATCATTTTACTTTGGAATATAACATAGTGGCATATAAAAGAAATTTCCTGATTTAGTGGAGTTATTTCTCAGACAATGTGACAACTTTTAAATTATCTGAAACAAGAATGAGGACTAGGATTTGTGAAAACCAAGAGTAACTCCAAGCAGCATAGTGGAAGTAAGTTTCAACTTTTCTTTATACCAGGCTTAAAACAGTGCTGGCAAAGAGGAGCCTAAACAGCATTAAAAAAAAAACTCTCCTTATTTTTACCTACCTTTTGGTAAGAAATAATAAAATAGAAAGCGTGTGAGAAAAGTGAGAGCAAATTTCCAATATTGAGACACTCTGAATACATTACCAAATCTAAATAGCATCTCAAAGTATGTATGTTCCAGAGACATAGCTTTACTCCCAAACGATGTTGTATAACTTTGAAAATGCAAGAGAACAGAGATATTTAATGGTGATGGCACCTTAGACTGTGCCTGACCCTTGCCTTCAATGGTTCAGCAAATGTGTTACTGAGACCCTTGCCCTACCACAACCTCATTGTTTGCTTAAAGATGTCTACAAAGATACTGAAATAGAAATAAATTTACAAGCAACACCAAAGAAACCAGCCAGGCTCAGTGGGATCATCAGATCTCTTAAGCATGAGAATTCTTCCTTCAGAAACTTAAGTATACGGGCAAAGCCAAACAAGAAACACGTTTTGTTGCGTTTTGAAGCAGTAACATTTTTGATTAATCCTCTGTTTGTTTCTAATAGATGCAAAGGGAAAATAAAACAGACCATAAAGTTAACCCATAGAGGCCCAGATGTAGAGATGCTGTAAGAAAAATGGACGTTGGTATTCTTTCATCTCAGTTTTCTTAACAGCATCCATCATGAACGCTCCTGGCACTCCTCAGTCAACAGGGTCAGCTTGGGAAAAACAGGTGAGCCCAAAAGATTGTTTCAATGGCTTCCTCCTCCTCTTTCAGCACACATCTACCTTCTCTGCCTTTACCCTTAACAGACCTGCTTTCCATCCATCACCTGGGAATAATTATGGGAAGAATGTCAATCAATTTCACAAAGATGTATAAACAAATGTTAGGATGTTACATGTGTGCCTTTGGAGATACTTCTATTTTTCCAGCACAATCAATAGTGTGTTTGTAAAGAATAAATGATATAAAAGACTGCCATTCTTCATAGGAAATGTGAGACATGAACTGAGGTTTCCATTGCCTAGTTTCAGTATCGTAAAGGGGCTGGGGGAAGTGGAGACATGAAGATCTCATGCTGCAAAGATTTTACATATTGTGCTATATAAATAATGGTCTGCATGGATTTAGATTCCTAGCTATCCAAACAAGGGCTATTTACAAATAAAGTGGTGATATAAATAATTTAAGCCTTCTCCTTGATCTGGCTTTGTCCTAACTGGTTTTTCTTCTCCTCTGGGTCTTCCTAACCACCATGTATAGCCTTAATCCTATGGGAAAATGCTTTCCCAGTATCAAAAACAAAAGTGAGATTATTCTTTGGAACAAACACTTCAGGAATTAAGGAATTAATTGTTGTCATCTCTCCTCATACCACAAGACCAGAGTTGGTCTGGTAGGTTAGGACTCAAGGCAGGAATTTCCTCTCTCAGAATAGCAGACAGCCCTGAGAGAAAAGCGCATTCTCCCTGCTGCAGTGCAGTGGAACCCCATGCCCCAGATGCGGTATTTGGCCAACTTTTCAAATGTACAGTCAGTATACTGGCTAACTACACATAAAAAACCTTAGGAAGCTGAGCAAGGATTCATTACGCTCAGGGTAAGCTTAAATAAAGCACTTTCTAAAAATAGTGAGGTTCAAGAAACATGCTACTCACTTGCTCTAAGAGTATAACATGTGAATGAAATACGAACACTTGCTAGTCATTCATATAAGTAAGAGCAGCTGAAATTAAGAATGAGTAAAGTACAACGGGATAGACCCAGCAAAGAACAGGAAACAGAATGTGGATCTGAATTCATGCTCAAACATGTTATATGACCTTGAGCAAGTAAGCTACCTTCTCTGCACTGTCAAGTTTCTCATTATAAAATACCTTCTTAGAAGGTATTGTGAGGTCAGTGATAAGCAGGAAGTGATATGTTGGGATGTCAAGAATGGGATCACAGGTATAGATACCTTTATAAAATTTGGGGCCGCAGCTCAATACAAGAAAGAAAATCTATGGTTCAGATAAGGCGACAGAGGTCAGTCTTCCCTGCTGAGCCTCTGGAGGAAGTGAGCTAATAACCAGCCATTAGCTGGCAGAAGGCCCAGAGCAGTCCCGGCCTGTCCAGGGCAGGAACTGGGAAAGTAGTTATAGATGGGGAGGAAAACAAGGCAGAATGTTATGGCAGGAACTACAAAACTGGCAGCGCCTGCTGAGTTCAAAGTGAGGGCTGATGCTCTAGTAAGGAGTTTCACCTTCTGCCTAACTATTTGTGTATGTGGATACGGGGAAACTAAATCAGCCAGCCCAATGTCTTGACAATAGCAGGTATTTAGTAAAGATGGTTAGGACCATTATTAGGAAACTTTGCATTAAAAGGGCTACTTTGGGAACCACACTGTGCCTTCCTTTTCCCATTTGGACAGGTAAGAGCAGCTACACTTGTCCCTATAATTTTAGTACTTGTTACAGAGGCCACTGAGATCCGACGTACGGAGAGGATTCAGTCAGTTGGAAAGGACGGACCAGAATAGAAGGATTTTCTTTCCGGGGATTAGAAGTAAAATCATATTCATGCAACAACAACATCCTACAGAAATACAATTATTTCATCCTCAGCACCTTCCAGCATTAGGTAAAAGGTATGTCAAAACACTTCTAGGGTAGATGGCAAAATGGGAGGATGCTAAGCTCACCTCATCCCACAGACACAACTACAAAACACCCACACCAGTGTAAATAACCCAGAAAACAACCCAACAGGTCCAGAACAGACTCTCCACAGCTAAATGTAGACAGAGACAGAGTTGGGAGCTAAAGGGACCCTTGGGATTGTCTGCAGGAGACAAGGATGCCATAGGCATGGAGAGGGGAGAGGAGCAGACCCTCACACCAGAAACCCCAGACAGAGAGAACTCACATGGGGAAGACAAATCCCCATAATATTTGACGTTAAAAACCAGAGAGGCATAATTTGGCAAGTTCTTACAATCAGCAGGGCTTAACACCTGGAATTTTAAAAATCAGTGGGCTCAGCTACAGGAGAGCGAGAAAGGCAAGAGGAAACTGAGTTCCCACCCTTAAAGAGACAGCACAACAAACAGCCCCACAGAGATACAGCATAGGAGTAGCAATGTGAAAAACACCTGGGGTATATGGTGGAGAGATTTCCTTACTTGGTGGCTCAGTCGTTAGGTGTCTGCCTTCGGCTCAGGTCATGATCCCAGGGTCCTGGGATCGAGCCCTGCATCGGGCTCCCTGCTTAGCGGGAAGCCTGCTTCTCCCTCTCCCACTCCCCCTGCTTGTGTTCCCTCTCTTGCTGTGTCTCTCTCTGTCAAGTAAATAAATAAAATCTTTAAAAAATAAAAAATTAAAAAAAGAGAGATTTCTTTACTAATCTCAGAGTTTGTGCTGGAGGGGCAGGGATCATTGGGAGACTCCTGCAAAAACAAAGGATCTAGTAGGCACCATTTCCTACCCTGCCCCCTTGCCTAAACAGCACACCTGTATTGAGACTGGGAGGAGGACAGTGCCAACACTGTACAAAATAAGTTGCTAAAAGCATGACCTGCCCCCTCATTCTCAGGCCACATACCCCATCAAGCCAGGCCTCCACTCCAGGTCTCTCCCAAAACAGACTTGTTCAAACCTTGCTACATGTCCCACCCCTGTGTTCTGCAGACCTTCCCCCTTTAATATACCCTTGGCTGGAGCCCATCTAAAGTGGTGCCACAAGCCTGACAGTGTGTAAGCAGCCCCAACAGGAGCCAGCACCACTCCAAAGTGACTCTGCACCAGGGAGAGGGGAAGAGAACCACACACAACATTCCCACTGTGGCCCCAGCAATGGTCTGGTGGGGAGACATCTGGTCTGAATACAGGCCCTGCCCACCAGTGAAAGCTTCTTGGGGGACAACACAGGGAAAGTACCTGCAGTTGAGTGCTACTGCATCTCTGGCAAATAAATGCCTGGTCTGACTCCACTCAAGCCGAAGTGGCACCAGACTGGCCAAATGACATCACAAGGAACAAATTCTGCCCACAATAGGCAAAGACTGAAGACAACTGGACTAAAAGTAAAAGCAGCTCAGCCACAAGAGTAGAGTGTGAGCAACACACATAGAAGACACCCCTAAAGCGCCAGATTATGGTGAATAGGAGACATTGAACTGCAGGGCACCACAGGACCTCTTCTTCAAGGCCACTATTTTCAAGAGCAGGAGATGTAGCTGACTTTCCTAACACACAGGAAGAGACACAGACAGTTAGCCAATACGAGGAGAAAGAGGAGTATGGCCCAAATAAAGGAACAGGACAAAATCACCATAAGAGAGCTAAACAAAACCATGATAAGTAACATGCCTGATAGAGAATTTAAAGTAATGGTCACAAAAAGGGGCACCTGGGTGACTCAGTTGGTTAAGCAGCTGACTCTTGATTTTGGCTCAGGCCATGATCCCAGGGTCGTCAAGCCCCACATTGGGCTCCCTGCTCAGCAGGGAGTCTGCTCAAGGATTCTCTATTTCCCTCTGTCCCTCCCACCACTCTCTCAAGAAAAAATAATTAAGTCTTTTAAAAAATAAATAAATACAATAAAGTAGTGGTCATAAAGGTACTCACTAGACTTGAGAAGAGAGTAGAGGACCTCAGTGAGATGCTTAAAAAGAGATAGAAAACAAAGAACCAATCACAGATGAAGAACTCAATAACTGATATTAAAAACACACTAGATGGAATAAATAGTATACTAGAAGAAGCAGAAGAATGGATCAGCAACCTAGAGAATGGAGTAATGAAAAGCAATAAAGTTGAACCAGAAACAGAAAAACAATAATAAATGACAACAGACTTTGGGAACTCGGTGACAACATGAAGTGTAATAACATTTGCATTATAGGGATCCCACAAGGAGAAGAGAGAGAAAAGGAGGCAGAATGTATTTGAAGAAATAATAGCTGAAAACTTACTAAATCTGGGGAAGGAAACAGACATCCAAGATCCAGGAGGCACAGAGAGCCCCCAACAAAATCAACTCAAGGAGGTCCACACCAAGACACAGAGTAACTGCAATGGCAGAAAGTAGTGATAGAGAATTTTAAAAGCAACAAAAGAAAACAGTTGCATACAAGGGAAACCCTGTAAAACTATCAACTGATGTTTCAGCAGAAACTTTGCAGGCCAGAAGAGAGTGGCACGATATATTCAAAGTGCTGAAATAATAAAAGTCCTGCAACCAAGAATACTCTACCCAGCAAGGATATCATTGAGAATAGAAGGAGAGATAAAGAGATTCCCAAACAAACAAAAGTTGATGGAGTTCATCACCACCAAATCAGACTTACAAGAAATATTAAAGGGGACTCTTTGAGCGGAAAGGGAAAATTATGAGCAGAAGAAAAGTAGGAAGCACAAAAGCAGTTAAATTAAGTATATATAAAAAAATAAGCTAAAAGATTCACAAAACAAAAGGTTATAAAATATGATACCATATACCTAAAATGTGGGGTGAGAGAAGTAAAGAATGGGTACAAACATAAGCAACTAGCAACCTAACATAGACTGTTATATGCATAAAATGTTAAATACAAACCTAATAATGGTAAACACAAATCAAAAACCAGTAGTAGATATGCAAAAAACAAAGAGAAAAGAATACAAGCACATCACTAAAGAAAGCCAGCAAATCGCGAGAAGAGAGCGAGGGAGGAAAGAACTACAAAACAAGTAACAAAATGGCAATAAGTACAGATGTATTAATAGTTACTTTGAATTTAAATGAATTAAATGCTCCAATTAGACACAGGGTGATAGAAGGGATAAAAAAGCAAGATCCATCTATATGCTGCCTACAAGACACTCATTTCAGACCTAAAGACACATACAGATTGAAAGTGAAGGGATGGAAAAGCATTTATCATGCAAATGAAAGTGAAAAGAAAACTGGGGTAACAATACTTATATCAGACAAAATAAACTTTAGAACAAAGACTGTAACAAGATATAAAGAGGGATATTATATAAACATGAAGAGAACAATCCAACAAGAAAATATAACAATTGTAAATACTGATGCACCCAAGAGCACCCAAATACACAAAACAACTATTAAGAAGAATAAAGGATGGGGCGCCTGGGTGGCTCAGTTGGTTAAGCGACTGCCTTCGGCTCAGGTCATGATCCTGGAGTCCCGGGATTGAGTCCCACATCGGGCTCCCTGCTCAGCAGGGAGTCTGCTTCTCCCTCTGACCCTCTTCCCTCTCATGCTCTCTATCTCTCGTTCTCTCTCTCTCAAATAGATAAATAAAATCTTTAAAAAAAAACAAAAAAAAAGAAGAATAAAGGAAGTAATCAATAGTAATAGAATAATAGTAGGGGATAAAGCACCCCATTTACATCAATGGATAGGTCATGAAAACAGAAAACCAGCAAGGATACAGTGGCTTTGAATGACACATTGGACCAGATAGATCTAACAAAAATATTCAGAACATTCCATCCAAAAATTGCAGAATACATATTCTTTTCAAGTACACATGGAACATTCTCCAGAATAGATCACGTATTAGGCCACAAAACAAGTCTGAACAAATTTAAAAAGACTGAAGTCTTAGCATGCATCTTTTCTGATCATAATGCTATAAACCTAGAAATCAACCACAAGAAAAAAAATCTGGAAAGACCACAAATACATGGAGGTTAAATAACATACTACTAAACAATGATGGGTCAACCAATAAATCAAAGAGGAAATTAAAAAAATACCTGGAGACAAATGAAGATGAAAACACGATGGTCCAAAATCTCTGGAATGCAGCAAAAGCTGTCCTTAAGAGGAAAGTTTAAAGCAATACAGGCCGAACTCAAGAAGCAAGAAAATCTCAAAACAAAATGAAACAACCTAACCGTATACCTAAATGAGATAGAAAAAGAACAAAAACAAAATCCAAAACCAGTAGAAAGAGGGAAATTAAAAAGATTAGATGAACCTCCATACTGTTTTCCAGAGTGGCTATACCAGTTTGCATTCCCACCAACAGTGCAAGATGGTTCCCCTTTCTCCACATCCCCGCCAACACCTGTTGTTTTCTGTGCTGATTTTAGCCATTCTGACAGGTGTGAAGTGATATATCATTGTAGTTTTGATTCATTTTCCCGTGATGATCAGTGGTGGAATGCAAACTGGTGCAGTCATTATGGAAAAGAGTAGAGGTTCCTCAAAAAGTTAAAAACAGAACTACCCTTCGACCCAACAATCACATTGCTGGGTATTTACCCAAAGAATGCAAAAATACTAATTCAAAGGGATACATGAACCCCAATGTTTATAGCAGCATTATTGACAATAGCCAAATTATGGAAACAACCCAAGTGTCCATCAACTGATGAATGGATAAGGATATGTGATATGTATGTATGTGTGTGTGTGTGTGTGTGTGTATGTATGTATAAATGGAATATTACTCAGCCATCAAAAAGAATGAAATCTTGCCATTTTTCAATGACATGGATGGAGCTAGAGAGTATTATGTTAAGTGAAATAAGCCAGTCAGAGAAAGACAAATACCGTCTGATTTCACTCATATGTCAATTTTAAGAAACAAAACAAATGAGCAAAGAGGAAAAACAGAGAGAGGCAAACCAAGAAATTCTTAACTATAGAGAATAGACTGGTGGTTACCAGAGGGGCAGTGGTAGGAGGATGGGTTAAATAGGTGATGGAGACTAAGGAGTGCACTTGTCATGATGAGCACCAGGTGTTGTATGGAAGTGTTGAATCACTATATTGTGTAGTCTAAACTATTATTACACTGTAGGTTAACTACCTGGAATTTAAATTAAAACTTGAAAAAACGTTAGAGTAGAAATAAATGAAACAGAAACTAAAAATACAATAGAATAGATCAATAAAACCAGGAGCTGATTCTTTGAAAACATCAACAAATGATAAACCTTTAGGCAGAGTCATCCAAAAAAAAAAGAGAGGGGGGGGGGGACTCAAACAAAATCAGAAATGAAAGAGGAGAAATAACCACCAGCCCAACGGAAATGAAAAGGATTGTAAGAGAATATTATGAAAAATTATATGCCAACAAATTGGACAACCTGGAAGAAATGGATAAATTCCTGGAAATGTAGAACTTTGCAAAACTAAACCAGGAAGAAATAGAAAAAAAAATGGACTGATCACCAGTAATAAAATTGAATCAGTAATCAAAAAACTCCCAACAAAAGTCCAGGACTAGATGGCTTCACAGGCAAATTCCACCACACATTTTTTTTATTATGTTATGTTAATCACCATACATTACATCATTAGTTTTTGATGTAGTGTTCCATGATTCATTGTTTGCGTATAACACCCAGTGCTCCATGCAGTATGTACCCTCTCTTTAATACCCATCACCAGGCTAACCCATCCCCCCACCCCCCCTCCCCTCTAGAACCCTCAGTTTGTTTCTCAGAGTCCATAGTCTCTCATGGTTCGTCTCCACCTCCAATTTCCCCCCCTTCATTTTTCCCTTCCTATTATCTTCTTTTTTTTTTAACATATAATATTATTAGTTATCTACCACACATTTAAAGAAGAGTTAATACCTAATTCTTCTCAAACTATTCCAAAAAATAGAAGAGGCAAGAAAATTTCCAAACTCATTCTATGAGGCCAGCATTACCCTGATACAAAAACCAGCTAAAGAAACCACAATAAAAAAGAACTACAGACTAATTTCTCTGATGAATATAGAAGCAAAAATTCTCAACAAAATTTTAGCAAACCAAATCCAACAACACATTTAAAAAAAATCATTCACCGTGATCAAGTGGGATTTATTCCTACAATGAAAATGTGGTTCTATATTTGCAAATCAATGTGATACATCACATCAACAAGAATAAGGATAAGAACCATATGATTATTTCAATAGATAAAAAAAAGCATTTGACAAAATACAACGTTCCTTCATGATAAAAACCCTCTGCAAAGTACATCTAGAGGGAATATACTTCAACATAAGGAAAACCACATATGAAAAACCCACAGCCAACATCATTCTCAATGGGGAAAAAACAGAGCTTTCCCCCTAACGTCAGGAACAAGACAAGGATGTCTACTCTTACCACTTCCATTCAATATAGTACCGAAAGTATCAGCCACAGCAATCAGACAACAAAAAAGAAATAAAAGGGATCCAAAGTGGTAAGAAAGACATAAAACTCTTTAGGGTAAATACCCAGTAGTGCAATTGCTGGATCATATGGTAGCTCTATTTTCAACTTTTTGAGGAACCTCCATACTGTTTTCCAGAGTGGCTGCACCAGCTTGCCTTCCCACCAACAGTGTAGGAGGGTTCCCCTTTCTCCACATCCCCACCAACATCTGTCGTTTCCTGACTTGTTAATTTTAGCCATTCTGACTGGTGTGAGGTGGTATCTCATTAAGGTTTTGATTTGGATTTCCCTGATGCTGAGCGATGTTGAGCACTTTTTCATGTGTCTGTTGGCCGTTTGGATGTCTTCTTTGGGAAAAATGTCTGTTGATGGCTTCTGCCCATTTCTTGATCGGATTATTTGTTCTTTGGGTGTTGAGTTTGAGAAGTTCTTTATACATTTTGGATACTAGCCCTTTATCTGATATGCCATTTGCAAATCTCTTCTCCCATTCTGTCGGTTGTCTTTTGGTTTCATGGACGGTTCTTTTGCTGTGCAAAAGCTTTTTATCTTGATGAAATCTCAATAGTTCATTTTTGCCCTGGCTTCCCTGGGCTTTGGCGATGTTTCTAGGAAGAAGTTGCTGCGGCTGAGGTCGAAGAGGTTGCTGCCTGTGTTCTCCTTTAGGATTTTGATGGACTCCTGTCTCACATTTAGGTCTTTCAACCATTTGGAGTCTATTTTTGTGTATAGTGTAAGGAAATGGTCCATTTTCATTCTTCTGCATGTGGCTGTCCAATTTTCCCAACACCATTTGTTGAAGACACTGTCTTTTTTCCATTGGACATTCTTTCCTGCTTTGTCAAAGATTAGTTGACCATAGAGTTGATGTTTATAGCAGCAATGTCCACAATAGCCAAACTGTGGAAAGAGCCAAGATGTTCACCGACAGATGAATGGATAAAGAAGATGTGGTATATGTGTGTGTCTATATATATATATATATATATATATAGACACACACACACATATAAATACACACACACACACACACACACACACACAATGGAATATTATGCAGCCATCAAAAGGAATGAGATCTTGCTATTTGCAATGACATGGATGGAAATGGAGGGTGTTATGCTGAGTGAAATAAGTCAATCAGAGAAAGACATGTATCATATGACCTCACTGATATGAGGAATTCTTAATCTCAGGAAACAAACTGAGGGTTGCTGGAGTGGGGGTGGGGTGGGAGGGATGGGGTGGCTGGGTGACAGACATTGGGGAGGGTACGTGCTATGGTGAGTGCTGTGAATTGTGCAAGACTGTTGAATCACAGATCTGTACCTCTGAAACAAATAATGCAATATACGCTAAGGAAAAAGAAGAAGAAGATAGCAGGAGGGGAAGAATGAAGGGGGGGGAAATCGGAGGGGGAGACGTGCCATGAGAGATGATGGACTCTGAAAAACAAACTAAGGGTTTTAAAGGGGGTGGGTGGGTGGATGAGTTAGCCTGGTGATGGGTATTAAAGAGGGCACGTTCTGCGTGGAGCCCTGGGTGTTATACACAAACAATGAATCATGGAACACTACATCAAAAACTAATGATGTAATGTATGGTGATTAACATAACAATAAAAAAATTTAAAGAAAAAAAAGAAGTAAAACTCACTATTTGCAGATGACATGATCCTATATACAGAAAACACTAAAGACACCACCAAAAAACTACTAAACTGATAAATGAATTCAGTAAGGTACAGGATACAAAATCAATATACAGAAATCTGTTGTATTTCTATATGCTAATAATGAAGCAACAGAAAGAGAAATTAAGGGGAAAAAAATCCCATTTACAATTGCACCAAAAATAATAATACCTAGGAATAAACTTAACTAAAAACATATACTCTGAAAACCATAAAACACTGATTAAAGAAATTGAAGACAACACAAATCAAAAGATATTCCATCCTTACAGAAAGATGTGGCATATATATACATACACAATGGGTTATTACTCAGCCATAAAAAAGAATGAAATCTTGCCATTTGCAATGACATGGATGGAACTATAGACTATTATGCTAAGTGAAATAAGTCAGTCAGAAAGACAAATACCATATGATTTCACTTATATGTGGAATTTATATCTTTAAGTTATTAGAAATAAAACACATCCAGAGGGATGTGTTTCAGTTTAATCTTTCACTGGAACAATATTTCCCACCCCTCCACATGGCTCATACCTGGTCCCCGGAGCCACTCAATGTACTAGTAATTTAAATCCTAAGAATAACTAGCGGGCACTGACATTGCTGCAATATCCTAAGGATGAAATCTTAGGGAGGTCACAAGAACAAACAAACTTTTAAAAAAATCCTAATGTACAAGGAAAATAGAGAATAGTTTTTGAGTTTTTCTTTCCCTCTATTATATTTATGGTAGTAACTATTTGGATAGATTTGGCACTATAAATAATTAAAACAGCAATGTCTGTCCAAATGAGGACTGTAGCCTCTACTGATATTTTATTGCATGATTCAGTTAATTTAATAATAGAAAAATCATGGCTCCTTAATTGACTAAAGTTTACTTTTTAAAAGAAGTAATTAAATATCAAAACTCCCTAGGCTCTCTTCTCCACAGTCCTCCAAGTTTGTATCTACGTTTCTAAAATCGTACAACAGAGACCAAAGATTTAATTTCAAAATAGCTGAATACATATTAGGGGTGATAACAGATGTATTTCCTCACCTCTAGGAAGGTTTTTTTTGTTTTGTTTTGTTTTGTTTTACAATGAGTGACTCTATGGTAAGAGAAGTTTTGCTAATTTTTTTTACAATATCATTATTTAATACCTCCCAACAGCCTGAAATAAGATAAGTCACAATACTTGCAAAAAATATACTAAATCTGTTTTTGGAAGTGGCTTGTCTATAAAAGGAAAATATCAACATCAATAAAGTAAAAAACATACTGAGATAGAACTAACCAGTCATTTCACAGAATCCTAGGGTGTTACAACTGATAGTCAGCTTGGAAAATCTCTGAAATGAAAAGATGGAGATTGAATACATAAACCACTCCCAGTGACAGAGCAAGTTAGTAACAAAGAATAAAGCACAGTTAATGTGCTCACCAAATCAGGATACTGTTTTTCAGTACTGTTCACTGTAACAGCACCAATTCAGTAAGTGATTATTGTTCTTTGCAAAGTCCTTCATAGTCGTTACTTCATTCATCCTCGTAAGAAGCCTATACATAAAAATGATCGTTCCCTTAACAACTCCAGAAGTGAACTCTTACTACCCCCCTTCAAATCTGCTCTCTCTCTAGTACTGACAACCCCAATCCCTCCACCTTATTACTCAAGCCCAAAACCCTGAAACTGCCCTTGTCTCATCTCTTCTCATACCTACATTCAATTCACCAGCAAATTTTATCCCAAATCTGACTTCACTCTTGTCCAAGTCCAAGTGACCAATTTCTCTAGCCTAGACTACAGACGTCTGGCACATAGTAGATGGTGACTAAGTATCAGCTTAATGTCAACCGAACAGTCTCCTAATTGGTCCCA
Source organism: Callorhinus ursinus (assembly GCF_003265705.2). Taxonomy (NCBI): domain Eukaryota; kingdom Metazoa; phylum Chordata; class Mammalia; order Carnivora; family Otariidae; genus Callorhinus; species Callorhinus ursinus. Next base: position 29,401,279 of record NW_027397079.1, on the reverse strand, counting down.
GATCCCAGCCCTTCCATTCCTGCCTTCTTCAAGGTCTACGGTCCGGAAAACAATTTGAAAAGGTAGTCCATTGAAAAAGTCAAACAGGTTGTGTCACTTCATTCAAAAGTTCCCAGTGAGTTTTCATCGCATGGAGAATAAAATGTAAATTCCAGTGACCTTGCTCAGTTCCAGTCACTGTCCTTATGGCTCTTCTTCAGGAATTCCAAGTATGCTCCTGCCTCAATACCCCTTCACTTTGTTCTCTCTACCCAGAATATTCTTCCCTTACTTCATTCATCTTTTCTTCAGGACAGACCTCCTTGCCTACACTAACTCCCCACACCTTCTCTCTCAACTTCCATTCATAGTAAAAAAAAAAATAAAAAAAAAAGAGTTGTCTGCACTTCTACATAGTCTCATCCCACCCTTATTTCTGAGCCTTTTCCCATCTAGTTTCCATCCCCATCAAACCCTGAATTGGTTCTTGCTAAGGTCGCCCATAATGTTCACGTTACCAAAAACCAATAAAAATATTGTCTTCCTCATCCCAGTTGGTTTCTTGCAGCATTTGATGGTGTTTATCCTTGCCTTATATTCTGAAACATCAATTTTCATGCCTTCCACAAAACAGTAATCTCATTTTCTTCCTGTCTGACTCTTCTGTTTCTCCTTGAGGGTTCACTCTTCTTAATGCAGCTATTAGCCGGTGTGGTTCTTTACCCCCACGTGATCTCATCTTGTCCATCCCATTTGTGGACCTAAGTTTTCTCCTTGAGTCTAGATTCATATATCCAACTGCCTTTGCACATTTCTAAGTTTCACAGGTGCGACAAATACATGATCCCTGACTAATCCAGCACTGATGACAAACAAACAAATTATCCAATTTTAAAAGTCAGGTCCTCTAAGCCATTCCCTATGTCTAAGTGATCATCCATCTTACTGTACCATGCAGAGGTCTGTCACCTTAAACATCTTCCTCTTCCTTATTTTCTCATATCCTTTTATCCGTAAATCCTATTAATTCTACCCTTCATCCCCAAACTGTCTACACAGCTACACCTCTACTGAACCAGTCCATCTAAACTACCCCTATTTCACCCAGATCATTGAACTGACAGTCTATCTGTGCCAAATGGTTCTCCACACTACAAACATAACGATGTACTGAGAAAGCACATCTGTTCATATTTAGACCCTTGACTAAAGCTTCCCAGTGACTTCCCCTTGCTTTTAGGATGACACAAAATTCCTTAAGTAGGTCAGAAAAGCACTGCCTGGTCTAGCCCTTACCATATCCTAGGCTCAGCTTATATATGGTGGTCCCACACACCCTGTCACTCAATCATGTTTGTCTTCCCCTGCAGATTCTTTGCAAATGCTACTTACTCCTCTTTACTCATGTAACTCATATCCATCTCTTACTTAGTAGCCCAGTGGTCATTTCTTCAATAAAACCTTCCTTCCTTCCTCCACCTCCACCTAGCACTTGTGACTAATAACTTAAAATTTTATGAATTTCGATTTTTCAAGAGTAACATACACAGAGTCAACTGCCTCAGGGTTGCAAAAAAATGTAAATGTTTCTAAAATGTCTTGTCTATAGTAAGTAGTCAGCGAATATAGTTTAGGAATTGAAATTAAAAGAAAATGGCCCTTTGTTTCCACCTCAATAGAAATTAATTTTATTAGTAATTGGGAGGTCTTAATTCTTCCATGAATCCCACTTCTGAATTATGATGCCAGTTTCTAATGGAACAGATAAATTCCAATGACCTGAAGTTCATACTTTCAAATTGCTTCAAGAGATACTGTCAAGTTATTTAAGCACTCAGGGAACAAGGGAGAGAGAGAACAAGAAAAACCACTAAACTAGAAGAAAGCTAGGAGAAGTCAAATCCCCAATCTGCAAATTATCACCGCACAATCAAAACACACACACCCACAATATTAGACAATGTTCATCTAGTATAGAAGCATTTATTTCAGCATAAAAATCTAGATGGTCACTTGTGGTTTGTTGTAATAAGATCTATTCTATACAGCAGCTCATTCTTAATAAAGGAAAACATAATTCAGAGTTTACTTACAGGTGATGGCAGCATCAGTACTCAGAGGGTCTTAGTTCTTGCTACTGATAACTTTTAATTTTAAATGTACTTGAGATTCCCAATTTACTTGCTAATCATTTAGCTTTTACATTTCACCTCTTTCACACATCACCATCCTAGACAGAAAAGTAAAGAGTGTGGGTGTATATAGCAGTGTCTGACATAAGATTTAGACATTCAACTTTGCATTTGCATATTTGTACCGCAAAAACATTCCTATGCATATGTGGTACCCCTGATATAGAAATAATAATAATTCCACTGACAGCAGGGCAGTTCTTCCTTTCCACAGAAGCCTCTGTAGTCATTTCCATGAAATGACTTACATGTGAGGCTGACCAGGGGGACATTAGGAATTGGTAGGAAATCGCTCCCGGACCCTATCCAGCACATTCCTTCTCCTTTTCCTATAATCAGCTGAGGCTCAGGATATGGGATTTCATCCCCTGGGGATCTCTATTAAACAAAGTGACCATGCTCTTTTTCTACACTCTGGCTATAGACAGTCTTTCAGGAAACTAAATGGCTTGTCCTTGTAGAAATTGGCAGTGACAGAATAGAACCATCCATCCTGTCTCCAGAAAGAAATGAACAGAAGTGAAGTGGAGAAGCTCAGTGTGTCAAGAAGCAATCCTACCAAAAGCCCACCTGTGTAATGTGCATGCATTATGCAGAGAGAGGCATGAAATTCAGGTAACTGCTGGCTTGGAGTCCCCTGCGAAAAATAAACAAGTTTGGCAAATGCTCCTTGCAAAAGAGTATAAGCAATCCCTAATCTGCAAACACTAAAATATACTGGATGTCCATTTATATTCTCCACCACTGAGGCAGATAGGTATTGCTTACAGTGTATCCTTGCCCTACATCTTCTCTCCTTTCTCCAGCACCAGAGTCCTTGCTTCCATGGTGAAAAACAAAACAAAAAATAGATAACAAAACAAAACATGAACTTATTAACAGAAAGATCAAAGCCAAAAAAGTTAAGGACAAAAATTGTGTAGAGCAAGAAAAGCTTAGTGGGCTATCTTTACAAATTCAATTTCAATTGCTTTATTTCAAATTACCTCCCTCTATACTTCCTCAATTTGGGGGTTCATTTTCTTGGGCTGCTTGAAATTCTACTAATTAAAGATATATTAGGATTGGCAAATATCATTTTTGAAAATGACAATACATCTAGGAGGCTTAAGGAAAAAAATCAGGCGGTTTATTGTAAACGAGGTTTGTTTTTTTCTCAATTGAACATTTACCTATTTTCTGGATTGTAAGACCAATACATCAGAAAACTGGAAACTATAAATACCACTTTATAATACCAACATCCCAATCTATAAACATCTAATATTTGGGGGTTTCTTTCCTTCTTTATATGCATTTTTCTAGGGTTGATATCACACTGCTTTAAACTTGAATTTGCTCCTTTACATTTAAGCTTATGTATTTTTCCCCTGTCATTCAGAGTCTTCATAAATACAGTTTTTATGGTTACATAACACTGTGTTGCATCCATTTACCATAATTCACTTAACCATTCATCCAATGTTGCACATTTAGGCAGTTTCCAACTTTTTATTATTGAAAAGAAAGCTGTGATTAACATCTTTATGCAAACATCTTCTCATTTCAGAATACTGTTTTAGGATGGATTCTGAGAAGAGGAATTACAGGGTCAGAAGGAGGGTAGGCTGCTTTCTGTTTAACATGTATTTGAAGTGAGCTACACTGAGAGCTCGGGACACTCTTAGGAATTGGACTGGCTAGAGGTACTGAAAGTGAAGCAAAAAATAGCATGAAAGTAAAGAAGAGGAGTGCCAAAAAGTGAGAAAGAAAGGTGAAAGATGCCAAAGGTATTCTTCACCTCTTACACAAGTTTGCCTTGGGCTAGTCCTGCAGAAGATAAAAGGGCCTTTATTCTATTTTCTTTTCATATGATCTGCCATTCCAAAAATCTAGGTCTTGGGCTAAAAACTGCTCAAGGTCAGCTACAATATTACAAGTTTAAAAACAAAAATTTACGTTTGCTTGCATGGTTACGTGCATTCCAGAATTGGAACAAGGAACTGGAAGCTAATTTAAGGAAACAATATGTGAAATGGTTAAAGGCACAGAATCCAGAGAGGGAGCGACACGAATGGGTTCAAGCACTGGCTCCACCACTCACCACATAACCTTAAATAAGATACTTTACTTCTCTAAGCCTCAATTTCCTCATCTATGAAATGGGTACAATTAATAGTGTCCACAGTGTTGTTGTGAGGATTAAATGAGTTAAGAGTAGGAAGTGTTTAGAATAGTGCCTGGCACATACTGAGCACTATAAAAATATTTGTTATTATAAATAAAGTTTGGAAAACAATAAAAGCTGAGAGCAATGATTTTATTATGGACAGAATGTTAACAGAATGAACCAGGATAGTAAGAAAGCAATTTAATTTCTTACAATAGTGCAAATATTACATGGTAGAAGGCTAGCCTATTTTAAGCAAGCTTTTGGAAAAGACAACAAAAATAGGGTCAAAGTTGACCTTGCAATGTATTGCTGGGACATGACATTAAATTCAAAACAATAAATGCAACAAAAAGGACTGGGTAATATTTGTCTTGATTACCCCTAAGAAATCAGTCATCCTTTAGCTTAAGAAGGTATCTGCAATCAACATAGTAAATATACACCCGCAGCTAAGAAGCCTGGATAGGTTTCAACCCTAAAGACCCAGACAACTTCATTTCAAGATGATGTGTATTTGAAACCAGTTATAGTTCTACGTTGATCTTAGACCACACAACTAGATATTCCAGTGAGGTTCATCTTAATTCAGATTAGAGCTTGGTAAATGAAACCCTAATAAAGGTAATTAAACTGGCTAACATCACCAAAAAGAAAATAAAAGTCAAGGCAAGTAGAAAAATAGCTCTGTGACTCAGGCATCTCTATCTGGCAGAAGTGTCTGAACTTTGGAGGAAAAAAAAATTAAGAACAGAAGAGGAGAAGGTGCTTACACATTACACAGGACAGGTACCCCGAGGAAATGTTGGTCGATGAGGAGGAGACACTTTTGCTTGAACTAATTAAGTAACTGGAAAAGAATTTCCATTTCCAAATTTGGCAATCCACAGGAGACTGCGTGGTCCCTTCCTTATCTGACAAGAGCAGTGTCAGCGAACAGAGCAGGAACAGAGACGCAGGTAGTCCTGGTCTGAAATCCCCCAGCACTTGGACATTTCTCTTATTTCATCAAGCCTGTTTGTAACAGGAGACAATGTGTTTGTAATGTATTTCTCCCAACAAACCAACAGCAGGGACTACCTTTAACTACTTTGCCTCATGTTCCGCTATCATACACCAAATAAGAATTGAATGAGTGAATATTGCATCTGCTGTTGAACTCTTCTGTCTGCTCCGCCAATTCCATCCCATTCATTCATTTTTGATAAATTTAAGAAAAGCGGATGTTTTCTCAGTCGAAAGCAAGCACGAAGGTGTCCATGGCAGTTATGCCTAGGCTTCAGCCAGTCTTTTCCTATGGAAGTTTGCACTGACTGGTTCTGGTTGGTGGACAAGCATTTAAACATTATCCTAGGGCTGTTTTTGTTCCCCTCAAACAACAACAAAAAATGCATTTTCCCTTCTCTTCTTTTCCTCCTACACATTCAGCTGTTGTGCCAAGTAATAAGGGTTAGTTCAGAGAAAAAGAAATCTCCTGTAGGATTTAACCAAGTTTACACTGATTTGTCAAAGTACACAGAATACAGAATTTCAACCAAAGTGGTTATTGTCCAGGGAGGCACACAATGTCCTTCTGTGGTCTTGTCTCCATGCTGGCTCGCTAGTACAATCTCCCGATGCTATTTCAGCTGATGGAAATTTACCTTTCAAAGAGCCTTCAGTTCCCATAATGGTTTAACATGCTTCTCTCATCTTTTAACTTCTTTCCTTTCATCTGATGATAATAATAAATAATAATAATACCATTTATTAAGATTTATTAAGTACTTATCACATCCTTGGTATATATACACGAGCTCAGGCATGCTCACAACAAGCATGAAAAGTAAGTATCATCACAAAGTCTCAATTTATACATAAGCAGAAGTTCGGTAAGATCAATTCTCCAAAGGATCTCAACTGTAAACAACAGAGCCAGGACTCCAGCTGGCGTTTGTCTCCCGTTCAAGACTATGATGTTTCCATCATGTTGAACAGTCCCCACACTTTTTGGATAAAGTAGTCTGTTCTACTATCAGCTCAAACTCAGCACAGGAAATATAGAGACGTCTCCTCTAAGTCCTAGTATCACCTAAACTTGTCCAAGGTAATGGTTTACATAGCATTTTAATTTTATTTGCAAATCACATCACCCACGTCTGAACTACTGAGTTTCACACCCTGCCATCGCCCCTCGTACATCCTGTCCCTCACCATGCTAAGTACTTAAAGCACTCTGCACTCAAATCAAATGTGTTGGCTCAGACTGTTCCCTGTGTTTGGGAGAAAAAGTATCTCTATTCTTGTCGTCCTTCAAGCCTTCCTCAACCACCTGCTGCTCGGCAGCTTTCAAATATCTCTATTCTAATATCACCACATAAAATTATGAGCGTGTACTTAGCGTCCTCTTTCTGTCAACTGTAAACTACTTGAAGGTAAAGTTTTCCTCATTTTCTGCCTCATTTCTTAAAAAAACTTGATAGTCATTCTGCAATAACATTTATTTAGTTACAATATAAATCAAGCTAGCATGCCATATTTTGTCCCTTCCTTTTCATTCCTACTTTAAAACCTCACATTTATCTTTCAGACAATATGTTGTTTTAGGTTTCCACTTTTTTAGAACTTAGAAAATTCCAAAGAATTATTCACAGTGTGGAATAATACAGCTGTAAAAACCAAGGGCTTGTGTGAATTTCAGTTAACTTAGAACCACGCAAAGACCACCTTACACAATATTCAAAATCCACGAGCTTAGAAGTGCTCCATGAAAGTGAGGAGTCCTGAAACTTAAACTTCATCAACTTCAATGTAATCCCACCTTTGGGGACAACAGAAACAGGGATAAATCCCCAGGAAATCAAGCTGACAAGAACAAGTTGAAAGTAAACCTCTCAGCTATCTAATTGGGTGCAGGGTAGGGCAATGCTATTATGATCCACTATGCTAGTGAAGATAGAGAAACCAGGGAAAGCCAAGAGATTAAGAAAAAGTAGCCAGGACATTTTGGGGGAAGAAATAAATTCCACAAAATGCTTGTGAAAGTGACTAGCACAGTGTTTCACAAAGAAAAAATACTCAATTATTTTTTTTGTTCCCATCCAGAGATGTTAGACTATAGCTTGAGGATCTTCATTAATTGTAGAACAGGGTCAGGAGAAGCAACACATAGCTGGCTGCACATTCCTCAAATCTGAGATGAAGCTCAGAGCAGAAGCTCAGAATACCATTATAAAACCTTTGGTAACACGTGTATTATTCTGTACTGTGAGTACCTGGCCTTCCTATCCAGAGTCAGATCCATCAACACTGACATGGGACTGGCTCACAAGAAATCACCAAAGCTCAAAGGAATCTCAGCAAAGTGTTTTAACTATTTCTAAAATGTAGTCCATCTCTTCTGTTTAATTTATATGTTCACATAATGAAGACATAAGACTTTAATAATAGGTACATAGCAATCTTCTTTACTATTCCTCAGCTCCAAAACAAGGCCTTTTTTCCAAGATAAAGCACCAATTTTACAAAACTACAATGTTCCTATGGAAGCCTGAAGTTTGTAAGTCATAAAAAGAATAAGTCTCAGAGCTTTTTCTAACAATTTTATTATTCTGGGAAGATGGAATATAGAGTTTTTGTGCTATAGGCACAGAAAGTATCTGCTAGAGTTTTAATGCAGATTCTCCAACATATTCAAGCCATAGACTCCTTAAATTTTCTCCCATATTTACCCTACAAATTGTTGTTTACAATAAAATGTATTAAGCAATTTCTTCTAGATGCACACACGCATGCGTGCACGCGCACGCACACACACACACACACACACGTCAAACGATAGAAAAAACTATCACCTACAGCTTGTGATCATGATAGTGACTAGTCTTAACACACCAAGTCAATATAATTTCAGCCAAACCCAGAGAAACTTGGCACTTAAGTTTGCTACGATGATGATGAAGATGATGATGGTGGTGATGATGATAGCAGCAGTAGCTATTAGGTAGTCTTACTATGTGCAGTTACACTGCATACATTAACTCATTCAACTCTAGGACATAATGCAGTCACACACAATCAGCACAATTCTATGCACTAGAGATACAAAGAGTGGAACCAAGGAAAACAATAATATAGGAGACACCCCATCTTTCAGCAGGATGTTATTCTTGCCATGTACCTATCAATGGCATATGTCTCCCACTCTTCCCTTTTCCTAGTGGGCATTTTATTAGACTTACTCTGTATTTCCCCACTATACACTGGGGATAGGAGAAGGGAATTTGTCTTTTTCAATACAGAAGTTAAAAGACTGTAAGAAGCCACACCCAATACTGATAAGGAGAACTGCATATTACCAGGAGATACTGTTCTTTGAGTTCAACGCAGTGATGGGACTTTGGACTGTCTCCATTGGTGAGTGGGTTCTATGTCCAGGGAAAAGTAATAAATGAATATTTATTATTTAACTAGATGGATAAAATGCAGCAGAAATTCATAGAACCTGTGTCTTTTTCTTTTGCACACAGAGCTAGGTAACATTTGCCAGCCTCACTACTGGTTAAGAGAAGCTATGTTACTGAGTTCTGGCCAATGGTATGGGGATAGAAGTACAGGCCTTGCCTGCAGAAATCTCCCACAGAAGCAATGTTGTGTGTTCTTTCTCCTCTCACTTACAGAAGAGAGTAAAGCCACCAGATGCAAGTATCCAAAGCACCCAAATTGCCACTTAAAGATGAGCTGCTGTCTATATGTAATCTCATCTTTCCCCTGACTTGGGCAAGAAATAAACCTCTACTGTGTTAATCTACTAACACTGGGGGTGTGTACCCTCAGAGGTGGGAGCATGCCCAATATGTTCTAGAAAGAGTAGAGAAAACAACATGATCAGAGAAAAATAAGCAAGGGAAAGGGTTGTAGGATATTCACCAAACCCAGTCCTCCCCCAGGCTTCCCATCTCTGTAGAAGAAAGTCTATTCTACCAGTTTCTCAGGCCAAAATCCTTGAAGTCTTTTTCTCACATTCCTCAACCAACTGGAATCTGACCATTTTTCAACACCTCCATTCCCATCACTGTGGGGTGGGTCACTACTGGGCAACTGAACTTCTGCAATTGCTTCTTAACTAGTCTCCCTGTTTCCATTCTTGTCCCCCTATTGTCTTTTCTCTCCCACAAAAGTCGCAGAGTTCTTTAATTAGGAGTTATTACTCAAAACACTTCCCATCTCACAGTAACATCCAGGGTCTAGAGTTCTTATCTTGACCTTCAAAACCTTACATGAAACAAATAATACACCATATGTTAAAAAAAAAAAAAGAAGAAGAAGATAGCAGGAAGGGAAAAATGAAGGGGGGGAAATTGGAGGGAGAGATGAACCATAAGAGACTATGGACTCTGAGAAACAAACTGAAGGTTCTAGAGGGGAGGGTGTAGGGGGATGGGTTAGCCTGGTGATGGGTATTAAAGAGGGCACGTACTGAATGGAGCACTGGGTGTTATATGCAAACAATGAATAATGGAACACTACATCAAATACTAAAGATGTAATGTATAGTGATTAACATAATAAAAAAATTAAAATAAATTTAAAAAAACCTTATAGCAAACGTGGCACTCACTCATCAGTCCTCTGACCTAATCTACCATTCTCTTTCTTACACGCGCTGACCTCAGGGCCCTACTCTTTGTCTCATTCTTTCTCTTTCTTTCTCTCTCTCTCTCTCTCTCTCTCTCTCTCTCATACACACACAGAGGCAAAATTCAAAATTCCAGTTTACCCTCATGGAGAAGAGAGACCTATTTGCAAGTTGGCAAACTTGGCAGGTTTTTGTTAGCAATGAAAGAAGTCCCTGGCAGTTTGCTTAAGCACTGTCTTTTCATTCTTTCCTATCATTTTTTCCCATTTAAAAATCGTAAGGGGTGCCTGGGTGGCTCAGTTGTTAAAGCGTCTACCTTCAGCTCTGGTCATGATCCCGGAGTCATGGGATCGAGCCCCGCATCGGGCTTCCTACTCGGCAGGAAGCCTGATTCTCCCTCTCCCACTCCCCCTGCTTGTGTTCCCTCTCTCACTGTGTCTCGCTCTGTCAAATAAATAAATAAAATCTTTTAAAAAATAAATTGTAAGCATTATAGAAAATATCATTCAACCCTGTTTTGGTCTGGCTTGCATATCAACCAAGAAATTTCTCTATTTGCTTGTAACATAACACAACTCAAGTCTTACTTGATAAGTCCCTTTAGAAAAGTCAAAACAGAATACTGTCTGCTATAGATGAAATTAAAATTAGCTTCCAAACTAAACTAAAATATATAAAATCAAAAATTACAATAAGGTATTTCCTTTCATAAAAATAAGGCATCTCAAACATTTCCTCATTTCTCTCTTGAGTCCTGTGTGTGGGTTTGGTCTGTTCATCTAAACACCTCGGTGGCACAGCTAATTAACAGGGTTTGCATTGCCTAATATATAAAAAATAAAAGAAGAGAAAACAAAACACTTAACAGAAAACAGCCTCTTTTTTTTTTTCCCCCGCAAGGCAAATGATTTCAGCTGCAACATCCTTAAACATTTATAGCTAACTAAATTTTTTATGAGATGCTACTAAGAAGGTTCAATCCATTTCTTAAGAATGATAGCCTAGTCACAAAGAGTCTCTTAGAAAGCAAGTATCCAAGTCTTTTTATTCTGAATTGGAATGTTCATCAAATGTTGAGGAGAGCTCAGTAACCACTCTGCCCTACACAATCTTACCTCCTTTTTCCAAAATACTAGCCCACTTTTCTAACTATTATAAAGAACAAAACAGCTATAAGGAATAAAGTGCAAATTGAGAAAGAAAACACTCTCATGCATCCGGCAATATTAGCATCAGAAGAAGAAAAATTCCTATTCATAATAAGCCATGTACAATATTAACATTTAGACATTGTTCTCCCCCAAATGTCATTGCCCCATTTTCTTGCTATTCCAAGGCTGCATGAAATTATAAAATGCTTTTCTTGTACAATCTCCAAAACAATGTTTTACCACACACAAGCACAGTAACACATTATTAATATTTATGAACCAGGAGAAGTCGGTACAGCTTGGCTTTCAGAAAGGCCACCCTGCCTAGCCTCCTCCCATCAAAAAAGTAATAAAATTAGCTCAGAATCACTTAGTGAAATAACCTGAAAGAAAATATATTTGGATTAGAAAAAAGGGAGGGGAGTTGAAGTATAAAGAAATGCTAGACCCAGGAGAATACATTAGGCAGAATTACCTTTTAAAATTAGTGTTGCTGTTACATGCAGAACAATGAAACTGGACGATTTCCTTATACCACACACAAAAATAGACTCAAAATGGTTGAAAGACCTAAATGTGAGACAGGAGTCCATCAAAATCCTAAAGGAGAACACAGCCAGCAACCTCTTCGACCTCAGCCGCAGCAACTTCTTCCTAGAAACATCACCAAAGGCAAGGGAAGCAAGGGCAACAATGAACTACTGGGACTTCATCAAGACTTGAATCACAGACCTGTACCTCTGAAACAAATAATACATTATATGTTTTAAAAAAAAGAAGAAGATAGCAGGAAGGGAAAAACGAAGGGGGGGAAATCGGAGAGGGAGACAAACCATGAGAGATTATGGACTCAGAAACAACCTGAGGGTTCTGGGGGGTGATGGGTTAGCCTGGTGATTGGTATTAAAGAGGGCATGTACTGCATGGAGCACTGGGTATTAAACGCAAACAATGAATCATGGAACACTACATCAAAAACTAATGATGTAATATATGGTGATTAACATAACATAATAAAAAAATTAGTGTTGCTTTATAAACTCTGATTTGAGAATGTGTTGTGAATGAAAAGACCTAGGTAGCCCAATAATTGGTTTGCAGCATGAAGAGCAGGCCAGACAAATTCTGCCTTCTCATACCCGGCTTTGTCCATCTTTTGGAGAGAAAGGGTAAACACATCATTTCATGAAAGCAGGTGTCAGAAAAACTACTAGTAAAGTTGAAATTTCTTTGCATATATGTTGGCATATTACACACACACACACACACACACACACACAGTTTTGTGTCCCCAAAAGAGATATGTTGAAGCCCTAATTCCCAGTACGTCAGAATGTGACCTGACCTTATTTAGAAATAAGCTCATTACAGATGGATTTAGGGAAAATGAAACTATACTAGAAGGCAGTGGACCTTAATCCAACATGACTGGTGTTCTTATAAAAAAAAAAGGGGGGGGGGAATTGGACACAGACACATACAAGGAGAAGGCCATCTGATGACAGCCACAAACCAAGGAACAGTAAGGATTGATGGCTACAACCAGAAACTAAAGAGAGACAAGGAAGGATTCTAGCTAATCTCAGAGGGAACATGGCCCTGCTGTCACCTTGATTTCAGACCTCTAGCCTCCTGAACTATGGGAGAATAAATTTTTGTTTTAAGCCACCCAGTTTGTGGTGCTTTGTTACAGCAGCCCAAGAAAATGAATACACACACAGAGAGATGCATGCACACAACAGGAAAAGACTTGGAAGGAAAGGCCTAGGGATAGGCATTTGTAGACGACAGTTCAAAAAAATCTAGTTAAAAAAATCAATACATGTTTGAGAATAATAAATTCTGTAAATGTAAATACAGTAGGGCACCATCCATGCATTAAATAATGATAGACACTGGGCTATTTAAGGAACTACAGTAGTTTGAAAGCAAAGTCAAAATCTTCCCTTTGAACTGCAAAAGAAGGAAAGCACTACAGAGCCCTGATTCCCTAACCACCTTAGCTATTCAGGGGTGCCTGGGTGGCTCAGTTGGTTAATTGGCTGCCTTCAGCTCAGGTCATGATCCCAGGGTCCTAGGATCAAGCCCCATGTTGGGCTCCCTGCTCAGCAGAGAGCCTGCTTCTCCCTCTCCCTCTGCCTACTTGTGCTTTATCTCTGTCAAATAAATAAATAAAATCTTTAAAAAAAGAGAGAGACTATTCAGTAATGAGATAAATTTCTTGTACAAATATTTTCATTCCTCATTGTCACCATGAGATCTTTGGTTACACCTCATCCTCTTCCATCCAGATTTCTGCAACAGCCTCTCTACTGGTTTTACCTCTTTCAAATCCATCCTTCTCATTATCACGGGACAGTTAGTCTCTAAAGCTATTCAGTGGCTGCTATTTGCGTACATCTATACTTCTTTAACTGTGTCCAAATGAACACTAGTTCAGTAGGATGTCTATATATATATATATATATATATATATATATATATATATATATATATATAAAATGTTGAATATTATTCTTAGGTCAAAAATAATTGAGAAATTGTATCTCAAAAAAATTAAACAGTTCTTTATTGAATGATTCAGTGTCTCTAATATGCCAATGTCTGTGGCAAAATTCCAAGGGGAAAGGCTAATGAGCAGCGTTTTCCAAACATATTGAACCATGGAGCCCTTTTTGGTCAAATTTCATGAGACTAGATTCCACAGAACAGATTTTAAAAGAATATTTCCCCAAGGTATTAGTTTATCAAATTGATCTAAATAGCACAAACTCTTACTACCCAGGTTACTTAATTATTCTACAAGAGTGATCAACCCAAAAATTCTGGTTGGTGTCAGAATTTGGGGATTAAAACAAAACGGAGCTACATTTTTATCATATATGAAAGATAATCTTACCCAAAAGAGACATGCTAGGTAGGAGAGCAGTGCCAAGGATTCTGCCCTTGGAGTCATTCATCCACCCATTCCTTTATTATTCATTTAGCAAATATTTATTGAATCCCTACTAAGCGTCAGGCCCAGTTCTTCGTTCTAGATAAGCATCGGAGAGCAAAAGAGATATGGTCTGAACTTCTAGAGAATACAGTCAGGTGGGCAATGCAGGCAAGTTAAATGAAAAAGATATTACAATATAAGTATGATAATTGAGAAAACTATGCAATCACATCAGAGGAAGCAGCTAGCACAGCCTTGGATTAGGGGAAAAATTCCCAGGAAAAGTGGCATCTACACTGAGCTTGGAAGGATGAATGGGAGGGAACCAAGAGAAAAAGGTTGGAGAAAGTATATCAGATCCACTTTGTCTCAACTCACTTCTAAGCTCACAGATACTCCAAAAGTGGCATTAACAACAGGATATACCTCCAGTATAAAGTCTAATAAATGTTATCTCTTCTAGAAGACTAAGAGGATTCCTTGGAACAGTCCTACCTTAGAGGGAAATAGTTTTATAATCAATCAGTGATGTCTGCCACAGAGGAGAGACAGAACCAAAGCCATGTACTTGTCCAACCTACCCAAAATGTTTTACATTTTATTTGCAATGAGTCCAAGAGGTAAGGAATTAACAGAAAATTAACAGTGTTACAGAGTGATATTGTGGGAGAGGGAGCAGTATATGTATGACAAATGATGACTGCTTGCTCATCTACATTGGGTCATATATTAATGAGAAATGGCCTTGTATAGAAAATCTACAATGAATAGATAAGTGATCATAAGTACCTCACATAGTACTACATAAAAGCAAGAGGAGCCTTTGAAATTATCTAATTCAATCCACTGTGTTTCAATACTTAGGAATCTGAGATACAGAAAAGTTAAGCACCTGCAAAGGGAAATGTACCTAGTTAGTGGCAGATCTACACTGAACTAAGTTTTTTTGGCTGCCTGTTCAGGGTTTGGTCTATTACCCCATGACAGAACTACTAGAGATGAACTCATTCAAAAAACAGTCATGAAGCAGTTACTATGTTGTGGTTACTGCTCTAGGTATTGGGGGGATCAAAACATCTCTACTATGATGAAGCTAAGAGACTATAAGCAGGTTAAGGAAGTTGGGACTGCCAGGTGTGGAGTAGAGGATTCTAGTTCATGAAGGGTAGTTGAGCATGGCCTCATGGAGAAGGTGATATTTGAACAGAAACCTAAGGAAAGTAAGGGATTAAGCCATGCAAATATCCAAAGGAAGTTCATTCCTGGCACAGGAAGCCCTTAGATCAAGAGCCTTGGGTATCTCAGAAAAGGCAGGAGGCCCCAGTATCAGGAGCAGAGTGAGCTGGGAAGGCTCAAAGGAAATGAGGTCAGAGAGTAACAAGTGGCCAGAGGATAAAGGGCTTTATAGGTCTTGATAAGAACTTTGGGAATTGACACTGAGTGAAGTTGGAAGTCATTGGAAGGTAGGGGTAAAGGAGTTACATGATTTGATCATAGCTTCAGAAAGTTCACTCTGGCCAATGGGTACAGTGTGCAAAGGAGCAAAAAGATCAGATAAGAGGTTACTGTAATAATGCAGGCAAAAGTTGGTGGATGGCAGCAATTAAGATAATAAGTAGTAGTCAAATTCTGTATGTATCCAGCTAATTTCTTGTTAATTGGATGTGAGGTATGGCTGAAAGTAGAAATGACTCCAAAGCTTTAAGCCTGATCTACTGGAAAACTGGAGATGACATTTTTTTTGGACCATGGGAATATGGGGTGGGAGACCAGTTCCTGCATAATGTTAAGAAGATCGAGAAGTTACTGCTATTCAACATAGTATTAGAAGTCCTAGCCACAGCAATCAGACAACAAAAAAGAAATCAAAGGCATCCAAATCGGCAAAGAGGAAGTCAAACTCTCACTCTTTGCAGATGATATGATACTGTATGTGGAAAACCCAAATGACTCCACCCCAAAACTGCTAGAACTCATACAGGAATTCAGGAAAGTGGCAGGATATAAAATCAATGCACAGAAATCAGTGGCATTCTTATACACCAACAACAAGACAGAAGAGAGACAAATCAAGGAGTTGATCCCATTTACAATTGCACCCAAAACCATAAGATACCTAGGAATAAATCTAACCAAAGAGGCAAAGGATCTGTACTCAGAAAACTATAAAATACTCATGAAAGAAATTGAAGAAGACACAAAGAAATGGAAAAACGTTCCATGCTCATGGATTGGAAGAACAAACATTGTGAAGATGTTAAGGCTGCCTAGAGCAATCTACACATTCAATGCAATCCCCATCAAAATACCATCCACTTTTTTCAAAGAAATGGAACAAATAATCCTAAAATTTGTATGGAACCAGAAGAGACCCCGAATAGCCAGAGGAATCTTGAAAAAGAAAAGCAAAGCTGGCAGCATCACAATTCCAGACTTCCAGCTCTATTACAAAGCTGTCATCATCAAGACAGTATGGTACTGGCACAAAAGCAGACACATCGATCAATGGAACAGAATAGAGAGCCCAGAAATGGACCCTCAACTCTATGGTCAACTCATCTTTGACAAAGCAGGAAAGAATATCCAATGGAAAAAAGACAGTCTCTTCAACAAATGGTGTTGGGAAAATTGGACAGCCACATGCAGAAGAATGAAAATGGACCATTTCCTTACACCACACACAAAAATAGACTCCAAATGGTTGAAAGACCTAAACGTGAGACAGGAGTCCATCAGAATCCTAAAGGAGAACACAGGCAGCAACCTCTTCGACCTCAGCTGCAGCAACTTCTTCCTAGAAACATTGCCAAAGGCCAGGGAAGCCAGGGCAAAAATGAACTATTGGGATTTCATCAAGATAAAAAGCTTTTGCACAGCAAAAGAAACAGTCCACAAAACCAAAAGACAACCGACAGAATGGGAGAAGAGATTTGCAAATGGCATATCAGATAAAGGGCTAGTATCCAAAATGTATAAAGAACTTCTCAAACTCAACACCCAAAGAACAAATAATCCAATCAAGAAATGGGCAGAAGACATGAACAGACATTTTTCCAAAGAAGACATCCAAATGGCCAACAGACACATGAAAAAGTGCTCAACATCGCTCGGCATCAGGGAAATCCAAATCAAAACCTTAATGAGATGCCACCTCACACCAGTCAGAATGGCTAAAATTAACAAGTCAGGAAACGACAGATGTTGACGGGGATGCGGAGAAAGGGGAACCCTCCTACACTGTTGGTGGGAATGCAAGCTGGTGCAACCCCTCTGGAAAACAGTATGGAGGTTCCTCAAAAAGTTGAAAATAGAGCTACCATATGATCCAGCAATTGCACTACTGGGTATTTACCACAAAGATACAAATGTAGGGATCTGAAGTGGTACATGCACCCCGATGTTTATAGCAGCAATGTCCACAATAGCCAAACTGTGGAAAGAGCCAAGATGTCCATCGACAGATGAATGGATAAAGAAGATGTGGTATATATACACAATGGAATATTATGCAGTCATCAAAAGGAATGAGATCTTGCCATTTGCAATGACATGGATGGAACTGGAGGGTGTTATGCTGAGTGAAATAAGTCAATCAGAGAAAGACATGTATCATATGACCTCACTGATATGAGGAATTCTTAATCTCAGGAAACAAACTGAGGGTTGCTGGAGTGGTGGCGGGTGGGAGGGATGGGGTGGCTGGGCGATAGACATTGGGGAAGGTATGTGCTATGGTGAGCGCTGTGAATTGTTTAAGTCTGTTGAATCACAGACCTGTACTTCTGAAACAAATAATGCAACATATGTTAGGAAAACAGAAAAAGAAGAAGATAGCAGGAGGGGAAGAATGAAGGGGAGTAAGTCGGAGGGGGAGACGAACCATGAGAGACGATGGACTCTGAAAAACAAACTGAGGGTTCTAGAGGGGAGGGGGGTAGGGGGTTGGGTTAGCCTGGTGATGGGTATTAAAGAGGGCACATTCTGCGTGGAGCACTGGGTGTTATGCACAAACAATGAATCATGGAACACTACATCAAAAACTAATGATGTAATGTATGGTGATTAACAATAAAAAAATTTAAAAAAAGAGAAGTTAAAAAGAAAGTCATCTATATATTTGCAAATAGACAGACTTACATCATTTAATTATAATTACAGGTTTTATCACAAAGAACTAAATAAACAAAAGCAACCAATAAAAAACAAAGGACAGAACCTGATTACAATGCTGACCTTTTACAATGGCTACAAAATACCATTTTGAGGTTCTATTAACAGATCAAAGAATATTTTTTGTTAACCGTTCACATATGTAATCATATTGTCCAGATACAAAAATAGTAATATACATTACTTCAAATTCTGACAATTAAATATCAAGGGAAATGAGTGGTTTTCTTATTATAAAGGTAAAGCTCTAAACATAGTAAGTGTAGCTTTCACCAGCACTAAATATACCTCTTAAATAAATCTACTCCTCTTTAGGCACCAAACCTGCAAACATACAATTTGTCATAAACCACTTTGGACTTAGAAAAATTTGTCTTAGGAGTAACCTGTGGGTGTGTGGAGGCTGGAGGCGGACAGAGCACATTCTAACCTGTGAGTTTAAAGTACATCTAAACACCCTTGTCCTTCTACACCACTCTCAGTCCCTAGAAGCTGACCTGGAAATCCCCCCAACAGAGATTAGTAAAAGAATGGTTTAGTGCATTGGGTCCAGAAGGCCATTTTCAACTCGCTCAAGAAGCACTTAGCCTGTGCCCAGGTGTCCCGTATTGCACACATATGTGGAGAAGCTCCAGGGGCCTCTGCCAGTGTTACAGTTTAGCTATTTATTCACTGGGTCCTTAGAACAATAATAAGATTGGCTAGAAGCAGGAAAGAAGGAGGGTAATACAGAGAAATGGAAACCAAAGTGGACAGAAAGGCTTACAATGCAAGACAAGATTAGGGTGGAGCTAAGGCAAGAGTTTTCCTCCCCACAAGATCAGTCCTGGTGCAGCATCTGTGAATGGACACATTTATCTGCCTCTTTGATCATAATGAAAATAAGTCTGCAGTAATATTCAGGGGAAATTGGACAGAATAGTATTTTGAATGTGTAGTCATTATTTCAGCAGGTGTTGGTTTTAGATTGAAGAAGAATCTACTAATTCCTAAGATTTATAATGCAGTTTTTTTAAAAAAGCTTCCATGTTTCAGAGAAATGGCATCTATTATATAACTATTCTAGTTATCAAATCCTCTAGAATATAGTATAATTATTTCCTACATGGGTCATATGATTACAACAACTTAGAAGAATTATAGTAATGTCATTGTCATTATTTTATCTCAGATGACCAAGACAGGGTAGGATACTGACTCACTACTTCCAGCAATTAATTCATCCCATGATGGAATATAAACTATGCTTCAGCGTTTTGATTTTAATGTCTTTTTCTTCAGCAGCAAATGAGCATATGCTGAAGTTCCTTCCTCTTTCCCGTTGTCACTGAACATCTTCTTTTAGACACTCTAGCCTCAGGGGGATAGGAGTTCTGTTTCTTGAGTTCTTCAAAAGTGCTTAACTCCAAGTAAGCCAGCTCAGTGTGGTCCCACAAGTCATTCAGTTGTTCCCTATAAGTTCCATAGCATAAGAGCGAATTTTTCATCTTCTTTTCCATTTTATTTAACAGGATGGTAAGGCAAACACGTGGCATGGGTGGGGTTGGGAACAAGCAAGAAAAAGAGGAAATGTTAGATTCTTAGATTCTCACTGTATAAAAGGATCATGAAGGTCACTTAGTCTGTGTCCAATGACACAAACAAGTGATTTTGCAGCCTCTGCAGGAATAAATGTCTGAATGAGAAGCTCGCATCTGCCAAAGAGCCATTCTCTTCCAGGAAAGCTCTAATTATTTGGAAGGCTGACTGCAGGTTCAGATGGGTTCACTTTTACAAATGAGGTATGATGAGAAGTATGGCAGGGGTGTGGCAATTGGGTTTGCTGTTTACCAGGCGGGGCTTTCCCATTCATATATATATATATATATATATATATATATATATATATATATATATA
>NW_027397079.1:29346850-29381176 GCF_003265705.2 Callorhinus ursinus | reverse complement strand
ATATATATATATATATATATATATATATATATATATATATATATATACACACACACACACACACACACACATAAAGGCTGTTAAACCCTTTCCCAGAGAATTACCTGGGCTTTTTCTGGAGATGGGATGTGGAAGGAAATTCAAGAGCCGAAACTCCTCAGAATCTTCCCAGGGTCAGGAATCAAACTGCGAGTTAAGGCCAGTCTTCCCAGGCACGTCCAGCTCACTACCAAAACCTACCATCTCTGGGAAAGAATGTGACCAAATTTCAAAGTACATATTCTGATGATGTTTCAATCTTATTGTAGGTGAGACAGGGTTTTATACCTACAGGTGTTGGATCATAAGGATTATTAGAAGGTTTAAAGAAGTAGACCAAAATAGAGGCAATTGATATACCTATTCTACATTTGTATTGGTTTCCAGACCACAGGATAACCAGAATAACTGGCCCAAGATTTTCGGTGTTGAAGCCGTGTGTACCCCTTTTGATTTGCCTCTGCCAATAACATTAAATTCCAGTGAGTGAAGTATCCAAACTAGAGCGAGAAGCAGAGGTTATATGAAATAATTGCTGTGGCAGTGGTATTGGCCAATCACAATTTCAGCTGTGAACAACCATCACTGAACGGAAGTAAAACCCCTGAACTTTGTCCTTGAGAGAAAAGGCTCATGTGTGATTTACTCTCTAGCTGCTGTGCCCTGCTCTCATCACCAAGAACAGGGCACTGATTTCATGTAGGAAAACTTGCAATACCTTAAAAGTGCTAGGAAAAAGCAATAAATAACTGTTTTTACATCTGATCTCTGTGTTTAGAGGACAAAGAGAAAGAGGAGGAGGAGCTAAATTTACCAAGCACCTACCACATTCTAGATGAATCATATTGACTCTTCACAAAAATACTATGACAGAAGTATCATCATCCCAGGGTAAGAGGAGCTGCAGGTCTTACAAATAATGTGATAGAATTCAGCTCAAACAGGTCCACTACTATTGTGCTGGTTACTAACACCTTTATTTAATATTGCATCTGCATTTGGAATAAAAGTCTGAAAAGTTTCAAACTGCATCTTAGGTCTGAATTTCCATAAACATTTTTATGCTTTTCTTTCATTGGAAAATATGTTTGTTTACTATATGTAAATTAACTGGGTTCTGTTTTGTTTAAATGTTTAAAAAATTATGTTACTGAAATGATTACTGAAAATTTCAGAAGTATTGAAAAATATGTTTTAAAAATAGAGATCCCATATGACACCAAAATAGTAACTTGTATATGATTTGTATATTTATATTTCTTACATATATGTGTGTATAAAATATACATGTCATATAATTCTGGTTTTTTTCAATATATATTATCTTATATAATTTTGTATCCTACTTTTTCATTTTACTTTATAGCATGGATTTTTTCAAAAATACATCATTAGTTTCTGAAAACACAATTTTAATAGGTGCACAGTATCTCCAAGACTTATTAAATCATCATTGTTTAACAACACTCTTCAGTTGGACATGTGGGCTTTTCCCAGAAATCTGGTCTAAAAATAATGTTTTGGTAAACACCCTTTGATTATACATCTTTGTATTTATCTCTGGTATATTTCTAGGCACAATTTCTCTATGAATATTTGCTAGGTCAGCATGTATGTAATGTTGAGGTTTCATGACACATATTTGCCAAACTGTTTTCCAGAAATATGAGGCTTCTTTCTTTACATGTTGCCCAGAACTTAGTATAATTTATTGAAACTTTGTGAAAAGTCTGAAAAGAGAAAAATAGTTGTTTCAAATTCTTTGAATTCAAAAAGAAAAAAATGTTCTTTCCTGATTTTTCCATTTTTTGTTATCCTCTATATTAATAGGTTAACATTCTTGAAAAGTCACAGATAATTCTTTTATTGGTCAAAGTGTTTAAAATACATTTTCTAAGTCTGTCACTTCTCTTTTAACTATTTATAATGACTTTTAAATGTTTACTATAGTTGTGCCTTACCAAAGTTTGCTTCATTGTTTCTTCTTGCTTTTGCATAAATATTTCAAATTATTCTTTTATGGTATGTAGACTGCATGGTTGCTGTGAGAATCATTTCCCTTCGCAAGACTGTATACAATTATTCTGTATTTTCCTCTAAACATTTATAATTTTATTATATGAATTTTTAATCCATCTATATTTTATATACCTAGCAAGCTAAAAATCTACATTTATTTTGGTCAAATTGAGAGCAAATTCTTCAATCCCATCTGTTAACAAGCCTATCTTTCCCCAAGGATTTTAAACATCAGATTTATCAAACAACAAATTCTTAAATACATCTATATGTGTATATATGCGTATAAATATAATCACCTCTGTATATACATATACATGTGCATACAGCCTTTCCCTTAAGATCAGGAACATGACAAGGATGCCCACTCTTGCCACTACTGTTCAACACAGTACTAGAAGTCCTAGCAACATCAATTAAACAACAAAAAGAAATAAAAGGTATTCAAATTGGCAAAGAAAAAGTCAAACTCTCTCTCTCTTCACAGATGACATGAAACTTTATGTGGAAAACCCAAAAGACTCCACCCCCAAATTACTAGAACTCATACAGCAATTCAGTAATGTGGCAGGATACAAAATCAATGCACAGAAATCAGTTGCTTTCTTATACACCAACAATGCAATCATAGAAAGAGAAATTAGACAAATGATTCCATTTACAATAGCACCAAAAACCATAAGATACCTCGGAATAAACCTAACCAAAGAGGTAAAGGATCTATACTCTAGGAACTACAGAACACTCATGAAAGAAATTGAAGAAGACACAAAAGGATGGAAAAACATTCCATGCTCATGGATTGGAAGAATAAACTTTGTTAAAATGTCTATGCTGCTCAGAGCAATCTATACCTTCAACACCATCCAGATCAAAATTCCAATGACATCTTTCAAAGTGCTGGAACAAACAATCCTAAAATTTGTATGGAATCAGAAAAGACCCTGAATCACCAAGGAACTGTTGAAAAAGAAAAACAAAGCTGGGGGCATCACGTTGCCTGATTTCAAGCTATTTTACAAAGCAGTGATCACCAAGACAGCATGGTACTGGTACAAAAACGGACATGTAGACCAATAGAACAGAAGTGAGAGCCCAGATATGGACCCTCAACTCTCTGGTAAAATAATCTTCGACAAAGCAGGAAAAAATACGCAATGGAGAAAAGACAGTCTCTTCAATAAATGGTGCTGGGAAAATTGGACAGCTATATACAGAAGAATGAAACTCAACCATTCTCTAACACCATACACAAAGATAAACTCAAAGTGGATAAAAGACCTGAATGTGAGACAGGAATCCATCAAAATCCTAGAGAAGAACATAGGCAGTAACCTCTTTGACACTGGCCACAGCAACTTCTTTCAAGATACATTTCCAAAGGCTAGTGAAACAAAAGCAAAAATGAACTTTTGGGACTTCATCAAGATAAAATGATAAAACGCTTCTGCATTGCAAAGGAAACTGTCAACAAAACAAAGAGGGAACCCACAGAATGGGAGAAGATATTTGCAAATGACACTACAAAGCACTGATTTCCAAGATCTATAAAGAACTTCTCAAACTCAACACCCAAAAAACAAATAATCAAGTGAAAAAAATGGGCAGAAGACATGAACAGACACTTCTCCAAAGAAGACATAAAAATGGCTAAGAGACACATGAAAAAATGTTCATCAACATTAGCCATCAGGGAAATTCAAATCAAAACCACATTGAGACACCACCTTACACCAGTTAGAATGGCAAAAATGGACAAGGTAAGAAACAACAAGTCTTGGAGAGGTTGTGGAGAAAGGGAAACCCTCTTCCACTATTGGTGGGAATGCAAGTTGGTACAGCTACTTTGGAAAACGGTGTGGAGGTGCCTCAGAAAATTAAAAATAGAGCTACCCTATGATTCAGCAATTGCACTCCTGGGTATTTATCCCAAAGACAGAGATTTAGTGAAAAGAAGGGCCATATGCACCCCAATGTTCATAGCAACAATGTCCGCAATAGCCAAACTGTGGAAAGAGCCGAGATGCTCTTCAACAGATGAATGGATAAAGAAGATGTGGTCCATATATACAATGGAATATTACTCAGCCATCAGAAAGGATGAATACCCAACTTTTATATCAACATGGATGGGACTGGAGGACATTATGCTAAGTGAAAGAAGTCAAGGAGAGAAAGTCAATTACCACATGGTTTCACTTATTTGTGGAACATAACGAATAGCATGGAGGACATTAGGAGAAGGAAGGGAAAAATGAAGGTGGGGGAATTGGAGGGGGTACGAACCATGAAAGATTATGGACTCTAAGAAACAAACTGACCCTCTGAGATTCTGAACTCTGAGAATCTGGCTCTAGATATTTTAGAAAATTATTGTCCAAAGGTATATTTTTGTGATGTTATTTTGTCCGATATCATCATGTTCTTCTCTTTCCAAATTATACTCTCATCTGTATTTACCAAAGCAAACAAGACCTACACATGAGTGTGTATAATACATGTTACTTTCTAAAGTTAGAAATTACACTTATTTTTAACATGATCTTCTTGCAAACCAGCCTAAAATTGAAAAACTTTGTTTTAAAATTTTAAATTCCCAACTTCTACCCCAATATTTACCTATGTCAATATTGTTATTTCTGACCTTTACCTGAAATAGACCACAGAAAGCAAACTGCTTCAACACCATTTGTCACATGTACATATGTGTATAAATAAGTATACACACAAAATTAAAACTTAACCACTGTATCAATGTTCCTTTTGTAAATAAATGCTTTATTACCTCAAAACTAAAAGCCCCAAGGTCACATGAACCCTAAAGCCTTCTCTAATTTTATGATTCTCGGTGGAATTTAGAGGTAAAACAAATTATTCTCATCTAGTTCTCTCTTCCTCACCAAAAAAAATTGCATTTTCTTCGAAATATGTTAACAGGTGTTTAAATAGCCCATTGTTTTATGACCCTAGGGATTTTTAAAATAAAGATCATAAATAAAAATCCACTAGTGGGATTTGTGAAAAATTAGTATAGAACAGTACATTGACATTTACCTTTCACCTTCTTGATAACTTGGTGAATGACCCTAACATCTATGACTTGTAACAGTAATTTTTTTTAAGATTTTATTTATTTATTTGAGAGAGAGAGAAAATGAGAGATAGAGACCACAAGAGGGAAGAGGGTCAGAGGGAGAAGCAGACTCCCTGCTGAGCAGGGAGCCCGATGTGGGACTCGATCCCGGGACTCCAGGATCATGACCTGAGCTGAAGGCAGTCGCTTAACCAACTGAGCCACCCAGGCGCCCCGTAACAGTAATTTTTATGAGGCATAAACTTGAACTCTGTGAGCTATGAATTTAGCAGGCAGCAGCGAATCCTTTAATGACAATAACTAACATCCCAGCTTTCTCACACTGATGCAACTTCTTGAGTTGTCTTTGTTTTGTTATTTTGTTTTGGGTCTGGTTTGTTTTGGTTTTTTTCTTTGTTGGAGGGGAGTTTTGTTGTTCTTGTTGCTTGTCCTCATGTGCATAATTCTATAGAAAATTTCCCGAAAATTACTAATACTTGGAACAAAAATGAAAAGAAATATATGATGCAACCAAAGAAATCAATTTTTTATGCAGAAAGTAGGAATACTAATTACTTTAGTTACAGACTCCCAAAGGGTATAAAAGAATACCAAAGGTTTTGGTTCTACCTTGATGCATTTTATAAAGGATAATATACAGTGTAATTGTGGCCATTCACTTGAAAGAATTGAGGGGTTCCTGGGTAGCTCAGTCATTTGAGCAATGACTTTTGATTTTTGACTCAGGTCATGATCTCAGGATTGTGGGACAGAGCCCCGAGTCAGGCTCCAAGCCGGGCACAGACTTTGCCTGAGGATTTCTCTCCCTCTGCATTCTCTCTCTCTATCTCTCAAATCTAAAAAAATAAAAAAATAAAAAATAAAAAAAATTGGAAGAATTAAGAGAGGGTATCAGGATCTATGCACTGTATATACCAAAAGTTTATTTTATCTGGCACTTCAAACATTTAGTTTAATTTTCAGCAATGGTTTGACCGTAGAAAAGCAGAGTATTTGTTTTTTAAAGACTCTGGTTCACTCATCACAGTATGATAAGAAATTAGAAGACACGGAAACATCTGTGAAGGAAAAGAAACTTAAATTGACTCTTAGATTTGAAAACTGTAATCTACCAAATAAAAATAAGCCACATAAAACACTTTTTTATAAACTAATATGTTTAAAAATATCTTGAAACCCATACATACCCCCCTATCTTAGCAATGATGCTTTAATTATTTCTTTATGTGTCTGCCTTCAACTAGATAAATAAGCTCCTTGAACGTAGGGAACTTACACCTTCATGTTTATATCTTGAGTACCTGATACACAGTGGATACTCAGTACATATTTTAGAAATCGATAAATGCCCCTTGCCTGCTCTGTAGTCTAAACACTTGCTCCCCCAGTAACCCCTTAGACAATCATTTTTCAACAGATGGTTGTACTAGATGCCTTGAGGCACTGCCCAGAAACACCTTTGGGACTGAAGTGCTCATACTTTTGGTTACCAAGAGTGTTAACTGTTGATAATGCATAGGGAGACCCTCTCTGGGAACCACCCTGTGTTGAAGAGAGCTGCCTCACTCAGGTTTTTGCCCCTGCCCTTAACCCCTCCTGCAAGAGGCTGCATCCAGTGATTGCACAAGGCAAGGCTACAGTTCTCCTCATCTCAAGGGCCATCCCAGCTCCAGGGATCCTTAGCACCAGGTGGATCTTGTACTGCAACTATTTCAAGGTTCAGCTTTTCCTCTTCTCCAGGCATGCTTCTCTCTCCAGTTGGTATTACTCCCTAGAGCACTCCCCAGGAAACCATCTATGTAGTATTATCTGCCTCAAACTCTGTTCCCTGGAACCTAATATAAGACACTAGTGGAGCTTTATAAAAATATATATTTCTTTGACTACAGCCTTAGCAACACTTTTCGAGATAGGTCTCCTAGGGCAATGGAAACAAAACCAAAAATAAACTACTGGGACCACACCAAATTAAAAGGTTTTGCACAGCAAACGAAACCATCAAAAACCAAAACATCAACCTACTGAATAAGAGAAGATATCTGCAAATGACATATCCAATAAGGAGTTAATATCCAAAATATATAAAGGGCTTAAACAATTCAACACCAAAAAAGTCCAATTAAGAATGGGCAGAGGACCTAAGACACTTTTCCAAAGAAGATATACAGATAGCCAAAAGACATATGAAAAGATGCTCAATTTCACTAATCATCAGGGAAATGCAAATCAAAATGCAGTGAGATACCATTTTTCACTTGTCAGACTGCCTAGAATCAAAAGGACAAGAAATAACAAGTGTTGGCAAGGATGTGGAGAAAAGGGATTCCTTGGGGTCTGTTGGTGGGAATGTAAATTGGTGCAGCAACTATGGAAAACACTATGGAGGTTCCTCAAAAAATTAAAACAGAAATACCATATGATCCAGTAATTCCACTACAAGGCATTTTTTTACATGTAATTTAATAGTTTATTACAGATATTAAATCATTTATTTTCCTGCCCTCCATTCTCAATTCTCATCTTTCATTTTTCTTTTTCTTTCCGCCTTTCCATTCTTTTTACTTTTTTCTTTAAATTTTTATTGCTATGTTAATCACCATACATCACATCATTGGTTTTTGATGTAGTGTTCCATGATTCATTGTTTGTGCATAACACCCAGTGCTTACGCAGAACGTGCCCTCTTTAATACCCATCACCAGGCTAACCCATCCCCCCAACGCCCTCCCCTCTAGAACCCTCAGTTTGTTTTTTAGAGTCCATCGCCTCTCATGGTTCGTCTTCCCCTCCAATTTACCCCCCTTCATTCTTCCACTCCTGCTATCTTTTTTTTTTCTTAACATATATTGCATTATTTGTTTCAGAGGTACAGATCTGTGATTCAACAGTCTTGCACAATTCACAATGCTCACCATAGCACATACCCTCCCCAATGTCTATCACCCAGCCACCCCATCCCTCCCACTGCACCCCCACTCCAACAACCCTCAGTTTGTTTCCTGAGATTAAGAATTCCTCGTATCAGTGAGGTCATATGATACATGTCTTTCTCTGATTGACTTATTTCACTCAGCATAACACCCTCCAGTTCAATCCACGTCCTTGCAAAGGGCAACATCTCATTCCTTTTGATGGCTGCATAATATCCCATTCTGTATACATACCACATCTTCTTTATGCATTCATCTGCGATGGATATCTTGGCTCTTTCCAAATATTGGCTATTGTGGACATTGCTGCTATAAACATTGGGGTGCACGTACCACTTCGGATCCCTACATTTGTATCTTTCTGGTAAATACACAGTAGTGCAATTGCTGGGTCGTACGGTAGCTCTATTTTCAACTGTTTGAGGAACCTCCATACTGTTTTCCAGAGTGGCTGCTCCAGCTTGCATTCCCACCAACAGTGTAGGAGGGTTCCCCTTTCTCCACATCCCCGCCAACATCTGTCGTTTCCTGACTTGTTAATTTTAGCCATTCTGACGGGTGTGAGGTGGCATCTCATTAAGGTTTTGATTTGGATTTCCCTGATGCTGAGCGATGTTGAGCACTTTTTCATATGTCTGTTGGCCATTTGGATGTCTTCTTTGGAAAAATGTCTGTTGATGTCTTCTGCCCATTTCTTGATTGGATTATTTGTTCTTTGGGTGTTGAGTTTGAGAAGTTCTTTATACATTTTGGATACTAGCCCTTTATCTGATATGTCATTTGCAAATCTCTTCTCCCATTCTGTCGGTTGTCTTTTGGTTTCGTGGACTGTTTCTTTTGCTGTGCAAAAGCTTTTTATCTTGACGAAATCCCAATAGTTCATTTTTGCCCTGGCTTCCCTGGCCTTTGGAGATGTTTCTAGGAAGAAGTTGCTGCAGCTGAGGTCGAAGAGGTTGCTGCCTGTGTTCTCCTTTAGGATTTTAATGGACTCCTGTCTCACATTTAGGTATTTCAACCATTTGGAGTCTATTTTTGTGTGTGGTGTAAGGAAATGGTCCATTTTCATTCTTCTGCATGTGGCTGTCCAATTTTCCCAACACCATTTGTTGAAGAGACTGTCTTTTTTCCATTGGATATTCTTTCCTGCTTTGTCAAAGATGAGTTGACCATAGAGTTGAGGGTCCATTTCTGGGCTCTCTATTCTGTTCCACTGATCGATGTGTCTGTTTTTGTGCCAGTACCATACTGTCTTGGTGATGACAGCTTTGTAATAGCGCTGGAAGTCTGAACTGTGATGCTGCCAGCTTTGCTTTTCTTTTTCAAGATTCCTCTGGCTATTCGGGGTCTCTTCTGGTTCCATACAAATTTTAGGATTATTTGTTCCATTTCTTTGAAAAAAGTGGATGGTATTTTGATGGGGATTGCATTAAATGTGTAGATTGCTCTAGGTAGCAGTGACATCTTCACAATGTTTGTTCTTCCAATCCATGAGCATGGAATGTTTTTCCATTTCTTTGTGTCTTCCTCAATTTCTTTCATGAGTATTTTATAGTTTTCTGAGTACAGATCCTTTGCCTCTTTGGTTAGATTTATTCCTAGGTATCTTATGGTTTTGGGTGCAATTGTAAATGGGATCGACTCCATAATTTCTCTCTCTTCTGTCTTGTTGTTGATGTATAGGAATGCCACTGATTTCTGTGAATTGATTTTATAACCTGCCACTTTACTGAATTCCTGTATGAGTTCTAGCAGTTTTGGGGTGGAGTCTTTTGGATTTTCCACATAAAGTATCATATCATCTGCAAAGAATAAGAATTTGACTTCCTCTTTGCTGATTTGGATGCCTTTGATTTCTTTTTTGTTGTCTGATTGCTGTGGCTAAGACTTTTAATACTATGTTGAATAGCAGTGGTGATAGTGGACATCCCTGCCGCGTTCCTGACCTTAGGGGGAAAGCTCTCAGTTTTTCCCCATTGAGAATGATATTCGCTGTAGGTTTTTCATAGATGGCTTTTATGATATTGAGGTATGTACCCTCTATCCCTATATTCTGAAGAGTTTTGATCAAGAAAGGATGCTGTACTTTGCCAAATGCTTTTTCTGCATCTATTCAGAAGATCATATGATTCTTGTTCTTTCTTTTGTTAATGTATCACGTTGATTGATTTGCGGATGTTGAACCAACCTTGCAGCCCAGGGATAAATCCCACTTGGTCTTGGTGAATAATCCTTTTAATGTACTGTTGGATCCTATTGGCTAGTATTTTGGTGAGAATTTTTGCATCCATGTTCATCAAGGATATTGGTCTGTAATTCTTTTTGATATGGTCTTTGTCTGGTTTGGGAATCAAGGTAATGGTGGCCTCATAAAATGAGTTTGGAAGTTTTCCTTCCATTTCTATTTTTTGGAACAGTTTCAGGAGAATAGGTATTAATTCTTCTTTAAATGTTTGGTAGAATTCCCCTGGGAAGCCAACTGGCCCTGGGCTTTTGTTTGTTGGGAGATTTTTGATGACTGTTTCAATTTCCTTAGTGGTTATAGTTCTGTTCAGGTTTTCTATTTCTTCCTGGTTCAGTTTTAGTAGTTGATACATCTCCAGGAATGCATCCATTTCTTCCAGGTTATCTAATTTCCTGGCATAGAGTTGCTCATAATATGTTCTTATAATTGTATGTCTTTGGCGTTGGTTGTGATCTCTCCTCTTTCATTCATGATTTTGTTGATTTGAGTCATTTCTCTCTTCTTTTTGATAAGTATGGCTAGGGGTTTATCAATCTTGGTAATTCTTTCAAAGAACCAGCTCTTAGTTTTGTTGATCTGTTCTACTGTTCTTTTGGTTTCTATTCCATTGATTTCTGCTCTGATCTTTATTATTTCTCTTCTCCTGCTGGGTTTACGCTTTGCTGTTTTTTTCTCCAGCTCCTTTAGGTGTAGGGTTAGGTTGTGTATTTGAGACCTTTCTAGTTTCTTAAGAAAGGCTTGTATTGCTATACACTTTTCTCTTAGGACTGCCTTTGCTGCATCCCAAAGATTTTGAACAGTTGCGTTTCATTTTCATTGGTTTTCATTCTTTAGTAGGATGCTCTTTAGCCTCCATGTATTTGAGTTCTTTCCGACTTTCCTCTTGTGATTGAGTTCCAATTTCAAAGCATTGTGGTCTGAAAATATGCAGGGAATAATCCCAATCTTTTGGTACCAGTTAAGACCTTGTGACCCAGGATGTGATCTATTCTGGAGAATATTCCATGGGCACTAGAGAAGAATGTGTATTCCGTTGCTTTGGGATGGAATGTTCTGAACATGTCTGTGAAGTCCATTTGGTCCAGTGTGTCATTTAAAGTCTTTATTTCCTTGTTGAACTTTTGCTTAGATGATTTGTCCATTTCAGTCAGGGGGTATTAAAGTCCCCCACTATTATTGTATTGTTGTCAATGTGTTTCTTTGCTTTTGTCATTAAATGCCTTATATACTTAGCTGCTCCTGTGTTAGGGGCATAGATATTTACAATTGTTAGATCTTCTTGTTGGAAAGACCCTTTAAGTAGGATATAGTGTCCTTCCTCATCTCTTATTACAGTCTTTGGTTTAAAATCTAATTTGTCTGATATAAGGATTGCCACCCCAGCTTTCTTTTGGTGTCCATTAGCATGGTAAATTGTTTTCCACCCCCTCACTTTCAATCTGGGGTGTCTTTGGGTCTAAAATGAGTCTCTTGCAGACAGCGTATCAATGGGTCTTGTTTTTTAATCCAATCTGACAGCCTGTGTCTTTTGATTGGGGCATTTAGCCCATTTACATTCAAGGTAACTACTGAAAAATACGAATTTAGTGCCATTGTATTGCCTGTAAGGTGACTGTTAGTGTATATTGTCTGTGTTCCTTGCTGGTCTATGCTGCTTTTAGGCTCTCTCTTTGCTTAGAGGACCTCTTTCAATATTTCTTGGAGGGCTGGTTTCATGTTTGCAAATTCCTTTAGTTTTTGTTTGTCCTGGAAGCTTTTGATCTCTCCTTCTATTTTCAAGGACAGCCTAGCTGGATATAGTATTCTTGGCTGCATATTTTTCTCAGTTCGTGCTCTGAATATATCATGCCAGTCCTTTCTGGCCTGCCAGGTCTCTGTGGATAGCTCTGTTGCCAATCTAATGTTTCTACCATTGTAGGTTACATATCTCTTCTCCCGAGCTGCTTTCAAGATTTTCTCTTTGTCTCTGAGACTTGTTAAGTTTTACTCTTAGATGTCGGGGTGTTGACCTATTTTTATTGATTTTGAGAGGGGTTCTCTGTGCCTCCTGGATTTCGATGCCTGTTTCCTTCCCCACATTAGGGAAGTTCTCTGCTATAATTTCCTCCAGTATACCTTCTCCCCCTCTCTCTCTTTCTTTTTCTTCTGGGATCCCAATTATTCTAATGTTGTTTCATCTTATCGTATCGCTTCTCTCTCGAATTCTGCCCTCGTGATCCAGTAGTTATCTCTCTTTTTCTCAGCGTTATTTTCCATCATTTGGTCTTCTGTATCGCTGATTCTCTCTTCTGCCTCATTTATCCTAGCAGTTAGTGCCCCCATTTTTGATCACACCTCATTAATAGCCTTTATGATTTCGACTTGGTTAGATTTTAGTTCTTTTATTTCTCCAGAAAGGGTTTCTCTAATAACTTCCATGCTTTTTTCAAGCCCAGCTAGTATCTTTAAAATCATGATTCTGAACTCTAGGTCTGACATCGTACTAATGTCCATATTGAGTAGGTCCCTGGCAGACGGTACTACCTTTTGTTCTTATTGTTGAGGTGATTTTTCTCATCTTGTCATTCTGTCCAGAGGAGAACAGATGAATGAGAGAACAAAATGCTAACAGGTTAACAACGGCCCCAGAAAATATACTCTAAACAAGTCAGAAAAGACCTGAAACCAGGGGAAAAGAAAGGGAAAGAAAGAAAAAAGAAAGAGAAAAAAAGATAAAGATAAAAGCAAACAAAAACAGAATATGATCAAATATTATCAGGCTGGTGCATAGATCAGTGCCACACATTAGATTTTGAGTGTATCTTGGTCTGTTACAAGAAAGTGCCTCCTAAAATTTTAAAGAAAGAAAGACTTAAATATGTACAAAATAAGGGTTGATACGATGACGGGATGGAATATGACTGTAAAGATGATAACTATAAAAAATTTTAAAAAAGGAATCGATAAGGTGTTTGAAAAAATAAAGAAGAGGATAAAGAAAGAAAGAAAGAAAGAAAAAAGGGAGAGAGAATGTTGTCAGGCAGGAGACTAGAACAAAGCCATACACTAGAGATTTAGGGTATATTTTGATCTGTTAGAAGAAACTGTATATCAAAATTTTATGGAGAGAACTTATATATATATGCCAAAAATAAGGGTAACTACTGTGAAGGGATAGAATATAACTCTAAAAATGAAAAATAAAAAAATTTTTTTAAAAGGGATTGATAAGATGTTGGTTGAAAAAGGGAGTCTCCCCGGATCTGCCACTTGTTGGGTCCCTGATGGAGGAGCAGTGGCCCGACTGTCACCAATCACAGTTTATGGCAACCCTGAGCTGAGGGCCCACACCTCGGCTCTGTCTCTGCAGCCAGCTTCCCCGCTCTGATACCCAGGAGCTCTGCCGCACTCAGGCACCCCAAGTCTTTCTGTGACCCTGAGGGTCCTAAGACCACACTGTCCCGCGAGGGTTCCACCCCCAGCTTAGCCAATGGAGCGATGTCCCTCAGCGGAGCTGACTTCTAAAAGTTCTGATTTTGTGCTCCGTAGCTCTATCACTTGCCAGAAGCCCCCGATGGAGGCCCCCTCCCCCGCCGTCTATCCTCCCAAATATCGCCTCAGTTTCACTTCTCTGCACATCCTACCTTCCAGAAAGTGGTCGCTTTTCTGTTCAGAGAGTTGCTGCTATTCTTTTCTTCGATCTCCTGTTGAGTTCGTAGGTGTTCAGAATGGTTTGATCCCTATCCAGCTGAATTCCTGAGACCAGACGAAATCCAGGTCTCCTACTCCTCCGCCATTTTGCTCCCTTCCCCTCCACCACAGCGTATTTATCCAAATAAAATGCAAACACTAATTTGAAAAGATATATGGTACCAATATGCTATTGCAGCATGATGTACAATAGCCAAGATATGGAGGCAACCCAAGTGTCCATCAATAGATGAATGGATAAAGAACACACACACACATATACACAGTGGAATATTACTCAGCCATAAAAAAGAATGAGGTCTTAACCATTTGTGACAACACAGGGATCTAGAGAATATTATCCTAGGTAAAATAAGCCAAACAAAGACAAACTGTAAGATTTCACTTACATGTGGAATCCAAAAAACAATACAAACAGACTCCAAAATACGGAGAACAAACTGATGGCTGCCAGACGGGCAGCAGGTGACAGGATGGGTGAAATAGATAAATGAGATTAAGAGGTACAAACTCCTGTTTATAAAATAAATAAGTCATGGAAATGAAAAGTACAGCATAGGAAATATAATCAGCAACACTGTAATAACATTGTTTGGTGACATCATGACTAAGCATGGTGAGCACTGAGTAATGTATAGAATTACTGAATCAATATGTTGTATACCTGAAACTAATATAAGTTCAATAAAAAATAGGTTTCCAGACCTCATTTTTGATCTACTAAAATCCATTTTTAAAGCATGTGAATTTTTTTGGTTTTATAAGTTATATGCCAAAAGTTTGCCTTATAAAGTTTCTCTTTCCATCAAAATAGCAGTCCATTGTTTCTCTTCCAGTGAAATTCCAGGTCTGAAGACTAGTTGGCTAAGTAGTTGTTGACCTTTTTTAAAAAAGTCTTGATCTTGTAACACTTCTCAGCTAATGTCTTCTTTTAATATCTTTCATTAAAATTGGGTACATAAAAGTTTGTTATTTCTTATATATGCTCAGGCAGACACCTATTAATAAGTGATTACAAAGCTGTACCCTCTAATTTGTACAAACCAGACCTTTCTCATGGCAAATAATTCATTAGAACCATTGGAAAAAGAATTCGGCCTCGACATAGACTGTGCTCTATGGCCTACAATGAAGACACCATTATATGTGTTGTAATCCCCAAATCCTGTTTCAGACTCTGTCACTATGATCTTTCAAATAAAGGCAATGAAATAGGTATGATCATCAATACTGAAATTTTGTGATTCTCCTTAATCATCTGTTTGTCTCTTAAGTAACAGATGTGGTGACCATACTTGTCACCTGTATAAGACATTACAAAACCATCCATGTGATAGAAATCTCAACTAACTGTATAACATTATAAAATAACTGTATAAAATACAAAGTCCAAGGGCAAATATTTTTCAGAAGAAAAATTTAGAAGAATTTTGCAAAAATTCTTTTAAAATAAAGCTATTGGACCAACAGTTGCAAATAAATAAATAAGTACCTTTCTTTCCCGCTTTGGCTGTTTTGATTTCAATGAGTTTTCCATTTGCAGTCTGTTTCTATAATAAAAAGAGATTGGCTCTGGGATAGAACTAGCATAAATAAAAAGAAAGATGAGCATTTTACACTGAGACTGGGAATTTGTGTGCCAAGATTCAATCTGTGGTGCCTGGAAAAGTGCTGAGACCTCAAAACTTTGAAAAATTTG
Source organism: Callorhinus ursinus (assembly GCF_003265705.2). NCBI lineage: Eukaryota > Metazoa > Chordata > Mammalia > Carnivora > Otariidae > Callorhinus > Callorhinus ursinus. Next base: position 29,365,463 of record NW_027397079.1, on the reverse strand, counting down.
TTTTTGAACAGAAATGCTGACACCACTTATCTGTATCAATTCAACTCTGAGTTGTGTCGGTGCAGTGTGATGCTTTCACTACTTAAGACGTTCTGTCTCACTGTGAGGCAGGCAAACAACAGAAAACTGTTTCTGTGATTGTATTCTCAGACATTACCTGGGAACACATGCAAAGACATGTTCTCAATGTCATGGGAAGAAATAGGAGTCAATCATCTAAATGGCTCAAATGAATGCAATCCCCCAACACTACCACTGTACCATAATCCCTCCAAATTTGGAACTATTTTCTAATTGGACAATCACCTGCAGAAAGTCTGGCAAACTGCAGGCCTCGGGCCAAATCCACTTCTTTATATACAGGCTGGGGTTAACACTGGTTGTTACATTTTGAAATGGTTGGGGGGAAAATTAAAAGAAGAAGATTTCATGATATGTAACATGAAATTCCATTTCTGTCTATAAATAAAGTTTTATTGGACTACAGCCACACTAATTTGTTTATGTACTGTCTAGGGCTGCTTTCACACTATAATAGCAGAATAGAGTGGTGGCATAAAATATCTACTGTTGGGCCCTTTCCAGAAAAATCTGGCCAACCCCTAACCTAGAGCACAGCAGTTTACAAGGCTTTTTGATATGCATCATATTTAATCCAGTGGAGAGTATTAGGCCTATTCTACAAAGGAAAATAAAAGGAAATGACTTTTCCAAGGTCATACAGCAAATATGAAGGAGAGTTACTCATATTCTTTCAGATTATCACAAAGCTCCTCTACAAATAAGCGTTATAAATCTTTAGTAACATTCATTAGTCTTTGGTTTGTAAAAATGTTGCCATCCTTTCATTTCTCAAAACCATAATCAAAAGTGATATACTTAAAACCCAGCACTTTAGAGTATTTTGGTGGTGAAAGGCCAAGGATCAAACTCTTGAAAAGCATACTCTGCCTGACAATATTAACTAACAGACTTGTCACTCAAAAGACAAACAGAAGTTTCTCCCTTCAGCTGCCCAGATACTCCAATGCAGTGGAGGAGAATCCTGAACACGTCATCTTTCTCTTGGACTCCTTAATATTTCTCATGCAGATACAGCAGCTCTTTCTGACAAGGTCAAACTCTTCTGAAATTGAGTTACTAAAGCAATTTTGTACATTCTCTCTGAACATGCCATTGGCCTTGGCCTAAAGATACTATTCAAGCAGAAAAGATAGTTTCATCTCTTCCACTAGGTTTTCTCTCCACATTTTGCACTTGAGTAACCGCAGAATTTATATTCTTAACCTGTACACCTTTCTTCTTTATATATATGTATATATATACACATATATGTGAATGAGAGAGAGAATATAAGGATTATCAATTCACTTATTAAATGCTTTATAAATACAAGGAGTAAAGTTCTTCTGATGATAATGACCAAGCAAATACTGAACTAAAATCCAGGAAGAATGAGATTTAGCCACTGCTTGACTACTAACTATGTGACTTTGGGAAACTCCCTGAGTTTTTTTGGGAAACCTCCCTAGGTCCATTTCCTCACCCATATGACAAGAGAGACAACACGACCTTTATGGGCTATTCCTGTTTAATATTACCTCTAACTCTGAATATGTGTTGCATGTTCATTTAATCCAAGTTTCAATTTCACTGTCTCTAAATTAGAGCTAAGACCTATGGCACAGGTGGTTAATTAAAGTAAGAAAGTGTACTTAGAAGACACAGCACACAGTGCCCCAAGGATGATAACAGAATACTCTCTGTTTATAGATCATTTCACTCATGATAAGCAATTAAAGAAGCTAGAAAGCAAGAACCAGACAGGAAGTGCACATGGTATTTCTTTTTTTGTTTAAGTTGCACAAATTCGTGACAAACTTCCTCTTAGTACACAGGAGTATTCTTGCCCTGCTCATGTGAGGCAGGTAAGACCACAAGCCCTGGCGAGCTCTTCTGTCCTTTTTACTTACCCTTGCACAGACCAACAGGGTGAATGAACTATGGTCCTTCCACACTCAAAAGAATGATAAAGGCACTCAAATACACAATCGCTTTGCATAGTGAAAGATCCCAGCAAGGAATCTCACTTGATAGCTAAAAATAACCTCTATTATATCTTCTTTTATAAACGCAAGATGTTTCTAAATAGTTTCATTAAAACAAGCTCTGCCTCAAGACTAAAATTTATAATCTCAAAGATTATCAATATAAGACTTCTCATTTGTCCTGAGTATTTTCATATATTTTTAAAAGATTTTATTTATTTATTTGAGAGAGAGAGAATGAGAGAGAGAGAGAGAGCACATGAGAAGGGGGAGGGTCAGAGGGAGAAGCAGACTCCCTGCTGATCAGGGAGCCCGATACGGGTGGGACTCGATCCCAGGACTCCAGGATCATGACCTGAGCCGAAGGCAGTTGCTTAACCAACTGAGCCACCCAGGCGCCCCGTATTTTCAAATTTTGATTTTTTTTTAAAGATCCTAGCTATTGTTGAATTTTTCAACACTATGACTTTATATATCACAGTCACCAAAGCAGCTTACATTTAAACCGATCAATCACACCCCAGAGAGGGCTCAGCATATTCATATTAACCTTTAAAAAGTTAACATGACTTAACGATAATAAGAAACAGGAATATATAGCAGAAGCAAGCACCTGATATTTGAGCCAAGAGCTCTTTAGTTCTTTTCTAATCTCCTTCCATAAATTCATAGAGTTTATGATTAAATCTTATATTCTGTGTGTCTGATTATTTGGCTGAATTTAGGATCAACAATACCAATCTTGGTAATGTTCTTAGATTCAACATTTAAGGTTACAATGGCTTAAATTGAATACCCTCATCAAGATTTAAATATAATTGAATGAGGCCAAGGCTTGATTAAAAGTAAATGAAAATATGGAAAGTACTGAAGAACAATTAACCTATTTCTTAGGCTCATTTACCCATTTATTCACACAAGGCATTTGCAAACAATACTACAATAGACCCTGGAGACTCTATGCCCACTATCAAGGGACAGTGAACTAACAGCATTAATAGAAGATGATTAGTGCTGGGAAGGAAATGTGCCCATGTCTATGGGACTACAGATGAGAGGGATTCAAATTAGACACTAAGAAGGTGACAAAAATATCCAGTGTCAAAGAGCCAGGAAAAAATTAGTTACATAAGGGGAAGGAGATAAAGAGACCTGAGGGTGAATAAATGCACCCAGAAAATCACAATGGTGTATATCACAACATAAATGACTAAAACTAGTTAGTCACAGGCTGAGTAGGTGGTATTTTGGGAAAGTGACCAGAAATGAAAATGTCAGGTCACGAAGAGCCATGTATGCCATGCTAATGAGCTTGACGTTCAACCTGAAAGCTCTGGGAACCCAGTGGAAGATTTAAGCCAGAGAAGGACTACTCAGCTTTGTCATTAAGAAAGATATAAAGACAAGTTTAAAACGATGTAGGGGTAAGTGGTGAATGGGCAGGAACTGGAGGAAGGTAGACAACGTAGGAGTCCAGTGCAGTAATGCAGTCAACTGTGAGTTCATGTAGGAGGAACCCTGGCGGAAGGACAGTGAGGCAACAAGGAATATTTAGTAAGATGTGGGGCTTTATCAGAAAGAGAGGGTGGGTAAATGAGTGAAGATTTAGAACCACTCCCGGATTTATGATTTGAACAACTGCATGGATTGTGGCACTGCACCCTATAAAGGGGAGCACAGAAGAAACATTATCGATCACTTTTTATTTTTGACATTTAAGGAAATTTACTACATATAAGGAATTTGACTTATAGTAAAGACGTTTTCTTCAATTAATTTTCAAAAAAAGTTCTGAAGAGCAAGAATATAATAAACACAGAAAAGATAGGGAAAGATGGCACCGTGAAAAATGTTCACATCTGCCCCAGCAGAATAAACAGCATCATGAGTTGTGAAAAAAAAATGAGAAAAAAATAAGAAGGGAAATTCAATGCTCAAGTGTCAATGTTCAGACCAAAATGAAGAGGAGTAAAGAAAGGTATAATACAACTCCCAGAAAGAAAGACGTGAAATTTGTTGCAGGGAAAGAGTCAAACGAAAAGGATGATTTGATAAGAAGTGGTACTCTCACACAAGAAAATACTTCAAAGGATAAAAAAAGACAGAAAATGATAATTTTTAAAAAATATTTTATAGAAACTACGAAGATCTGACCACTTGAATGCACGCATCGGGAAGGGCAGATAATTAAGGAATTACACCTTTATTTAGATCTAAAAGCTATCAAAAAGAAAAATGTTAACATAATTTTACACTATCGAAAGCAGCTGAAAATGTTCACACACAGCATTACGGTATCCTATAGAAAGAGTAGCTCAGAGCTAATGCTTTGGTTATGATAAACAAATTTGTAATTATGAGACAGTTTTAGTCCTATACAAGTATGCAGAAACAAAGCCAGAATTCACTTTTCAAGAAAAAAAAATTGGCAAAGTATCCTAAACAGAAGCCCCACTTACACCAAATCTGGTACTGTTGGGTGCCAGACATCCACAGCAGGCACAGACGGTGGAGCTCCTATTGCTTGCTTCACAGATTGCTGTCTGGTTGCAATTTCTAGTCATATGTGATTTGGTGGTGCAGAGAAAACCCCCTGGCTTCCTTCTATCAGTTCTGCATCCATAGCTCCATCCATTTAAAATAAACATAATGGCCCACAAAAATTATTAAGCCCAGGTATGCCTCTACTTATCCATGTAGCATTTCTTTACTCCTATGCAAAATTTGAGGAGTGATTTAATTTACAAGTTGTCAAGCAAGCACAGGCTAAATAAAGGTGATGAGACAAGAAGCCTTCTCAGTGTCATCCCTGCATCTAACTTCCATAAGCTCTGCATCTTTCCTTCCTTCCTTGATTTCCACCCCCAAATGAAAGGAAGTTTCATTTCTTGAATTAGGGCTGAGGCCATTATCGTAGCATTACGGGAGGTCATCAATTAATCATTCACACACCCACTCAAACATTTGTACCATGCACCTACTATATGTCAGGTGCTATGCCATCATCAGCAATAGAAAAATAAGCAAGGCATGTTTGAAAGCTTGCAAGAACATCTAATATGGAAAGATGGTTGTATCTTTAAAATATCATCTGATAGATGCTATAAGAGAGATATGAACAAAGTGTTAAAGAAAACTACAGAAGGAAGAAGCTACAAATGGTGATCTTTTATTAAACATGCATTTTTTAAAAGCCCCCTCTTCCATCACACAGAGAAACAAGGACATTTCAGATGACTTTTTGATATTGCAATGTGTACTCCCCCACAACTTACAATTTTGTGGAGGATTAAGGAAAAGCCAAGCCTCCACTAAGACACTTTTTCTCCTACTGAATTATGCCAAAAATCAGAACCTTACTAACAACAACAACAACAAAAAAACTGTATTCACTTAAAAATTTTAACACCAGAGACTAGACATTCACACACACTTCATATAGTAGTCTCTGCACATAAATTTCCATTTATTCTTACCTTGACATACATCATGCAGGACTATGGCTCATTTCAAGTGTCAGTGCCCCAGGAGAGGGTATGCCCTCCTTTATATCAATACTTACTTAAAAGAAAGCTCAATTTACCTTTAAAAAGGGGAGAACAAACAGTGAAAGCACTATAAATGGAAACTTTCTAAAAACTAACTGTGGCAATTTTAGATTTTCAAAGATCTATATTTAGGAGTTCTAAGATTAGGGCTGACCAACAAAACATTCACTCTCTTTTAACTTCAGGACTTATTAATTTCTTTTCCACATCTCAATCTTGACAATTTCTCTGGGGGTCACAGAGCTTCCAAATTATTTTTAAAAACGGAAACACAGTTCCAGATAAGAAATGCAGAACTAGCAGTTACCTTCTATACCTAGTTTGATTTTCTGAGTATTTCTTGCCTCACTTAAAATGACAGACACTTTGAAAACAATGAATCATGGATCATTACATCAAAAACTAATGATGTATGGTGACTAACATAATAAAATAAAATTTAAAAAAATGATCAATACTTCACAGCAAATAATCATAAGATTAAATAAACAATCTCATTTGTTTTTTTAAAGATTTATTTATTTATTTATTTTAGAGAGAGGGAGAGAGTGCATGAGTGGGAGGGGCAGAGGAAGAGGGAGAGAGAATCTCGAGCAACTCTGTGCTGAGCACAGAGCCCAATGCAGGGCTCAATCTCACGTGCCTGAGATCATGACAAGCTGAAATCAAGAGCTGGACACCTAAGTGACGGAGCCACCCAGTTGCCTCTAAACAATCTTGTTTTAAGACACTAGAGACATTTCGATTTCTTTGAGTGATAGGAAAAGCCCTAACATGTTAACCAAATGAGAATATTAAAAGACTATATGTCTGGAACTATGTGAAGGACAGGTTGCAGTATAAAGGTACATTTGACCAAGTTAAGTTCAGGAACACAGACTAAGAGGATTGTGATTGTGTTAAAAACAAACAGTTCTAATATTTTAGAGATGGACACGGAAATATTCACAGATGCAATAATATGATCTGGAATCTGCTTCAAAATAATATTGGGGTAGATTTGGTGGAATTATAGAAAAAATCAGTTTGGCCATAATTTGGTCTTTATCAAAGCTGGGTGATAGTACATGAAGATTAACCACAGGAGTCTGAATAGTTTTTGTGAATGTTTGACAAAAAAAATAAACCGACAAACAAAAACCAAACAATCACCTAGCAGACTACCAGGGGAAATGAATCAAACCAGGTAATCATTTGGCATGACAGATGTTTTAGCCAGATCACATTCACATACATATTTATTTTTTAGAACAGTGCATTAATCAAGGACATGAGGTACCACTGATAGGAATATCCAGATGATATTCACAGACACACACACATACACACACACACACACACAGCATTTTTCCCCTAATAACTAGTGATTTCTAAACATATTACATGTAACAAGAAGCCACAATAAAACAAATACTCTCAATCATCATACATACACATTTAAGAACAATCTCACTGTAGAAATATTTTCCCTTGTTAGAGATGGTTTTGCTTTTGCTATTACTCATTGACTCTTTTTCTTGATCTAGACTAACAATTATGAAAGTATATCACCTTCATAGGAAAGACTTCAGTTTTTGAAATTTTATGGCTATCTATATAAAGGATGCCAGTTGAGTATTTCTTAAGTTTGTTTCTCTACTGGAATTATTTGTATCAAGAGATAAAAAAACAACCAAACAATCGTGTACAAAGGCTTTATCACAGAAAAAGGATAATTGTGGGTGGTGCACAAATCCTGCTGCAAACATGCTGATTTACTTAGGAGTGAGCAGTGTTTGTGGGACTGAATGTTTTCTGCTATAAAGCATGAAGCAGCTTAGGCCTTTAACCACTCTAAACAACCATGAGTGCATTAAAGGATTCGCAAAAGAAGCACAGTCAACATAAATGAAACAACATTCTACACAACCTATATAGCCACTTCGTCTAGTCGCACACATTATTTGAAGTATATATGAAGGAAAAGACAGGATGCAGAACTCTCATTTATAATGTCTACATCGTTCTTTCCAAACTAAATGATAAAGGAAAGTAAAAGCAAACACAGTGTCAAATAAGAAATGTAGAACTAGCAATTACCTTTTATTACAAGTTGCACTTTTTGAGTATTTCACTCCTCACAAAAAATGATTCTGCACGGCAAATATCCATTAAAGAATGTAAACAATCTTGTTTTTAAGATGCTGAAGAAATTGTTATTTCTCTGATAGGAAAAAATCTAACATGTTAAACAAACAGAATACAAACAGATGTCTAAATCTATACATACACATACATACACACACACACACACACACACACACAAACTCAAAGAGGCATTAATCACAACATAAAGTATAGTAACCATGGCAATCTGTTTCCAAAGTGGTAATTCCCAACCGGGGTTTTTTTAACAATTTAGGGTATTCCCAGGTATCTCAAGGATTGCTACAAAAATAATTTATCTACAACAATAACAACAAAAATGTCACCTGATTTTCCTTATGCTGTGTTGCAAGCACTTCGGAGAGGGGTTGAAAGGACCAAAAAAAAAAAAAAAAAAAAAGGCATCACTAAAAATCAAGTTAATTGTTTTGATTAACAATATAGATTCTTTTTAAATAGCATTGGATGCAGTGGCTTGTTCTCACAGAAGTGAATGTGCCCAAGGAACTCAATTGATGTTTCTCCTGTTGCAGATGAGAGCAGGGATATTCCAAGTGGTAGACACTGACCATCAGTGCTCTTCTCATGTGTCCTCCTATCAACTTTGCTTCCCTCCCAGGCTCCCACATGAACCCAATCCCATATCTTCCCTACTGCCAACCCTTATTTTCCTCCACACCTTTCCTTAGAATGATAGAACAAAAAGAACATAAATAGGGAAAAGAAAGTTGAAATTTTACTACCAGTTCAGTCACAAACTATCAGTATTACCTTGAACAAGTACTTTCAGTGCTCAAAACTTTATTTTCTTTAATCCAAAAAATAAGAGACTGAACTACAGGTTCCAGCTCTAACATTTCCCAAATATGTAAATCGGGCATACCTTCTTTCAAATTACAGAATTGATATTGCTTTATGATCTTCATTTGATGGTGCTACGGTCTCATTAAAGCTTCCACTTTTCAAGACTTTGCCCTAAAGAGTATGCATTTTTTATGACATGATACTCTATGTAGAAAACCCAAAAGGTGCCACCAAAATATTGCTAGAACTGATACTCAAATTCAGCCAAGTCATAGAATATAAAATCAACATACAGAAATCTGTTGCATTTCTATAAGCCAATAATGAAGAAGTAGAAAGAGAAATCAAGGAATTGATCCCATTTACAACTGCACTAAAAACTGTAAGATACCCAGGAATAAACCTAACCAAAGAGGTAAAAAATCTGTAAGCTGAAAACTATAGAACACTTAAGAAATTGAAGAGGACACAAACAAATGGAAAAACATTCCATGCTCATGGGTTGGAATAACAAATATGGTTAAAATGTCTATACTACTCAAAGTAATCTATACATTTAATAAAATCCCTATCAAAATACCACCAGCATTTTTCACAGAACTAGAATAAACAATCCTAAAATTTATATGGAACCACAAAAGACCCTGAATAGCCAAAGAAATCTTAAAAACAGAAAAACAAACAACAACAACAAAAAAACAAAACAAAGCTGGAGGTATCACAATTCCAGACATCAAGCTATATTACAAAGCTGTCATCAAGACAGTATGGTACTGGCACAAAAACAGACACATACATCAATGGAATAGAATAGAGAACCCAGACATAGACCCACAACTATATGGTCAACTAATCTTTGACAAAGCAGGGAAGAATATCCAATGGAAAAAAGACAGTCTCTTCAACACACAGTATTGGGAAAACTGAACAGCAATATGCAGAAGAATGAACTGGACCACTTTCTTACACCATACATAAAAATAAATTCAAAATGGATGAAAGACCTAAATGTGAGACAGGAATCCATCAAAATCCTAGAGGAGAAAATAGGCAGCCACCTCTTTGACCTTGGCCATAGCAAATTCTTTTCTTTTTTATTAAGATTTTATTTATTTGAGAGAGAGAGAATGAAAGACAGAGAGCACAAGAGGGAAGAGGATCAGAGGGAGCAGACTCCCCGCTGAGCAGGGAGCCTGATGTGGGACTCGATCCCGGGACTCCAGGATCATGACCTGAGCCGAAGGCAGTCGCTTAACCAACTGAGCCACCCAGGCGCCCCGCCATAGGAAATTCTTACCAGATACATCACCAGAGGTAAAGGAAACAAGAACAAAAATGAACTACTGAGAAATCATCAAGATAAAAATGCCACTCATCATCAGGGAAATACAAATCAAAGCCATGATGAGATACGACCTCACATTTATCAGAATGACTAAAATGAACAACTTGGGAAAAAAGAGATGTTGGCAAGGATGTGGAGAAAGGGGAACCCTCTTACTCTATTGATAGGAATGCAAGCTGGTACAGCCACTCTAGAAAACAGTATGAAAGTTCCTCAAAAAGTTAAAAATAGAACTACCCTATGACCCAGCAATTGCACCTCTAGATATGTACCCAAAGGATACAAAAATACTGGTTTGAAGGGGCACATGCACCCCCAATGCTTACAGCAGATTATTAATAGCCAAATTATGGAAAGAGCCCAAATGTCCATTGAATGATAAAGAGGTGGTATATGTACACACACACACACACACACACACACACACACACACACAGAGGAATATTATTCAGCCATCAAAAAGAATGAAATCTTGCCATTTGCAATGACCTGGATGGAGCTGAAGTGTATTATGCTAAGCAAAATAAGTCAGAGAAAGACAAATACTATATGATTTCACTCATATGTTGAATTTATGAAACAAAACAGATGAACATACGGGGGGAAAAAAGAGGGAAGCAAACCATAATAGACTCCTAACAACAGAGAACAAACTGAGGGTTGATGGAGGTAGATGGGGGGGAATGGGCTAAATGCGTGATGGGTATTATGGAGGGCACTTGTTGTGTTGAGCACTGGATGTTATATGTAAGTGATGAATCACTAAATTCTACTCCTGAAGCCAATATTACACTTTATGTTAACTAACTAGAATTGAAATAAAAATTTGAAAAAAGAGGTTATGCATTTTTAAAATTTTATGTGGTTAGACACTGGTCCAAATATTTCAACGAAACTCTCTAAACTTATTAAAAATATACAGAGAAAAAGCTAGAACTAAGGGAAATGGTATTTATTTCAACAAGGGTAATATATGGTACTAAGAAACAGCTGATAAAGAATTTATAAGTGGAAGCAAATTCTACAGTGTAAACATTATTCTTTATATACTCTTTATCTGAAATGTCTGAAGGATACTGAGGCAACATGACAAAGCAACTGTGAAATCCTTAGAAATAAGGTACTTCCAAGTAGGCACATATTGTCTACACCCAGCTAACATATAATCAAGTCACACCTCTGAGGGAAAATGACCACATTTTGTCTCTATCAGTTAAGAAAGGTGGGAGGGAAAGGAGAGCAGTTAGAAATTAACATAGGTAATGCATGATTGTGACTTGGTAAGAATAGTTCACCTAAAAAAGAAAAAGAAAAAAAATTGAAAGAAAGTTCACTAGGGAATAAACAAAATATGAAAAATCACCACCCACCCAAGGGGAACTGTGAATGATTCTCAAAAGTAGCTAACATACGCCCCGAGGAGAATCTCTCCTGCAAATAGACACATGGCACGGACTCAAACTCTCACTCTCATTATGTACCACAAAATTATCTGTCCAGTTAGGAACATCAACTGAAGGTATTCATACATATCTCATCTGTGCTGCTGACATCTGATCACAGTGAAATTTCACTAGCTTTGGGGAAAAAAGTGGCACATATTCTCTGAAAAATTAAAATCACTACCTTAAAACTGTATATCTTCCAACTGCTCCTCAGTAAAGATTTTATAAAGTTCTAAATATCAATGACTCTTAAGCTATGTTTACATAAAATGGTAACTTAGATATCTGCTAAAACCTCCCTATCCTCTGAGATCTAGAAAAGTTCTCGAGGATTACCTTGAACCTCTAATCTGATGCCTTACAGTAGATCAAAATAAACTCTTCCCATCTTATGATACTGAACACCTTAATCTTTTGCCGGTGCTACAATTTTTAAAATCTCTCACATTTCATCCCAAATGGCTTATCAAGTATTTTTCCCCAAAACACAGTTCCTTCCCTAGAAGTAATTATGGTGCCAGTCGGCAAAGGAAGCAGGGGCAAAAATGAACTACTGGGACTTCATCAAGATAAAAAGCTTTTGCACAGCAAAGAAAGTCAACAAAACCAAAAGACAACTGACAGAATGGGAAAAAAAGAAAAAGAAGAAAATAGCAGGAGGGGAAGAATGAGGGGGAGTAAGTCAGAGGGGGAGATGAACCATGAGAGACAATGGACTCTGAAAAACAAACTGAGGGTTCTAGAGGGGAGGGGGGTGGGGGGATGGGTTAGCCTGGTGATGGGTATTCAAGGGGGCACGTTCTGCATGGAGCACTGGGTGTTATGCACAAACAATGAATCATGGAACACTACATCAAAAACTAATGATGTAATATATGGTGATTAACATAACAATAAAAAATAAATGTAAAAAAAAAGACAACTGACAGAATGGGAGAAGATACCTGCAAATGACATATCAGATAAAAGGCTAGTATCCAAAAATCTATAAAGAAGTCATCAAACTCAACACCCAAAGAACAAATGATCCAATCAACAGACATTTCTGCAAAGAAGACATCCAAATGGCTAACAGACACATGAAAAAGTGCTCAACATCACTCGGCATCAGGGAAATACAAATCAAAACCTCAATGAGATATCACCTCACACCAGTCAGAATGGCTAAAATGAACAAGTCAGGAAACAACAGATGTTGGTGAGGATGCAGAGAAAGGGGAACCTTCCTACACTGCTGGTGAGAATGCAAGCTGGTGCAGCCACTCTGGAAAACAGTATGGAGGTTCCTTAAAAAGTTGAAAATACACTTACCGTATGACCCAGCAATTGCGCTACTGGATATTTACCCAAAGATAAAAATGTAGTGATCCGAAGGGGCACGTGCACCCCAATGTTTATAGCAGCAATGTCCACAATAGCCAAACTATGGAAAGAGCCTCAATGTCCATCAACAGATGAATGGATAAAGAAGATATGGCATATATATACAATGGAATATTATGCAGCCATCAAAAAAACGAAATCTTCCCATTTGCAATGAAGTGGATGGAACGAGAGGGTATTATGCTAAGCAAAATAAGTCAATCAGAGAAAGACAAGTATTATATGATCTCACTGATATGAGGAGTTTGAGAAACAAGACAGAGGATCATAGGGGAAGGGAGGAAAAAATGAAACAAGATGAAACCAGAGAGGGAGACAAACCATAAGAGACTCTTAATCTCAGGAAACAAACTGAGGGTTGCTGGAGTGGTGGGGGGTCAGAGGGATGGGGCGGCTGGGTGATGGACAATGAGGAGGGTATGTGCTATGGTGAATGCTGTGAATTGTGTAAGACTGATGAATCACAGACCTGTACCTCTGACTCAAATACATTATAGGTTAAAAAAAAAAAAAAGGAGGAGGTAGTAGGAAGGGAAAAATGAAGGTGGGGGGATCAGAGGGGGAGACGAACCATGAGACACTATGGACTCCAAGAAACAAACTGAGGGTTCTAGAGGGGAGGGGGGTGGGAGAATCGGTTAGCCTGGTGATGGGTATAAGCAGGGCACATACTGCATGGAGCACTGGGTGTTATATGCAAACAATGAAAAATGGAACACTACATCAAAAACTAATGATGTAATGTATGGTGACTAACATAATAAAATAAAATTTAAAAAAATAAATTAAGTGATAATGCACAAACTGAAATAATTTTCCAGACAAAAAAAATCTCTCTTTAAACCCAGAAAAAAAATTAAAAATATAAAAATTAAGTAATAGATTACCAGAGAGAAGGTGGGTGGGGGCATGGGTGAAACAGGTGAAGGGGACAAAGAGAACATGTATAGTGACGAGCACTGAGTAATGTACAGAATTGTTGAATTACTCTATTGTACACCTGAAACTAATATAATACTGTATGTTAATTATACCAGAATTAAAAAATTTTAAAAATTATGGTGATAGTTGGTTATGATAATTTTAAAAGCTTGGCAAAAGTAGTTAAATTCATAACCCAAAAGTTCACAAATAAGAAACTGCCCTGTTAAGAATGAATTTAAATAGAATGTTATTATACACTTTAATTATTTTCTTGATTCAATTACATTAAAATTGTTTTAGAGATTTATGCGAGCTTATTGTTACCCACACCTCTGTTAGGAAGCTGCTCTGTACTTTGACAAAGAATTTGACAGTAGTCCAAGTGACCAAGTGAACTCTGAATTATTAAATAGGTGGACTTTCTCTTAGCCTAATTATGAATCACATATCTTAATTAGGTTGAATCAACCTTTTTTCTTTTCTAGCACTAGTCAATCTATGGCCTACATCTGTGTACATGCACATTTTGTCCATGAAGCCTAACCTTGTTTCCACATCTAAGATTACATATTTTATAGGCTTTTACTCTGTAATTTTATCATACTTAATAAATGCAAGTATTTACAATTAAAGATTTTATCATGGTCCTAATCTTAAACTTTCTATTAAATGAGTCTCCTTAATTAAATCTTATGTATTCATCCTTACATAAACAGAGCAGGTACGTTGTTTTGTTTCTGTCATAAGTGAAATATCACACATAAAAAGGAAAAACAGAGACAAAACCATTCCAAAAGAAATACTTGCAAAAATTTAAACATTTGCAAAGATCCTTGACAAAGAACATAGCAGGTATTGAGAGAAAAAAAAATTAGAAAGTACAAGGCTACCAAGATTACAATTATTCTGTTCAGTGGAAGCAGCAGTTTCCTCTTTGGTTCATCATATCTGCCAGTAATGTCATATCTGTACACATCAGTTCTACAGAATTCAGCAAATGTGTCAGTTCCATTATAAAATTAGCAACCTACAAGAGCTCAAGTCTTCCTTAATTTGGGGGACTAGTGCTAGGCAAGGTGACTAGATAGACAGACCCATACATATAACTACCTTAGAATGCAAAGTGCTTTTTATTTCCTAACATGGCACATGAAATGCTTAGTCATAATGAAGACAGACCAACAACCCCTTTTCTAACACAGAGCTCTAAGTTAAAGCATCATATGGTCACCCAGTAACAAAACAGTCCATGAATACCAGAAACTTAATGAAAACAAGAAATAGATATTAGCATGATTCATGGGGAAAGAAAAAAAAAGGTACAAAGATGCTTTTCACTCTACCATTCTAAACCCTGGCTAATTTTATAGCCAACAATGATGCACATCTCATTTTGAACTATGTATATAGTCATCAGTGCAAAATAAACCTAATAAAATGTCAGTGTTTATCTTCTAGCATGAACATGGGATCAGAAGGGAAAAAAAATCCACTTCCTGGATAGGATACAAAATTAACAAGATAAAAAGAAAAAAAATTAAACAATCTCTGTTTTTTGGCAAACTTGTAAGGATAAAACCTGCACACCTGAAAAACGTGTATAAGCTCCCAAAAGGAAAGGAGAGTGGACAGAAAGCTTACATAGAAATAATTGTAAAGAAATGCAGAGAATAGTAAGATGGCCCTTCCATGGCAGATTTCCAAAGATATCAGCAAAAACACTTTCTCAACTTGTGTGGTACCCTGAGGTGTTAAAACTTTATTTTCTGTATGCTAAACCGTCTTGTCAATACAGTAGAGGTCTGGCAGAAGTGAGAAGAAAGACGTGAAGGGAAAATAAAGTGAAGAGTGGGGTTAAATAATAGCAGTGACAGTTCTCTGAAAATACCAGCAAAAACACATCGCCATGGAGAGAAATCACAGTAAGAGTAGAAGATATAACCACCTTGGGCGCCTGGGTGGCTCAGTTGGTTAGGCGACTGCCTTCAGCTCAGGTCATGATCCTGGAGTCCCGGGATCGAGTCCCGCATCGGGCTTCCTGCTCAGCAGGGAGTCTGCTTCTCCCTCTGACCCTTCTCCCTCTCATGCTCTCTGTCTCTCATTCTTCCTCTCTCAAATAAATAAGATCTTTAAAAAAAATGAAGAAGATATAACCACCTCAACACCATGTGCTGAAATGACAGAAAGTATGGGAATGAATAGGAATGGTGCAGAAGCCTTCCTGGATACAGTTATGAAGCAGAGAAGTAGAAAAGATAGAACCACACACACTTACACAGAAAAGGATCATTCAATCAAATGAGCCGTATTTTCAACAAGCACTCTGCCTCTGTGAAAGCAACTAAAGAGAGAGCCCTCAGTCATAAAGTTTGGAAGGCTACCTGGACTCCCCCCACCCCTGCCTCACAATATCTCTAATACAGCTAAGGCAGGAAAACCCTACTCATTCAATATTGGGAACAGGCACATCTCCTTTTGTTGCATTTGGCAGATATTGTGCTTTATACAAACTGAAGGTTGTGGCAACACTGAATTGAGCAAGTCACTTGGCACCATTTTTTCAATAGCATTTGTTCACTTCGTGTTTGTGCCACCTTTTGGCAATTCTTCCAATATTTCAAGCTTTTTCATAATTATTTTATTTGTTAGGATGATCTGTGACCAGTGGTTTCCAATATTACTATTGTAATTATTTTGGGGTGACACAAACCATGCCTATATAAGACAACAAACAAATGATACACATTGTGTGTTTTGACTGCTGCATGGACCAGCCATTCCCCTATCTCCCTCCCTCTCCTCAAGCCTCCCTACTCTCTAAGACAGAACAATATTGAAATCAGGCAAATCAACAACCGTACAATGGCCTCTAAATGTTCGAGTAAACAGATGAGTTGCACATCTCCCACTTTAAACGATTAAACTTAGAAAGGAAGGCATGTCAAAAGCTGGGATAGGTGAAAAGCTAGGCCCCTTGCAGTTAGCCAAGTTGTGACTGCAAAAGAAAAGTTCTTGAAGGAAATGAAAAGTGCTACTCCAGTAAACATAAAAGATAAGAGTGCAAAACAGCCTTACTGCTGATATAGAAAAAGTTTTAGTGGTCTGAACAGAAGATCACCAGCCACAACATTCCCTTAAACCAAATCCTAATCCAGAGTAAGGCCCTAACTATCTTCAAATCTATGAAGGCTGAAACAGGTGAGGAAGCTGCAGAAGAAAAGTCTGAAGCTAGAAGAGGTTGGTTCATGAGATTTAAGGAAAGAAGCCATCTCCATAACATTAAAGTGTAAAGTTAAGCAGGAGTTGCTGATACAGAAGCTGTAGCAAGTTATCCAGAAGATCTAGCTGAGAAAATTAATGCAGGTAGCTACCCTGAACAACAGAATTTCAATGCAGATGAGAAACAGTTTTCTATTGAAAGAAGATGGCATCTAGGACTTCCATAGCTAGAGAGGGGAAGTAAATGCCTCACTTCAAAAAACAGGCTGACTCTCTCATTAATAGCTAATGAACCTGGTGATTTTAAGTTAAAGCCAATGTTCATTTATCATTCTGAAAATCCTAGAGCCCTTAAGAATTATGCTAAATCTACTCTGCCTGTATTCTATCAATAGAACAACAAAGCCTGTATGAGTCTGTTTACAACATGATTTATAGAATATTTTTGCCCACTTTGAGACCTACTATGCAGAAGAAAATTCCTTTCCAACTATTACTGCTGACAATGCACTTGGTCACCCAAGGGCTCTGAAGGAGAGGTACAATGAGATCAATGTTGTTTTCATGCCTGCTTATACACTATCCATTCTGCAGCCCAATGAATCAAGGAGTCATTTTGACTTTCAAGTCTTACTATTTAAAAAATACCTTTTGTAACACTATAGCTACTACAGATAGCAATTCTTGTGATGGATCTGGGCAAAGTAAAGTAAAAACTTTCCAGAAAGGATTCACCATTCTAGATGACATTAAGAACATTTGTGAGTCACAGTAAGAGGTCACAATAGTATCATGAACAGGAGTTTGGAAGAAGTTGATTTCAACCCGCATGGAGGACTTTGAGGGGTTCAAGACTTCAGTAGAGAAAGTAATTACAGATGTGGTGGAAATAGCAAGAGAACTACAGGTGGAGCCTGAAGATGGGACTGAATTGCTGCAATCTCATGATTAAACTTGAAAAGACAAGGGCTTGCTTCTTATGGATGAGGAAAGAAAGTGGTTTCTTGAAATGGAGTTTTCTTCCAGTGAAGATGCTGGACAGATTGTTGAAATGACAACAAAGGATTTGGAATATTACATAACATCAGTTGATAAAGTAGCAACACACTTTGAGAGGACTGACTCCAATTTTTGAAAGTTCTACCTTGGGTAAAATGCTATCAAACAGCATCACATTCTACAGAGAAATCAGTCATGAAAGAAAGAGTCAACAGATGGGGAAAGCTTCACTGTTCTCTTGTTTTAAGAAATTGCCACAGTGACCCCAACCTTCAACAACCACCATCATGATTATCAACATCAAGGCAAGACCCTTCACCAGCAAGAAGATTACAACTCTCCGAAAGCTCAGATGATGGCTATCATTTTTAAGCAATATTTTTAGTAAAGATATTTACATGTACAATGTTTAGAAATAATGCTATTGGGAGGGAAAAACGGAGAGAGAGATGAACCAACCATGAGAGACTACGGACTCTGAGAAACAATCTGAGGGTTTTAGAGGAGAGGGGAAGGGGGTGGGGGGATGAGTTAGCCCGGTGATGGGTATTAAAGAGGGCATGTGCTGCATGGAGCACTGGGTGTTATACGAAAACAATGAATCATGGAACACTACATCAAAAACAAATGATGAATTGTATGGTGACAAAATAAAATAAAATAAAATAAAATAAAATAAAATAAAATAAATAAAATAAAATAAAATATAAAATAAAATAAATAAAATAAATAAAATAAATAAAATAAAATAAA
>NW_027397079.1:29068964-29346450 GCF_003265705.2 Callorhinus ursinus | reverse complement strand
AAAATAATAAAATAATAAAATAAAATAAAATAAAATAAAAAATAAAATAAATAAAATAAAATAGAAATAATGCTGTTGCACACTTAACAGACTGCAGTATAAACATAACCTTTTATGCACAAAGAAATAAATTCATTTGATTTATTGCAATATTTGTTTTATCATGGTTGATTGGAACCAAACCCACAATACCTCAGAGGTATGCCTATACACAAAAACATGGCATGGCACTGATACAAAGTTAGTGTAAGAAAAATACTGAGAAAGAGCAGTAAAACTAACAAATAAGGAACACAAGATTTATTTTCTGCTACAGAACAAAGATCTGACCCAAATTTTTGTCATTAATTTTATAAGATAAGTGGAGAAAATGCCTTTTAAAATCATAAAGAAAAAAATGGGAATTCAACAGGAAGAGTTCAAATATGAGCAGTCAGAACTCAAGAAACACTAAGAAAAAATTCTCAAAAATGATGATAAAGAAAATCAGCTTAGAGTAAATAAATCTTCGGAAAACATAAGAGACATAAGAAAAAAAAAGAATAAAACAGAAATAAAGGCTTGAAAAGAATTAGAGAAGATAGATATGGAAGACAGATAAAGTAGATAAACACATATTTGGAGTGCTTAAAAAGAAAAACAAAACAGTGTAACAAAGAATTTAAAAATACAATTCCAAAAATATTCCTTGAAATAAAAACTAATTATATGTATTTAAAATTACACTGTAGACCATGAAAAACTAACCCATGATATACAACCCAGATATATAGCCTCCTAGTGTTACTGAACTTTAAATAGTAAAAAAAAAAAAAAAAAAGGAATTCTTAAAGCAGACCAGAGAAATTAACAATTATTCCTAAGTGGAAAATACAAATTTCTCCACAGTTGCACTCAACTCCATAAAACAGTATAGCAACATCTATAAGATCTCAAAGGAAAAAAAAAAAAGTATGTGTCAAGTTGTCCTTCAAGAATAAAAGTAGCATGGGGAACCTGGGTGGTTCAGTTGGTTGAGCCTCCAACTCTTGATTTCAGCTCAGGTCATGATCTCAGGGTCGTGGGATTAGGCCTGTGTTGGGCTCTTCACTTAGAGAGGAGTCTGCTTGAGATTGTCTCTCTCTCCCTCTGCCCCCCCATTTCTATTTTCTCTCTCTCTCTCTCTCTCTCTCTCAAATAAATAAGAATAAAAGTAACAATGTACAGCAAAGTGACTACAGCTAATAATACTGTACTGTATACTGGAAATTTGCTGAAATTTGCTAAGAGAGACCTTAACCAAAAAAGAAAAGGTAACTACATGAGGTGATGGATGTTTTAATTAGTTTGGTGGTGGTAATCATTTCACACTGTAATCATATATCAAATCATCACATTGTATACCATAAATATATACAATTTACCTGTCAAGTATACCTTTAAAAACCTGGGGGAAAATGTTAAAAGAATAAAGACAACAAACAGCTATTAACATACAAAAACTGATCTTTCTTGAAGGCAATACTAGATGGGCTTCAGTCGACAAAATATGATGGGAAAGTCATGAAAGAAAAGATCTGAGGATTGAGAAGACTAAAACAGTGAATATTATATATTCTGACAAGTAGAAATAGTACAATTAGTAAAAATTAGAGGAGAAAAAATTTATTAGAAAGTTGAAAAACTTTTTTGAAAAAAATGTTTGTTGCCTTACCATATACCTAGAAATCAAATATCACTAAAGCAGACCCAAAAAACAGCAGAAGTAGAAACATATTTTACACAAGGTAAACACAAGATAACACACACATGGGTGGTGGTAAGGAAAGAAGAATAAGAGGCAGGTATTCACGTTCATCGTTGAGCCTAGTAGAAAACTGATATGCTCTAAAGAAAAGGAGATCTCAGGGTATAATATAAAAAAAGTTATAAAACAAATAGAGGGGAGGGGGGTAGGGGGAAGGGTTAGCCCAGTGATGGGTATTAAAGAGGGCACGTACTGCATGGAGCACTGGGTGTTATACACAAACAATGAATCATAGAACACTACATCACAAACGAATGATGTAATGTATCCCCATACATTAACATAACAATAAAAAATTTGAAGGAAAAAAACAGTTATAGAGGGGCACCTGGGTGACTCAGTGGTTAAGCGTCTGCCTTCGGCTCAGGTCAGGATCCAAGGGTCCTGGGATTGAGCCCCGCGTCAGGCTCCCTGTTCTGTGGGAAGCCTGCGTCTCCCTCTCCCACTCCCCCTGCTTGTGTTCCCTCTCTCTCTGTGTCCCACCCTGTCAAATAAATAAAACCTTAAAAAAAAAGTTATAGAGATAACCCATAGATTAGGAAACCTAATAACAAAAAAAGTGAATACTTAAAGCAAGACACAAACAACATAAAGACTACAGAAGAACATAATAAAACTAATATGAAAACAAAAAATTTAACATATGACAGCACTCAGAACAAATACATCTACTCATGTTAAAAGATTTTAAGATTGAGTCAGAAAGAGAAACCTAACTCAGTGTTTGAAAGAACACCTAACCACAGTGGGTTCACAAAAATTAAAATTAAAATATAGGCAAAAATATACCAGTGAAATAGAAACAAAAATAAAATAGATCATCTGATATTCATATCATAAAAGGTATAATTCAAGTCCAAAATGATGTCAAAAAATGTTTATAATTCTACACAATGCAATTCACAATAAAAGTTCAACTATTAAAAATAACTATAATATAGCAAAACATCCATAAAGTTGAAAGTAGAGAAAAAGACAAACACACTAGTTACAAAGGACTAATTCTCTTCCCTCAAAATATGAGAAAACAAATTAGCTTCATTAGCAGGTTATAAGTGATATATAACACCACACTATAAACAAAAAATATATCTTTTCAATGGCCCATATTTATGGATTTCTAGTATATTTATGAAAATTAATAATATATTAGGCTGTGAAGACATTCTCAAATATATCCAAATTCTAGAAATAACACAGAAAACATATTCTGAACATACTACACTAAATCTAGAAATCATAACATTGGAAAATGATAAAAGTCTTCTCTTGTGGAAATTCTGAAATTCCCCCTAAAACAACTCCTTCTTTGAAGAAGACATATAAACAGAGATTTATGAATTTATATGAAAATAACATTAATGAAAACATCATATATCTGAATTCATGGGATACAGTTAAAATATTGCTCAGAGGAAAACTCTAAACATTTAATTTTTATAAGTAATGTCTGAAGAAGAAAATGGAGTAAATTGAGCATCTAAATCAAATTTATGAAAAATAAAACAAAAAAATCAATGGGAAATAGGATAAATGATTAATATTAAGAGAATGGAAAAAAGGGTAGACTTAGTAAATAAATTGAAGAGCTTGCTCATCAAAAAAATATAAAGCACAGCTAAACTAATCAAGGAAATATGAAATAAACACAAGTACAAAAATAAGAGTAAGAGGAGGAAAGAAGCCATTAAATAGAGAAAATTAAAGAAACAGCAAAGACCATTTTACTCCCCTCTATCCAAAAAACAAAAAAATGTTCTAATCTGGATGAAATACATAATTTTCTAGGAAATATAATTCCCCTAAAATGATCCCAGAGGAGAATAAAAACCTAATTTCAACTGATGAATTTGAGAAAAGTGCCAATAAAATCTCTAGGCCTTGGAAGTTTTACAGGAGAATTCCAACACATTTTTTTATTTGACAGAGCGAGACAGCAAGAGAGGGAACACAAGCTGGGGAATGGGAGAGGGAGAAGCAGGCTTCCTGCTGAGCAGGGAGCCGGATGCAGGGCTCGATCCCATGACCCTGGGATCACGACCCGAGCCGAAGGCAGACGCTTAAGGACTGAGCCACCCAGGCACCCCTCCAACACACTTTTAAAAAATAGTGAATTCCAATGCTTTAAAACAGTCCCAAAACATGGAAGAAGAAAAAAAATTTATTCTCTCTACAAAGATTAACATTAATATCAAAACCTGATAAAGACTGTAGAAAACAAAAACAACTGACAAATCTTATATATATGAATATTAATGAGACACAGCCAGAATCACTGTAAAAGAATTACACATCATATCAAATGTGACTTATTCCAGGGAATGCAGAGGTGGTCAAATACTATAAAATTATTAATGTAATTTATATTAATCTATTTAGAGAGACATATTACATGATAATCTCCACAAATGAAAAAGTGCCTTTCACTTTTTCACATTCCAAAAAAAAAATGTTCTTGATAAAAATGTCACTTAAAATATAGGACTAAATGCGGATTAGGAAGAATAAAAGGCTAAGTGGTATAATAAGATAGGAAAATAAAATGATTTTAATTTTTTATTGTTATGTTAATCACCATACATTACATCATTAGTTTTTGATGTAGTGTTCCATGATTCATTGTTTGCGTATAACACCCAGTGCTCCACGCAGAACGTGCCCTCTTTAATACCCATCACCAGGCTAACCCACCCCCCTCCCCTCTAGAACCTCACTTTGTTTCTCAGAGTCCATAGTCTCCCATGGTTCATCTCCCCCTACAATTTGGAAAGTAAAATGATTTAAAGAACAAATATATTTGTTTTTCTTTCTCAAATAATAATGTAAGTTAAGTGTTCCAGAGAAGCATTCCAGGACCCCTGGTGGCCTTGCTGTCATTATGTGGTGGAATCTGAGCTGCTATCACTTCCAGTTTTCTCCCAGCAGGAAGGGAATAGAAAGGTTATGGAATAAATGTCACATATCACTTTCACTTACATGACGCTGGCAATATCAAAGCCACACATAAATCAGATAATCACATTTAATGTAAGGTAGGCTGAGAAATACATGTCTTAGGGAGGTATCCACATGTCCAACTACCATTCTATTACTCTACAGATGGTACATCCTTAACAAAATCAATGTATCCAAACTCAAACCAAAAGTCATCATCATGCTTTAGGGTAAAATAATAGAAACATTCCTGTAAGTTGAGGTAAGACAAAAACACCCATTATCACCAATATTATTTAAAGCTGATATATAAGTACAACCCAAGGCATTTAGATAAGCAGTAACCAAATTAGAGCAATACAAATTCAAAGGGGAAAATAAAAATCATTTGTTGGAGAAGCTATGATTATATATCTGGAAAATATAATTAACTGAAAAACAACTACAGTGAAAGACCTCAGTAAGGAAGAAGGGTTAGAATTCAACACATAAAAGTCAATAATAGTACCAAAAAATATATACACCAAGGAATCATAAGAGATGTGGAAGACTTACATGATCATTTAAATAAGAAGTTATCTAAAAGACTTCTACACATGGAAAAGTAGTATCATGATTGTGACAGCAAATTTCAACATCATAAAGATAGCAATTTAAGTTAATTTGAAAATGTTTTTCCTTCATTTTTCCCTTCCTGCTATCTTTTTTTTTTTTTTTAACATATAATGTATTATTTGTTTCAGAGGTACAGGTCTGTGATTCAACAGTCTTACACAATTCACAGCACTTACCATAGGACATACCCTCCCCAATGAAAATCTAATGCAATCCTAGTAAAACTGTTTAAATTAAACAAGGCAATCTGGAAGTTTATAAAGAAAAAATAAAGAAATAAGATTGTCCAGAAAAACTCTTAAGTAGACACACAATTTAGCAATTTCAGATATTAAACATAGTTTAGGAATGCTGATAAAACATATTACAAAGCCTAAGTATCAGTGAGTACTGGCAAATAAACAGATCATTCAATAATTAAATAGCAAAAAAAAAAAAAAAAAAAAAACTTTGTGGCTCAGTCTGTTAAGCATCTGACTCGATTTCAGGTCAGGTCCTGATCTCAGGGTTCTGGGACTGAGTCCTGCATCAGGTTTGATGCTCAGTGGGGAGTCTGCTTGAAGATGCTCTCTCTCCCTCTCCCTCTCTCCCTTTCCCCACTCATGCTTTCTCTCTCAAATAAATAAATCCTAAAAAAAAATAACTAAGTAGCCAACTTAAAAGAATACTTTATTATTAGAGAACAATTCCAAATGAGAATTCCAAAGATTTAAGTGATACTAAAAATAACAAAATTATTAGAAAAAATAGAATTCCTTTACAATCTTGGAGTGAGGAAGCTCTAACTATGACTAAAAGTCCAGAAGCCATAAAGACATATATTAAACTGAAGATC
The DNA here is from genome assembly GCF_003265705.2 of Callorhinus ursinus. Taxonomy (NCBI): domain Eukaryota; kingdom Metazoa; phylum Chordata; class Mammalia; order Carnivora; family Otariidae; genus Callorhinus; species Callorhinus ursinus. Next base: position 29,340,280 of record NW_027397079.1, on the reverse strand, counting down.
AACCAACTCCTCATGGAAATAACAAAATACATATAGTCAAAGAAAAAACATAGATGATAGAAACTCAAACACATTTTTCACTTGACATCACAGAAAAATGCATAATATATAGAAAGCCTCGAGAAATCAATAAAAAGACTAACAATAAGAGAAAAAAATAGAGTTTACTGAAAAAGATACTGCTTAAATATAGAAAAGATGTTTCATCTCGCTCATAATTCTAAAAACACAAGTTAAAAATTCACAAGTATATTAGTTTTACAAGTTAAAAATTCACAAGTATATTAGTTTTCATTTATCATTCCAGCAAAATTCCAGAAGTTGACAACACATTCTATTGGTTAGGCTGAGAGGGAACAAATAATCTCATATGCTCCCGGTAAGACTAGAAATTAGCATGGTGCCTACAGACAGCAATTTGATAATATCCATAAAAATTAAAACACATATACTCTTTGATCAAGCAATTACAATTGTGGAAATTTATTCTACAGTATAAAATTATGTATGTATACGATTCTTTGTAAAATAGTTTATAATGTGAAAAGATTTTAAAAAGATAAAATATCTATAAATAAGGGAACTGCTAAATATATATATTATGGTACTTCAGGGCAATGAAATACTATGCAGCTATAAAAAATGACAATCTTCTTGGTGTATGTATACAGAAGTAACTCCAAAGTATACTCTGTTAAGTAAGAAAAATCAGGAGGAAAATATTTGTAAAATATGCCTTTTTTTTAAGTAGAGGAATAAGAATCTATGCTTGTTTTAGCTTTTATATGTAATGAAACTCTGGTAGGACACCTTAGAAACTAGTAAGAGTTTTTATTGTTGAAATATAATTGATACAGAGCATTATATTAGTTTCAGGTGTAATGATTGAACGTTTGTTTCAATTGATCACCAAAGTAAGTTCAATTAACATCCATTGACACAGTTACAATTTTTTTCTTTTGATGAGAATTTTTAAGGTCTACTCTCTTAGCAACTCAAACATTCAATCCAGTATTATTACCTATACTCACCATGCTGTACATTATATCCCCAGGACTTTTTCACAATTGGAAATTTGTACCTTTTGAACCTCTTCACCCATTGTGCCCACCCCAACCTCTAGTCTCTGGCAACCACCAATCTGCTTTATCTATGAGTTCAGGTTTTTATTGTAGGTTTTGTTACTGTTGTTGTTTTGGCTTTTGGGGAGGTTTTTTGGTTTTTTTGTTTTTCTTTTTTAGATTCCACATGTAAGTGAGATCATATAGTATTTGTCTTTGTATTTGTGGGGAGGAAGATGGATATTAAAGGGAACTGGGAAAATGGGGACATACAAAGGAAATCTTTTACTATACATTCAGATTTTTGAACCATGTGAAAGTATTACCTATGCAAAACATTCATTAATCATTTTTTAAAACATTAATTTAAAGGTAAAATTTTAATTTTAATTTACTGCTCTTGCGCTAAGGAACTTGAAAGGATGTGAGAAATTATAAATCTAATTTAGCCTATAAGAACTCAATCATCAGACATGAAACAAGCATTGCACTCCTTTTGTACATTGTTCTTTGGAGTTCATAAAGCAGTTGTAAAATTGTTTTTATTTTGGCATTCAGTTACCCCCTTTGTTAAACAGGAATCACAGAAGTGGGAAGTTTTCTTTCTGAAAGCACAAAGTATTAATACACATAGAATTAGCAAGTAGAAAAATGGGTGGTAAGTATTTTTATTGTTCACAAGGTAGGTCAAAATCCTATCTCCCTAATTATCATTCATTGGTAAAGACTAATTGGGAAGAAAGCCAAGAATACACATGCAGAGTAGAGAGGGGAAAAAAATCTTGCTGCAGAGGAACAGTGCAGCTTGATAGCTTTTCAATGATTTTATTCATCAAAATAGAATCATCTTGTCACAACATTAATTTTCTACAATTTACTTTCATAAAGCATGGAACACAGGCTTTCTCCATAAATTACTATTTTCCAACTTTCATCATATCTCTTGTCCTACAGTGGCAAGATGGGGTAAGGAGAGTGGGGTGCAGGAGGGGGGAGAAGATGGAGGATAAAAGAGCAAAAGAGAAAAGATGTTTCCAGAGTTGAGATATTCTTTTGAAAACTGCTCTTCTCATGCGGCTATGTGTCCTAGGAAATCTGTGTGGAATTCTATTTTAAAATATCTTAAGACTTTATCTAAAAACAATGAATCAGAAATATGTTCTACTTATGCTTAATCAGGGGAAAGTAACCACAATCTTATTTGAGAGCTGGAATCATATTAATTTTTCTAACAAATCAAAAAAGAGTTATGACTGTTAATAGTAAGCTTTCAAATTTGATGGGAACTTTGGTTACAAGGCCAATAAATCAACATGTGAGTACATTTTACTTGAAAATATCAAACCACCACACAGCTTTCCATTCAAACAACAGAAATATTCCACTTATTTGGAATTTAATAATATTTTGTACTACCTAGATCATAGATAAGAACTACTATCCAGGCAGACAAAAAAAAAAAAAATAGTACCACCAATTCATGTACTTTATTCATAAGCTAGTTCCTTAGACCTTATTCAAAGACTATTTGTCTTTTTAAATTAAAAAAAATTTTTGTAGGTTTCACCAACCTACAACAAGCTGAAAAATTTTATTAGAAAGTACTTCCATTCAGACAAATTCAGCAGTAGGATAGATACATCAGTAGAGAAAAAAATTCTTAAATATTAGAGTAGATGGAAAAACAAGACAGACACAGTCTGGGTCTATTTAAAATTGGACAAATAGTGCTTTACCTGTCTAGTAGAAATAACTGTATTGCAACTTAATTTTATTGTATATAATGTCACCCTAAATTATCTGGAAAGGATTGTGTTTAACATTTTCTGTTTAAAAAGCATGTAGTGAGGAGGAGGAGCAGATGGTGGAGGAGTAGGAGAACTAAATTTCGTCTGGTCCCAGGAATTCAGCTAGATAGGTATCAAACCATTCTGAACACATAGGAACTCAATGGGAGATTGATGAAAAGAATAGCAGAAACTGTCTGAACAGAAAAGCAACCACTTTCTGGAAGGTCTCTTCTGATTTGTTTAGTGTATATTTTTCTGGGGTCATTGTTACCCTGTTAGCATTTTGTTCTCTCATTCATCTATTCTGCGTTGGACAAAATGACAAGATGGAAAAACTCAACTCCAAAAAAAAAAAAAGAACAAGAGGCAGTACCGACTGCCAGGGACCTAATCAATACAGACACAGACATTAGTAAGATGTCAGAACTAGAGATCAAAATGACGATTATAAAGATACTAGCTGGGCTTGAAAAAAGCATGGAAGATACTAGAGAAAGCCTTTCTGGAGAAGTAAAAGAACTAAAACCTAACCAAGTCGAAATCAAAAAGGCTATTCATGAGGTACAATCAAAAATGTAGGCTCTAACTGCTAGGATAAATGAGGCAGAAGAGAAAATTAGTGATATAGAAGACCAAAATGGAGAATAAAAAAGCTGAGAAAAAGAGAGCTAAACAACTACTGGATCACGAGGGCAGAATTCTAGAGATAAGTGATACCATAAGATGAAACAATATTAGTATAATTGGGATCCCAGAAGAAAAAGAACAAGAAAGAGGGGCAGAAGGTATATTGGAGCAAATTATAGCAGAGAAATTCCCTAATTTGGGGAAGGAAACAGGCATCAAAATCCACAGAGAACCCCTCTCAAAATCAATAAAAATAGGTCAACACCCCGACATCCAATAGTAAAACTTACGAGTCTCAGAGACAAAGAGAAAATCCTGAAAGCAGCTCGGGACAAGAGGTCTGTAACCTACAATGGTAGAAACATTAGATTGGCAACAGACCTATCCACAGAGACCTGGCAGGCCAGAAAGGACTGGCATGATATATTCAGAGCACGAAATGAGAAAAATATGCAGTCAAGAATACTATATCCAGCTAGGCTGTCCTTGAAAATAGAAGGAGAGATCAAAAGCTTCCAGGACAAACAAAAACTAAAAGAATTTGCAAACACCAAACCAACTCTAAAAGAAATATTGAAAGGGGTCCTCCAAGCAAAGAGAGTGTCTAAAAGTAACATAGACCAGAAAGGAACACAGACAATATACAGTAAGAGTCACCTTACAGGCAATATAATGGCACTAAATTCATATCTTTCAGTAGTTACCCTGAATGTAAATGGGCTAAATGCCCCAATCAAAAGACACAGACTATCAGATTAGATAAAAAAAAACAAGACCCATCAATACGCTGTCTGCAAAAGACTCATTTTAGACCCAAAGACACCTCCAGCTTGAAAGTGAGGAGATGGAAAACCATTTACCATGCTAACGGATACCAAAAGAAAGCTGGGGTGGCAATCCTTATATCAAACAAATTATATTTTAAACCAAAGACTATATAATAAGAGATGAGAGGGCACTACATCATACTGAAAGGGTCTATCCAACTCTTAAGAAGATCTAACAATTGTAAATATCTATGCCCCTAAATGGGAGCAGCCAATTATATAAGCCAATTAATAACAAAATCGAAGAAACACATCAACAACAATACAATAATAGTAGAGGACTTTAACGCCCCCCTCACTGAAATGGACAGATCATCTAAGCAAAAGATCAACAAGGAAATAAAGACTTTAAATGACACACTGGACCAAATGGACTTCACAGACATATTCAGAACATTCCATCCCAAAGCAACGGAATACACATTCTTCTCTAGTGCCCATGGAATATTCTCCAGAATAGATCACATCCTGGGTCACAAATCAGGTCTTAACTGGAACCAAAAGATTGGGATTATTCCCTACACATTTTCAGACCACAATGCTGTGAAACTGGAACTCAATCACAAGAGGAAAGTCGGAAAGAACTCAAATACATGGAGGCTAAAGAGCATCCTACTAAAGAATGAAAACCAATGAAAATGAAAACGCAACTGTTCAAAATCTTTGGGATGCAGCAAAGGCAGTCCTAAGAGGAAAGTATATAGCAATACAAGCCTTTCTCAAGCAACAAGAAAGGTTTCAAAACCACAGTCTAACCCTACACCTAAAAGAGTTGAAGAAAGAACAGCAAATAACACCTAAACCCAGCAGGAGAAGAGAAGTAATAAAAAAAGAGAAATAATAAATAAACCCAGAGCAGAAATCAATGAAATAGAAACCAAAAGAACAGAACAGATCAACAAAACTAGGAGCTGGTCCTTTGAAAGAATTAATAAGATTGCTAAACCCCTGGCCAGACTTATCAAAAAGAAAAATGAACTAAATAAATAAAATCATGAATGAAAAAGGAGAGATCACAACCAACACCAAAGGAATACAATTTTAAGAACATATTATGTGCAACTATATGCCAGCAAATTAGATAATCTGGAAGAAATGGATGCATTCCTAGAGATGTATCAAGTACCAAAATTGAACCAGGAAGAAATAGAAAACCTCACCAGACCTATAACCACTAAGACCATTGAAGCAGTAATCAAAAATCTCCCAACAAACAAGAGCCCAGCGCCAGATGGCTGCCCAGGGGAATTCTACCAAACATTTAAAGAAGAATTAATACCTATTCTGAAACTGTTCCAAAAAACAGAAATGGAAGGAAAACTTCCAAACTCATTTTATGAGGCGAGCATTACCTTGATCCCAAAACCAGACAAAGACCCCATCAAAAAGGAGAATTACAGACCAATATCCCTGATGAACATGGATGCAAAAATTCTCACCAAAATACTAGCCAATAGGATCCAACAGTACAGTAAAAGGATTATTCACCACGACCAAGTGGGATTTATCCCTGGGTTGCAAGGTTGGTTCAATATCTGCAAATCAATCAATGTGATACAATGCATTAATAAAAGAAAAAACAAGAACCATATGATCCTCTCAATAGATGCAGAAAAAGCATTTGACAAAGTACAGCATCCTTTCTTCCTTAAAACTCTTCACAGTGTAGGGATAGAGGGCACATACCTCAATATCATAAAAGCCATCTATGACAAAACCCACAGCAAATATATTCTCAATGGGGAAAAACTGAGAGCCTTCCCCCTAAGGTCAGGAACACAGCAGGGATGTCCACTATCACCACTGCTATTCAACATAGTACTAGAAGTCCTAGCCACAGCAATCAGACAACAAAAAGAAATCAAAAGCATCCAAATCAGCAAAGAAGAAGTCAAACTCTCACTCTTTGCAGATGATATACTTTTTTTATTGATGATATGATACTTTATGTGGAAAACCCAAAAGACTCCACCCCAAAACTGCTAGAACTCATACAGGAATTCAGTAAAGTGGCAGGATATAAAAATCAATGCACAGAAATCAGTTGTATTTATATACATCAACAACAAGACAGAAGAAAGAGAAATTAAGGAGTCAATCCCATTTACAATTGCACCCAAAAACCATAAGATACCTAGGAATAAATCTAACCAAAGAGGCAAAGAATCTGTACTCAGGAAACTATACAATACTCATGAAAGAAATTGAGGAGACACAAAGAAATGGAAAAATGTTCCATGCTCATGGATTGGAAGAACAAATATTCTGAAGATATCAATGCTACCTAGAGCAATCTACACATTTAAAGCAATCCCTATAAAAATACCATCAACTTTTTTCAAAGAAATGGAACAAATAATCCTAAAATTTATAAGGAACCAGAAAAGACTCCGAAAAGCCAGAGGAATGTTGAAAAAGAAAAACAAAGCTGGAGGCATCACAATTCCGGACTTCCAGCTCTATTACAAAGCTGTCATCATCAAGACAGTATGGTGCTAGCATAAAAACAAACACATAGATCAATGGAACAGAATAGAGAGCCCAGAAATGGACCCTCAACTCTATGGTCAACCAATCTTCAACAAAGCAGGAAAGAATGTCCAATGGCAAAAAGACAGTCTCTTCAACAAATGGTGTTGGGAAAATTAGATAGCCACATGCAAAAGAATGAAAATGGACCATTTCCTTACACCACACACAAAAATAGACTCCAAATGGTTGAAAGACCTAAACGTGAGACAGGAGTCCATCAAAATCCTAAAGGAGAACACAAGCGGCAACTTCTTCGACCTCAGCCGCAGCAACTTCTTCCTAAAAACATCGCCAAAGGCAAGAGAAGCAAGGGCAAAAATGAACTATTGGGACTTCATCAAGATCAAAAGCTTTTGCACAGCAAAGGAAACAGTCAACAAAACCAAAAGACAACCGACAGAATGGGAGAAGATATTTGCAAATGACATATCGGATAAAGGGCTAGTATCCAAAATCTATAAAGAACTTCTCAAACTCAACACCCAAAGAACAAATAATCCAATCAAGAAATGGGCAGAAGACAAGAACAGACATTTCTGCAAAGAAGACATCCAAATGGCCAACAGACACATGAAAAAGTGTTCAACATCACTCGGCATCAGGGAAATCCAAATCAAAACTTTAATGAGATACCACCTCACACCAGTCAGAATGGCTAAAATTAACAAGTCAGGAAATGACAGATGTTGGCGGGGATGTGGAGAAAGGGGAACCCTCCTACACTGTTGGTGGGAATGCGAGCTGGTGTAGCCACTCTGGAAAACAGTATGGAGGTTCCTCAAAAAGTTGAAAATAGAGTTACCCCACAACCCAGCAATTGCACTACTGGGTATTTACCCCTAAGATACAAATGTAGTGATCCAAAGGGGTACGTACACCCCAATGTTTATTGCAGCAAAGTCCACAATAGCCAAACTATGGAAAGAGCCAAGATGTCCATCAACAGATGAATGGTTAAAGAAGATGTGATATATATATACACACACACACATACACACACACACACACACACACACAATGGAATATTATGCAGCCATCAATAAAACACGAAATCTTGCCATTTGCAATGACGTGGATGGAACTAGAGGGTATTATGCTAAGCGAAATACGTCAATCAGAGAAAGACATGTATCATATGATCTCACTGATATGAGGAATTCTTAATCTCAGGAAACAAACTGAGGGTTGCTACAGTGGTGGGGGGTGGGAGGGATGGGGTGGCTGGGTGATAGACATTGGGGAGGGTATGTGCTATGGTGAGTGCTGTGAGCTAAGACTGATGAATCACAGACCTGTACCTCTGAAACAAATATTATGTTATATGTTTAAAAAAGAAAAGATAGTATGAAGGGAAAAATGAAGGGGGGGTATCAGAGAGGGAGACAAACCATGAGAGACTATGGACTCTGAGAAACAAGCCGAGGTTTCTAGAGGGGAGGGGGTTGGGGGATGGGTTAGCCTGGTGATGGGTATTAAAGAGAGCATGTATTGAATGGAGCACTGGGTGTTATACACAAACAATAAATCATGGAACAGTACATCAAAAACTAATGATGTAATGTATGGTGATTAACATAATAAAATAAAATTAAAAAATAAAAAGTATGTAGTATTGGGTGCCTGGGTGGCTCATGGAGGGGCACCTGGGTGGCTCAGTCATTAAGCAGCTGCCTTCGGCTCAGGTCACGATCCCAGGACCCCAGGATCAAGCCCTGCATCAGGCTCCCTGCTCAGGCCTGCTTCTCCCTCTCCCACTCCCCCTGCTTGTGTTCCCTCTCTCGCTGTCTCTCTCTCTCTCTCTCTGTCAAATAAATAAAATCTTTAAAAAAAAAAGTATGTGGTATAATTGAGAGAAAATTCAATAACCTGGCTAAATTTAAATTTGTTTTAGTTGAGATGTTTATAACACAGAACTCCTAAAATAGTCTTAGAATGGGTCTCCCTTCCTCTATATGTAGGGACAGTTATATTTGTGATCTGACTGGATCTGTAGGAAGAAAGGACCAAGAAAGGACCTTAACCAAGAAGCTACTTTGCATGAACCTGACATGTGTTGAGGGAAGGAAACTCATTGAACTTGCTGAAGCAGAGGAGTTATAATTAGGAAGAGTTGCAGATGAATTAAAGTAAAATAAAAACTGTAATCTGGGGTCCTTGAATCTCGGCACAGCAAGCAGGAGTCAACAGAAGTTTGAGGTACAGGAATTATGTAGGATGCATATATGGTCAACTAATCTTTCTTTGAGAAGGGTGCCAACAATACATGATGGGAAAAGGAGAGTCTATTCAATAACTGGTATTGGGAAAGTTGATACCCACATATGATAGAATACAACTGGATGCCTATCTTACAGAGAGACACATCATGGAATATTATTCTGCCATTAAAAAAGAAAAGAAAAGAAAATCCTGCCATTTGCAACAACATAGATGAAACTGAAGAGCATTCTGTTAAGTGAAATGAACCAGGAAAGAGAAAGACAAATACTGGATGTTATCACTTATATGTGAAATATTAAAGAAGAGAAAGTTAATCTTGTAAAAACATAGCAGAACGGTGGTTGCCAGAATCTGGGGGTTAGGGGAAACAGGGAAATGTTCGCCAAAGAGTAAACTTTCAGTTATAAAATGAATTTAAGTAAGTTCTGATGATCTAACGTATAGCACGATGACTATCGTTAATACTGTATTGTATACTTAAATCTGCTGAGATCTGTAGTGTTTTCACCACACACACACAATGTGAGGTAATGGATGTGTTAATTAACCTGATTATAAATAGATCACAATGTATACATATATCATCACCTTGTATACCTAAAATATATACAATTTTATTTGTCAATTATAACTCAATAAGACTGTGGAAAAAATAACTACATATTAGATGTAAAAAAAATATATGGTAAAGTATTTGAGAAGTGTTAATTAGGCAACCCTGGACAAACAGCATAAGAGCAGAGAGCTACTAAAGGAAATAATCTCTTATATGACAATAAACTAAGAATACAAACATCTGACTGAGAATAATTCATTGAAGAGGTCTCAACATTCAGATCCCCAACAAAAAGAAATAAGAGAGCAGAGAATGCTACATATATTTTCAGCCCACCACATTACCTATTTTAAGTCTACAAGACCAGGGTTTTTATAGTCCCCTGGTAATAGGGACATTAAACTAGAGGATCATGGCTGCTTTAACATCTCCCTATAAGCTCATCAACTGTGTGCTAATAATTCATATATTTAAGCAAGACATTCATAACTCATTTTAAATGGTGCAACTGTCCAACAAATTGTTTGAAATTTTTTTAAATCTTCAGCGGTCCATAAAATAAAAGCCTTTTCAGAATAATTGAAACCAGTAATGCAAAACAAATGTATTTCCTTGATAAATTTAGTTTTAAGTAAGCTTTAATTTATATGCTAAATTTTTTTAATTTAGTTCAAGTTTTGGCAGAGACATGTTTATTTTGATTATTGGCCTTTAAAATTCTAGCTTAGGAATAAACATCTGCTTCTTTACAATTTTCTGCAGAAAATGGGTAAATTTCTGTAAGTTGTAAATGAGGGCTGAAAGCACACTGTACTGCTTCTGGAAGGGAATTGCAGCAGACACTTTATGTGAATTCTGTATGAGAGATCTAATAGCATGATACACATTACCCTTAAATTTTGACTGGAGTTCTTATATATATGTTTATATTTAAGATAGGTTTTGAAATATTGTATTCTTTCATCAAAACATAGCTATTTAGTGTGCCCAAATATTCTTCCTTGGAACACTTGTTGAATACCCTTATAAATTTTGAACTCTTCTCATTGCTTTATAGAGATTCACAAAACAAATGGATCCTTTCCTCAAGATGAAAGCCTCCCAGTGAAAAAGCATAAACACAGCTTCAGCCCATCTATATCGGAGGCCCTGTAAACAATTTGCCAAATAATAGCAATATACGATGTGCATTTCTTCAGCTACATCCTTTCGAGGAAATCAACAAAATTCCAGATATTAAAAGTTATAGCTGTTGAGACATTAGAAGAGGTAACATTCATCTTTTGCAAATACCTTAAGAAAACAGAATTCTGAGAAAATCCAATCCCCATTACAAAAATTTTTCCTTCCTTCAACCATGATGGCACATTCATGAAGGCACTGCTAAGCATGTTTGCATCCATCAGAACCATGCAGTCATAGAATCTGGGTAACAATGGCCACTGTCCATTAACAGGATTGAAAATATTCATGTTTTGGGACTAAGCTGACATAAAGATGTAAAACCCAGATGGTATTCACTGATACCTCTGAAAATCTGCAAGAATATTTTCTTATGGGGTATGTTAAGCTTCTTCCTCAGTCTGTCTTTTAAAGTATTACACAATTGCCGTGTAATGATGTCTAAACCTGCTAGTAATGTTTATGATTCCAGGAAATGGCATATTCAGGGTTGTAACACAGAGTGGTAAAGGACCAAGAAATACATACTTTAATAGAGCCAGCTAACTTGCTGGACACTCACAGCCAGTTAGGAACCAAAAGGAGGATCTCTGCCCAACAGTTGCAATTGCTAAATATCAACTCAATAATGCCAGGTTCAATCACAGAATAGCAAGTCCCAGGGTCCAGGGAAAATACCTAAAGAGTACTCTCTAGAGCAGTAATTCTCAAACTTTAAGGTACATAAGAACCACCTGGTGAGCTTGTTAAAACAGTTTCTGGGGCCCATCCTGAGATTCTAATTAGTAGATCAGGTGAGGCCCATGAATTGACACAGCTGATACTGCTGGTGGTGCCAGTGTTACTGTTCCAAGGAACGCACTTTGAGAATTTTGCCCCACCACTACTGAGTCAGAATTTGCATTTTGTAAGATTTCCAGGTGATTCACATGAAGCTTAAGAAGTATTGCTTTAGAGAATAAATTTTTTTTCCTACTTCCTGTGCTAACAGGAACAGGGAGATGGGGAAAAGGAAAGACATTTTCAGAGAAAACTAAAACTAAGTGCTTAAATTACATTCTTTGCCATGAAGCAAGGCTCTTTGGTTACCTTGCTCACTTTTCTCAATGAAACATCACTCTCTCCTTCTCTTATTCACCTCTTCATCACTTTACCTTACCTAGGGCTTACCAGGAGGCAGAAGTTCTATTTGGACTTCAGGTCTGCATGTTGTGGATTTTCTGGGAAAATTAAGATTCATATAATTTTCCCTATTCAGTAAAAATTATATTGATACTTGGGGCACTTGGGTGACTCAGTCAGTTAAGCATCTGCCTTCGGCTCAGGTCGTGATCCTGGGATGGAGTCCCATGTTGAGCTCCCTGCTCTGTGGGGAGTCTGCTTCACCCTCTATCCCTCCACTTACATGCTCGCTCTCTCTCCTCTCTCTCAAATAAATAAAATCTTTAAAAAATTATATTGACAAAAAACAAAGAATTGAGTTTGAATTATATATTTACAAAACTTTTCATGTAAAGAAATTCACAGAAAAATCATTCACAGAAAAATCCCACATCATCTTTTATCAGACTGATGTGGGATTTAGGAACATGGTCCAGAGTAGGAAAAGTCAACATAGTGACCTTCTATGGTCACCTTAGGTCTCAGAGATAGGGGAAGGAAAGATAGCCTCTTGGCTGATTGTGTTATATGTAATTTTATGTTAGGTGTGACTACATGGGCTAGACCAAGTATACCCCAACTGAGCCACACCGAAGATAAACATGCCATCACACAGAGACTTTATATAGAGGATAAAATTAAAATAGCAAGGCTTTGGCAATGGTTCATGCTTGAATTCATAAGACTAATAACATTTCCTACTTGTTGATTCATGCTGCTGTGGGTTCAGCAGCTCCAGCCTCAAAATAGCTTGTCTACTAATAAGCTAGAGACAAAAGAAGACCCCTAAGTCCATTCAGAAACTGCAGAAATGTGACTTGAACTAGCAAACTTCTCCAACTCCACCACAATAACCCATTTCCCCTTGTCTTACTTACCTAAAACTGCTACATACACCTCATTTCCCCCATGACTTCCATAATGGATGAGCCTTTTTCTGATCTAAAACCTGACACATACATGAGTAGATTTCAGGTCTCTTAAGTACCAGGAGCAAAGGGAGAGGACATACAAAAACACCAAGCTCAGTCTCATTTTCTCTGAGAAATTGAGTACACTGGACCCAGAGCACTGAACCAAGGTTCTAATACCAGTTTTTCTATGCTGAAGCAATTCCCTTGGCCTCCTTGATTTCATTTTTTTCAAAATGATACTACATGATTATTAAGATACTTCCATATCTAAGAGTCTATGATTATGCTGGGTATCTAAGCCATTAGAAAACTAAAGAAACAGCTAGTCAGCAGCAAATGGAAAACAGCAATTTTGGTTGAGACCAAGGAGGTGCATTTCTCCTAGCTCCACCCAAAGCACCTTAATTCCAGGTCAGAACGCAGTACTTTGGGCTGCACTGGAAGTGGGCTGTCGAATAAGAGATATTCATGTAAGCATGCTTCCTAACTTACTCAACCAAAAGTCTTTCGTGAATACCACCCAGACGCTGAAATCAGGATTTCCATCCATTGGTACCAGGGATTAAAACAGGACCCAGACGGTTAAAGTTGCTTCCAGAAGTCCACAATGCTTGGAAAGTGAAGGCCTCACCCACCCTTATTCCCACATCTTGCAAGTCTTTCTTAGAAGCAAATCAGAAACACTTTCTAGAAAAGACATGGATAATTTCATGTATAAATATCTATGAGAGTTCCTACATGGGTCCTCATTCTTTGAAGATCACAGAGATTTTATACTAAAAGAACCAACAATGTCAACTATGTCTAGATGACGTGTTTATTTCTAAAAAGCCAAATAAACCTTCCAAAAATGGTTCTCTGTCATTTGCTGTCTCAGCATCCATGTCCCTTATGATAACAGCCACAATTTTTATTTGCAAACCATCTCTGCTGCTGAGTCAATTGAAACATGTCTTCAGTCTAATGGTCCCTTTTCCTCTATAATCATGATTCTTCATAATCAGTTTGCAGATTTAACTAAAATTGATCATTAAAATTTGAAATAAAAAAAGGACAGAAAAAGAAGACACGGAATGTCCTTTTCTTAACTTGCTTGTTTAAGGATATTCCTACAGAGCTAATGGAAGTGAAAGCTTCAAAAGACTTGAAGGGTCCTCCTCTCATGTAGAAAGACTTAGGCATGAAGTGCAAAATCATGCATGTTGATGTCAAGAGAAAGAATATAACCAGATCTTCCATTAAGTATTAGGAAGAAATCAGAGGTGCAGGGGGAAAATCTTGGACAGCTATGCAGTAGCCCTTTTCTTAATATCAGGACCCTGATTTTTATTCAGGAAGAGGGCTAAAAAAAAAAAAAAAACTACATTTCCTGGTCTTTCTTGAATGGAGGTATAGCAACATGACTATGTTTGGGCCAACAACTTAATAAGAACCATGTTATGCTGGCTTCCAGAAGGCTCTGTAAAATATCCAACTTAATAAAATGAAGATGTCTGATTAGACCTTGACTTGTAGTATTAAGGAAAGAAGTCCTAACAACCATCCATTTCAATAAAATATTAATACAAGGAATATCATAAGGAATTAAGAATTTCTTGCAAATGTACATAATAAATAATCCTACCAATTATGTATCACTCATACTCCGCAGATTATATCACAGTATGCATAATGATAGAGGTCACCAGGTCCTAACCAACAAGAAGAGTGGTTCTTTCCACACCTAAGAATGTACTGGGTAAACCACTGGCAGATTGGCAGATTGGAGGACTATCAATCAGGCACTCAGGGTTTAGCAAGAATCTGCTTTCATAGAATCTGTTCTGTTCATAAATCTTATCACTCATCCTAAAAATCACCCAGGGCTGTACTGTAATATATTATAGCCAAGGTTTTTAGGAACTTCTGTTTAAGTTTGTATTCATAGTAAAAATTAATAAATATTTCCATATCTACCTTTCATCTTTAGTTAATACAGTGCTCACTAAACAAGCCAGATTTTTAAAGACATGTTGCTTCATAATACTTTCCATTTGACTCAAGCAGCAAAGACCTATACTAACACTCCCCACACTTTCTTTTTTTTACTTCTCAATTCTATATATCAGAATTGTCATGAAAATTTTCACCTCAACCATTATAATACCCCGTAGGAGGCAGGCACTCAATAAATATTTGTTCAGACAGTTTGAACATACAAACACATTAGCTCAACATTATAGAAAGTTAGCCTAAGGGTTCTTCACTAAAAAAATCAGTGAAGGATCCTCTTTTTTATCCTGATACATTTTTAACATATTCTTTATTGCCAAATGAAAGGATCTATATAGCCTTGTTAGCTAAAGGGTACCCTTCCCCACATCATCGAGATCAAATGGTCATAAATCACAGTGGTCCCTGTTTGAGAGAAACTGTGTCAACTTGAGCTTGTCTGCCTTAGAATGCAGCTGTCAGGGTAAAATCAGACCGATAACTCAAGTGTTTGGTTAAGAACCACTGCTATACAGAAACAGAAAATATCAGGAGTGGGAATGAGAAACACATTATATCTTTCTACAACAGTAAACTCCCGGATGGAAGTCAGAATGAGATTGGTCTACCTTGGCACTCATTCGAGAGGACTTAGTTTTGTCCAATTAAAAAATAAACCCAAAGCTCTGTAGTTGTAGTGCCAACATATGTATTATTATTATTTTGGATTGCATCTCCTTTCTGCACCAAAAGAGCTACTAACCATTCAAAAGTCTTAAAATCCTAATTACTGGATAGACCACTGGCAGGCTGGAGAGACATGGAATTCAAGTTGACTTTTAAGAAAATAGGCACATGTCTCATAGTTTTATGAGATTAGATTAGATATACTATGACATCAGATATACTATGACAATTTTCAGAGTCCAAATAAGTTACAGAAGAGTCACATGTACAGTTACTTAATACCTCGCATGCCTTCTAAAAATCCTAGAAGATTTGGGGAGTCCTATATCACTTCTTTGACCCTAGAAACATTGCAAAGGACTGCAAGTAGATGATGCACAGAACACTCCAAAACCCCTCTGCTTTCCCAAGCCAAAAGAAAAAGACTCTCTCAAAATAACTCCCTATCAACAACATTTAAAAAATATAAATATTTTCAAGATAGTTAGGAATTGGTGTTTAGATAGCAAAGGGTAAAAACTGACTTGAAATCAATTACGGGATCACAAGAAAGGATCCAAAATGTTCACTTTTAGTTATTACTGGTGTTTCTATAAAATCCCAAAATAGTCATTACCGCTCTACCAGTTAAGATGCGTAACCCACATACAACTAGACTATGAATACCTGTTAACAGATGTTTTCTTTGAGAAAGAAAGTGAAACTACCAAAGGTTTACCAGCTGCAGGATTTCAAGTGTGGTTATAGGATAACTGGTCTCCAATGACTCAATTTGCAAAGAAAAATCTCCCACACAACCCACACATTAGACAAGATGACACAGACACCTATTTCAGAACTTAAATTTGGGAGGAATAGCCTTGAATTCTGGCTTGAATTTACTTCACAGCCAATAGCTTGCCAGAGAAAACTTTACAGATTTGGATCCTATTATTTCAGACACTAAATCCACAGCTCAAAATCAATCTATCTGGATAACTGGATACACCTGTAACTAGTGATGGGCATTAAAATGGAGTACGCTAGGAGCCCTGACTTCACTATTATTCAATTATTTGTATTACATGAAATGGTTTTCATATTGTGAGCGTGGAATATGTAAAACTGTGCACCCTTCCAATCCGCCATGCATATACATGCCCCTACCTGAGAGGCAATCCGGTATAATGGAAGGAGCCTGAGCAGCAGTCAGGAACAGCTCTGCCACCATCTTGCTGAAGACTTTGGGCAAACTAGGTGACTGATCTAGGTTATTAACTTATTTAGTGAACAGTATTTGAACTTACTTAATGTGAACATAGACCAGGCAAAAAACAACTTCACTCAGCTGTGAAAAGGGAAAAACCAGACCTAGTTTAAAAAACTGGTGTTAGAATTAAATGAGACAATGAATGCACCTTGTATCCAAGACACACAGCTCCTCCCCCTCCTCCCCCCTCCTCCCCCTCCTTCCCCACCTACCCCTCAGCTCCCTCTTCCTCAAGTCTCAGGCACTGTTTAGATCTGATACCCCACTGCAGTGAGCACTGTGGAAGTCCCCGTGACATTTGTCATCACTAGGGGAAGGCTCATCTCTCCTAGTCTGTCAAATCCATTAAGGCCAGGATTTTCTTTTTTCTAACACACAGATACATCCTCTGAACATGCATAGGTCTCCACACATAGTAAGCACTTAATAAATATTTGTTGAATGAATAAAGTATCTTTTAGTCCTTAAAATTACTCTGGATCAACTAATATTTTTGCCATTTTACAGTTAGGGGACTAAATGAGATACACTCTGTCTATAAAATCAGGTGATCAGTCACTTCCAATTCCTCAATGTTAAAATTCTTACATTTTCTAATACTTCATCATTATGTCATT
The DNA here is from genome assembly GCF_003265705.2 of Callorhinus ursinus. Lineage (NCBI taxonomy): Eukaryota > Metazoa > Chordata > Mammalia > Carnivora > Otariidae > Callorhinus > Callorhinus ursinus. The sequence goes on along the minus strand of NW_027397079.1, from coordinate 29,322,886 downwards.
CTTCCTAAATAATTGTTACTTATATCTATTGGTTATCGGTTAAATAATAAGATCCTCAAACTATAACCTCTCCTTTCTATTCCCCCATCTTTAAGGAAAATAAAATACTTGAACTTAGAATGGTTTCTTTTTAAGAAAAACAAAAAACTTTATTCTCACCTCTTCACACAAACTATCTAAAATAGGTTATTCCTAAGAAATTCCCTCAAATCATTTCCCCAACCTAAATTTCATACCCTTTCTCCACATAAAAAGCTAAATAAACAATCAAGAGTTACCTTCAAAACATGGAGGCATTTCCCTAAAACATTTCTTCAAACAAAATTTGGACTGTCTTAAGAGCAGCAAGATAATCGTGCCTAGTATCTTTCAGAAGATAATTGTAGCCCCCTAGTCTGGGACCCTAAATGAAAAAGACTCGGGTCACATGCCACCAAGGTCACTAGGCTCCACTGGCTCCCAGTCATTATTTTCACACACTGGGTCCCAACCACCAAGACCCCTTATAGGCCTCCTGTGCAAAACAAACAAACCACAAAAAACAAAAACAAAACAAGTAGCTTTGCTAAATCACAAGGTCAGGTTTACAAAATGATTGCTTCCTCACAGGTCTTCCTTTAAGTCATATTCCCAAATTAACCATCTAAGCTCACTCTTCCTTCTTCAAAAGCAGTCTCTCCCTTACCACATATATAGTCTTCTCCACTAGAGCAATGGATGTATATTTGGGCATTCAGCAGACATACTGTTCGACTACACCAAAAGGATGTCATAAACTTAACCTAGTAATTTAACAATTCTCTACATTCAGAGAAGTGTTGAAACCAAAGTCTTGCAGCTTTTAATGACAAAACCAGAATGTGATCCCTGGTCAGACTTTCCATCTATTACCGTTTCCAGTATACACAGTGACTTTAAGAGAGAGAGTATGATGATTTATAATTAAGGCATCACTACAGGACACAGAGTATCTATTTCACTGTGCTTCATCTCCCTCCCAGCTCAAAATACAAGAGTGAGTTTCTAATGTACTTTAAAATTAGGGTAACAGAATAGTCACAAGTCATAGAGACACATGTCTACCATTGACTATGTTATCAATAAGTAAAATGTCAAATTCTCTAAGGTGAAAAAGCCAAAAACAGCTGCATTATTCCTCAAGGAGAACCAGAAACTAGTATGCTCAAGAGAGGATTTCCATAGGAAAGCAGCCCCTGCCTCAGACAGCACCTACAATAAACATGTTTATGAGCAAACAGTATCAGAAAAGCATATTGTGAGTCTTGGAAACAGCATATGCCTCATTTCATGGGGGTTGCTATGGTGCTAGGCATTCTTTTTTTACAGCATTTCAGAGAAAAAAACTGTAAAATGAGGGTCTATAACCAGCATATAATACAATAAACAACAGCATCAACTTCTGCACCCTTGTTGTGAATGGTTTCCCTATGCTTTAATTGAAGATGTAAATTTAAATGCCTTGTGTGTGTTCTCAAAATAGTTCAGGACAGATTCTATTCCAAGGACAATTTCTGTATTTACCATCTCCATCTAATGCCCAAACAGTACAGGCAGTACAGGATTCATAAATCATACATCAAGGAAACCCCACCCCCCACACACACACACTACCCAGAGAAGGGCTATGACAACAAAGTCCCCAAATGAATCAATGAAACACAGAGGGGGACTGTGGCATCACAGGTTTGGTCCTGGAGTTCGGCTAAGGCCTTTCTGAAAGTCCGCACTGAAAAATAAACAAAAACAAAAAGCAATAACACAGTTCACATAACTTCCCTAAGGCTAAATATGTAACAGATCTCGAGTAATTGTCCAACCTAGGCTGGATCTTTAGGGAATTTAAAACTCTCATAAAAAACTGAAATTTCTGGTTCAAGAAAAGGCTCAAAGTTATAGAGGAGTCTTCCTAAATTGCTGATTCCTATTGACACGTCAACCCTTAATATACGTTTCACTACTTTTCAGTCATTTGGGGCTCTCTCCTGTCTTGAGAAAGCTCACATGCCTCCCCACACTGAGCTATCTACTTCTCATTGACAAGTTTTGATTATAATGGAGCTGACCTAATTCAATTTAAAAAATGTGAACTACTATGTAACTATAGTAGTTATCCAATTCATAGAAACTGCATCCGCATGAAGGCAGCTAAGTTTGTGAGTTCGATTTTCTGTTCCTCTTCTATACTGTCAAAATAGATATTTCTGCCTTTTCAGTCTATTCTTTAATTCTTTAATAAATTGTCCTCTCAGCAGAGATAGTAAGATAGGAGTTAGGAGACAATCAGAACTTCAATTAACATCATTTTACATATCCCCAGCTAAATTGTTTATGTACATTTCCATAAATGTCTAATTTTTTAACTTAGGATATGAAACCCTTGAAGAAAATGCCCACATCTATACTCTAGCAAGATACATCCTCAATACAATTTCCAAATGACCACTAATACCAATCATGGCCATGAAGAATGTTGAAAATTCTACTTTTAAATTATCTAATATATGGAAACAAAATCACATGAATAAAAATCATCAGCTTTACAGTTGTAAAACTACTTTAGGTGAAGAATACAGATACATATGAGATAATTTTTTATTTATTTTATTTTATTATGTTATGTTAGTCTAAAACTAGTTTTAACTCCTTAAGTTGCTACACTAAAGTATATTCACAAATGATAGAAATCACCAATCTTAAAAACTGGATTCACCTCTATACAGAAGGGACATTTTTACACATTTTCTCACACCAGCATATTTAGTACCATGAAAATTAAAAATAATTGCATTGGGAAAAAATTCAACTTACTAAAATGAATGGTTATTATTTTTCATATATATATATTTATAGAATAGAAAGAACAGATCTATTTTTACTCTAATCTCCATGACTCACTCTCCCCACCCATTCACTGATATAGATAAAAATTGATTCTATTTTCACCCTTTAATATCTTCCACCTAGAGAAATAAAATTCACCGTTGCTCTATGCTACTTTACCTCCTCTTTGTGCATTTACCCACTAAATAAACACCTATTATCCACCACACCAAGCAGTGTGCTTGGTACTGGGGTTTCATCTCAGCCTCCTTAGCTGGCTTCCCCTCCATGCCCCCGTCTCTCCATACTAGAGAGTCCCAAGATTCAGACTGTAGTCTAGTTCTCAAGTCAGTCTACACCTGCTTATCTGGCGGCCTCAGTCTCCTGGTTTAATTAGCACCTACTGTATGCTAACAACTCCCATATTTACATATACTTCAGATGTCTTTCCTGAATTCCAGATTCATATGGAATTGCCTACTCTTCTGCTATTAGAAGTCTTAGAGGACCTCAAACTTTGAACAAGCCCAACACTAACTACAGATCTTCTGTATCAAGCCTGCCCTTCCCATAGCCTTCCCTGTCTGTTGATGGCAACTTTATCCTCCTAGTTAAGCTGAAAACACCGATGTCATCCTTAATACCTCCTTCTTTCCTATCCCACATCCAAGCTATCAACAAGCTTATTAGCCCCATCCTCAGAGGACAGCATATCCACAATCTGATGACTTCACCTCACTTCCACTGCTACACTCTGGTCCAAGCCACATAATCTCTCTCCAGTATGACTTCAATGAGGTGGTCTCCTGCTTCCACCCTTGGCATCCTTCAGCTGTGTTCAATAGCATAGCCAAATACACACATAGTCTCCTTGAACAGTCCTAGAATGTTCCTGCCATAGAGACTTTACACTGGCTGTTCCTTCTGCCTTCAACACAATTTCCCCAGTGACTCCTAAAAGTCCTTAAAAGTCTTTAATCAAATATCATCCTAATGAGGACTACTCAGATAACCTATTTAAAATTGCAAGCAATCCCTGACCCTAGCACTCTCAATCCTTGACCTGTTCTAGTTTTTCATTCATCACCTCTTATAAATGTCTTCTCCCACTACAGAATTGAAATTTTTGTTGGTTTTTCTCTACAGATATATCAGAACATTCAGAAAAATATTTGGCACACATAAAGTGCCTAATAAATATTCTTTGAATGGACAGGTAAATTGAAGTTAAAGAATATAGCCCTCACTTTCAAGTGTATCTCCCCAAAAAGTGGGAGAGAGACTAGGAGAGTAATGATTACATTTCACTAGTAAGGACTCTAATAGAAGCCAGCATGGAAAAACCATACAAGACCATAAGATATACATTTTTCTAACCAAGATGATTTTGCTTATATGATGTCTTACTAAACTTTATTAATACCATATAAGTTAAGGAACAAGAAGTGAATTACATATTTGTACATCCATTTTTTTTCTTAACTGATATCATCTGAATAAGAAGTAGGAACAGGGGTGCCCGGGTGGCTCAGTTGTTAGGCATCTGCCTTCAGCTCAGGTCATGGTCCTGGGGTCCTCGATCAAGCCCCACATCCAGCTCCCTACTCTGCGAGCCTGCTTCTCCCTCTCCTTCTGCCTGTCGCTCTCCCCGACGCGCTCTGTCAAATAAATAAATAAAATCTTTAAAAAAAATTAGGAGGAACAGCTAGTATGCAGGTTGCAAGGCCACTGTTTTACTAGTGGTGGGCAGAATAAAGGCCCTCCAAAGATGTCTATGCCTATCCCGTGAAACCTGTGAAGAGGTTATGTTACATGGCAAGCTGGAAGTAAGTATGCAGATGGAATTAGGGTTCCTGATCACCTGACTTTAAAATAAGATTATCCTAGATTACCTGAGTAAACCCAATGTAATCACAAGAATCCTTTTATATGAAAGAAACAGGCAGAAGAGACAGATTTGAAGATGCCACTCTGTGGTCTTTGAAGATGGAGGAAAGGGGCCACATCAAGGAATGCAGGCAGACTTTAGAAGCTGGAAAAGGCAAGAAACTGGATCCTCCCCTAGAGGCTCCATGAAGGAACAGTACCCTGCTGGCATCTTGATTTTAGCCCAAATGAGACCCATCTTAGAATTCAGTTTTAAGCCAAATCTGTGCCCATTTGTTACATCACCAATAGAAAACACACATCAACTGAGCACACAACTATACCAAATGCATTACAATTTCAAATAATACAGGAAAAAAGGGGGGATTACCATTCCTCTCTTCTTGCTCACCCCAATCCAATCTTCAGGAGGTGAAAACTTCAGTGAATGTATGTGTGTCTATGTGTTGTATGCACTTGTATAGCTTTTGTAAATAAAACCAGAACCGTACTGTAAATGAATATATAGTTCTGCAACCTAGTGATTTTCATTCTGTGATAATATGGCAGATTTTCTTGTCAGTATACATAGATGTACTTCATCTTATTTTAATGCCCCAAGGTCTCTAACTTTAAAGTTGTACAATAATGTATTTAACCATTTCCACATTAAATGCACACTTAAGATGTGTAATTATACTACTTTTATAAGCAGGGTATTAAAGAGGGCACATATTGAATGGAGCACTGGGTGTTATATGCAAACAATGATTCATGGATCACTACATCAAAAACTAATGATGTAATGTATGGTGATTAACATAACATAATAAAATTTAAAAAGAAAGAAAAAAATATTTTTAAAATGCTTTTGTAAAAGTTAAGGGGATAGTGACTGACATAGTACGGTGGATATGGGAGAAATTGCACTGGGACCAGGCTTCAAGAACTTCTTCCTGTCCCTGCTGTTAAGAGGGTTGTCAGAGGACAGTCCCAGCTGTGATTCTTTAGGAATTAGAGTTACCTGAGCTTCAGAGAGTGCATAACCCAAGGTCAAATGAAGGACAGCCTTATTCACTGACTGATGGAGGTAGGGTATAAAGATCTGGACATTTGGGGCGGGGTGGAGCAGGGAGCACCTGGGTGGCTCAGTTGGTTAAGCGTCTGCCTTCAGCTCAGGTCATGATCTCAGGGTCCTGGGATCCAGGTCTGGGATCGAGCCCCCTGTTCTGCAGAGAGTCTGCTTCTCCCTCTCCCTGCCACTCCACCTGCTTTTTTTTCTCTGTCAAAATCTTTAAAAAAAAAAAAAAAAAAAAAAAAAAAAAGTAAAGATTTGGCCATCTTGGCACAACATGGGACTACACCAATAAACCATTTCAGCTCTAAAGCTCCCTATGTTATTGGGCAAGGGGACACCTTGACTTTTGTCTCTGCCCAATACTGACTCCTCTGCCTGCCTTCCACTGCGTTGACACCTGTTAATAAATAACACACTAAATCAGGTCTCAGAGTCTATTTCCCAGATGACCCAAACTGTGAAGCTTCCAGTCTTCATTATAAAAATTCATTACTCTACTCTGGTATGCATAAGGTAGGTTATCCCTACCAGAAGTACAATTAAGGATGGTTTCAGCTGATGTATGTATAGAATCATACAGTTCTATATTCAGATATTAAGAGTATGTCTGGTCTTGTTTACAAGGAACTGAATGCCTCGTGCCACCTTATTATTCTTTTTGTTTTTCCTTACTGTATTGCTTTGTCGATAAACCAATCTTATCCATTCAAATCTAATTGTTATTTTTTCTTTCTCTTCTCTGAGAAGCATCTTTTTTCTATGCTCTCACTTCTCTATTACTCCAGCTGCTCCCTGCATTTAGTGGTTTTTCTTCCCCCCCCCCGAATACTCCTTTCTAACAAGGTACTAAAACCTAATTTTGTAAGTAGATATAAAAAGGAAACACCCTGAGAAGGAATCTAAAGGTAGCTAATTTGGTACAGAATCCTTTAAGAAAGCATTGTGACAAAGTCAAACATTAACAACTTACTGAACATAAAATCTCATTAGACAAAAAAGCTTTTCTTCCTAAAACTTCAAAATATTATTACTAAGTAGTACAGCACATAAGGTAGAAGTGTCAGATGTAGCTAGACCCCAAAATGTTATTTTTTATTTTAAAAATATGTTTTTTATTATTGTTGAAATGGGAATTTTAAAAGAAAAAGAAAATTACCATCGTTTTCTTAACAACCTATAATTTGTAAAAGTCAACCCCAGAAAACACATGAATTCCATCATCAGCTCAGGAAGCAGATTCTGTGCCATTTTTTCCCTAAATGCTAAATGACACAGGCAGCAATAAAATATGCAAAGAAACATGTCACAGAAGGATGGGACAATTTTGATAAATGCTTATAAACTGGGATGCAGAATAACGGTTTATGAGCTGTTTTCAAAAACATGTGTTTTAGTGATTTTTTGCCAAACAGAATTTGAAAGATATTTTGTATAAAAGCATTAACAAAATTGGTGCCTTATTAAAAGAATATATTTTGTTTTAAGTAAAATTGTAATTTTATTTTGAACAAAAATGCTTTTTAAATCTAGCCAGTTCCTTAAAATTTTAAAAACAGTCATAACCTAACCCAGCAATTTCACTCCTAGGTATAAACCCAAGAGAAATAAAAACACAAAAAAACTTGCATGTGCATGTTCATAATAGCATTAACCACAATAACCAAAAAGTGGAAACAACCCAAGCATCCATCAGCTTTTGAATGGATATACAAAACATAGTCTATCAATATGAGGGCATATTATTCAGCAACAAAAAGAATAAAGTACTGATACATGCTACAATGTGGGTGAACCCTGAAAATATAAAAAGTCAAGGAAGCCAGTCACAAAAGACCACATATTGTATGAGCCTCTTTATATGACATAGGCAGATAGGCAAATCCATTGCCTCCAGTTAGGAGTGAAGGAATGGGGAGTAACTGCTAGTAGATATTGGGTTTCTTTTGGGGATGATGAAAACATTCTAAATTGTACATGGTGGTGATGGTTGCACAACTCTGAATTGTACACTTCAAATGGGTGAACTGTGTGGTATGTGAATTATACCTCAATAAAGCTATTAAAAATACCAGTTGAAAATGCTGGTTATGTTGTAGCTATTTATAATTTGGGTAGACTTTTACAGAGTATAAATCCCTAAATATCAAAATGTTTCTTACTGCCCCCAAATCTCACATCATTTTTTTTATAAAAACATCTGCCTATCCCACTATAAATACTTCAAGTTATGAAAGGAAAAAAAATGCTTCTAAAATTAAATGGTATTTTCAAACCAGATTTCTCTTTAATGTATTTCATTTGGATGATTTGCATGTCAATTATCCACACTGCCCATTAGCTATGGTTAAACTGTGAATCTCAGATACATACTCCCAATACAAAAGCACATCAACAGACCATTCCCCTCCCAGCACAAGCTGCAAAGACTAATTTTTTAATAATTAACTTGAATTTTAAAAGTAAAATTAAAGAGGCAAAACTAAGAAAAATAGGCATATAAAGCTCATAATTTTAGAATGGGAAATATTTAAGTAAGCTCTATGCCCAACATGGGACTTGAATGCACAACCCCAAAATCAAGAGTCACATACTCTACCAACGGAGCCAGCCAGCTCCCCTAGAATGGAAAATATTTTAAAAATTCATCCACTTCAAGATTCACTTGATGTAATGAGCACCAAGTGTTACATGCAACTGATGAATCATTAAATTCTACCTCTGAAACTAATAAATATATAAATTCATCCACTTCAGGATTACTGAAACCTCAGTATTTGAGAACTATGAATTTTATATTATTCTCCTATGTAATATTCTCCACATTAATATTTTCGCTTAATATTCACATTAGGTTCAAGTAGGTTTCTTCCCTTTTTTTCTTTTTAAATTTAGCCATATATGAAGCAGTAATATCAGTGAACTTATAGGTTTGGTAAGCTATATTATTCTAAAAAAAACATTAAAATACATAGTGATATTTTAAATGCTGACATGTATATCACCTAAAAACATCTTACACATGATGGGTTTTTATCTACCCCACTTTGGGAAAGCAGCTCTAGTTTTATCGTCTAAGTTTATGGATGAAAAAAATTAAACTTACTAGTGGTTCTCAAAAGACAGTGCACATCAGGATCACATAATGAGTTCATGTTAAAATAGAGATTGCTGGGCCCTTTGCCCAGAAGGTAGGTCTGGGCTGAAGTCTGAGAATTTATTTTTCCAACAAATATCCAAGTAGTACTGATGCTGCTGGCCCAGAGATGACCCTTCAAGAACCATTGACCAAAACCAGCTTACCCAAAATTAGGGTCAGACCAGAACTGAAGCAAGAACCCAATCCTCTCTCTTAGACTGCTCTATAATTATATGCTCTATCAAAAAACATTTAAATTTGGGGGCCGCCTGGATGGCTCAGTCTGTTAAGCATCTGACATTGGCTCAGGTCATCATCCCGGAGTCCTAGGATCAAGCCCTGCATCAAGCTCCCTGCTCAGTGGGCAGCCTGCTTCTCCCTCTGCCTCTGCCTGTCCCCCCACCCCCATTTGTGCTCTCTCAAATAAATAAAATCTTTAAAAAAATGTTTAAATTAGGGGGGCACCTGGGTGGATCAGTCAGTTAAGTGTCTGACTTTGGCTCAGGTCATGATCTCAGGGTCCCAGGATCGAGCCCCACATCGAGCTCCCTGCTCAGCAGGGAGTCTGCTTCTCCCTCTGTGCTCTCCCCCTCTTCCTCTCTCTTAAATAAATAAAATCTTTATTTAAAAAAGTTCAAATTTCACTGAATTTAACTTAGTTTTATTTTCAATAAAGGTGATTATTAAATACTAAAGATCAGGTTTATACATTTTTAAGTCTTCTTAAATGAGTTGCTATAAAATAGTAAAAATTTAAGAAAAAGAACATTACAAATTATCTTTAAGGACCCTTGAATGCATTATTTTGCTCACACACCCTCCCTTACCCCTTTAGATAAACACAATCATCTATTTTGTTCCTTATCATTCACTTGCTTTCCTAAATAGTTTTATCACAGTTGTATCTCAAAATAACATATTGTTTATGTTGTGTGTTTTGAGCTTTATACTATATCTTTTTTCAGGCAAACAGCTTTTTTACTCAACATGTTTTAAGAGACAGCCCTGTAGTTTTTATCAATAGTTTATTGTTTTCAAGGCTGGATAGCATTTCATCTACAAGGAGACAACTCTCAAATTGTTTATCTTTTTATTTTGAAAAAAAATTATACATATACAAGAAGTTGCAAAGAAGGGGCACCTGGGTGGCTCAGTCTGTTAAGCGGCTGCCTTCAGCTCAGGTCATGGTCCCAGGGTCCTGGGATCGAGCCCTGCATCAGGCTCCCTGCTCAGCAGAGAGCCTGCTTCTCCCTCTCCCCCTGCCTGCCGCTCTGCCTACTTGTGCTCTCTGTCAAATAAATAAATAAAATCTTTAAAAAAAAAAAATAAGAAGTTGCAAAATAGTACAGAAATGTCCTATGTACCCTTCACCCAGTTTCCTCCAAAAGTTACATCTTGCCTAATTATAGTACAATATCAAAACCTGCAAATCGGCTTTGGTACAATGTGTGTGTGAAGTTTTATGCCATTTTATTATATCACAACTCTCAATTTTTAAAATCATTCTATTAATAAACATGAGATTTTTTTCCCTCCAATTAAAAACGATATTACAAAAACTAAAATACAAACACTGACAAAACCAAATGCTGGCAAGAATGTAAGGTGACAGGGACTCTCATTCATTGCTTCTGGAAATACAAAATGGTACAGCGATTTTGGAAGATAGTTGGGCAGTTTCTTAGAAAACTGAACATATTCATTCTTATCATATGATCCAGCAATTGTACTCCTTTACCCAAAGGAGCTGAAAACTTATGTCTACGTACAAACCTGCACATGGATGTTTAGAACAGCTTCATTCATAATTACCAAAACTTGGAAGCAACCAAAATGCCCTTCAGCAAATGAACACATAAGCTGTGGTATATTCAGACAATGGCATATTATTTATCACTAGAAGAAATAAGTCACCAAGCCATAAAAAGACATGGGGGAATCTTTAAATGCATATCACTGAGTCAAAGAAGCCAGTCTGAAAAAGCTACATACATACTCTGTGATTCCAACTATACGATTTTCTGGAAAAAGAAAAACTACGGAGACAGTAAAAAGATCAGTGGTCACCAGGGGAGAGAGGAACAAATAGCTTGAACATAGAGGATTTTTAGGGCAGTGAAACTTTTCTCTATGATGCTATAATGGTGGAAAAGGTCATTATACATTAGTCAAAACCCATAAAATGTACAAAACCAAGAGTAAATCCTAATGTAAAATATGGACTTCAGGTGATAATGATGCATCAACGTACACTGATCAACTGTAACAAATATACTTTGCTGGTGAGGGATGTTGATGATGGAGGAAGCTGTACCTATGTGGGGACTGGTAGTACATGCAAACTCTCAATTTTGCTGTGAACCTAAAACTGCTCTAAAAGTGAAGTCTATAAACTTTTAGCTATAAGATGAATAATGTCTAAGGCTCTAATGTATAAAATAGTAACTGTAGTTGATAACACGGTATGGTATAACTGAAATTTGCTAACAGAAAAAAGTTGTCACGAAAATATGTATGTATAGGATACATATAAGTGATATACATACAAGTTTACATATAAATAAGTATATGAGGTAATACATGTTTTTATTAAAGTATAATTAACATATGTTAGTTTAGTGTGTACCACAATTAAACATTTGTTTTGTTTTTTAGATTCCACTTATAAGTGAAATCATGCAGTCTTTGTCTTTCTCTGACTTTTTCACTCAGCATAATACCCTGTAGGGTCCCTCTATACTATCACAAATAGCACGATAACATTTTTGATGGCTGAGTATTACATTGTGTGCATATACACATATATTTATATAAAACACATTTTCTTTATCCATTCATCTATCAGTGGACACTTAGGTTGTTTCCATATCTTGGTTATGCATGTATCTTTTTGAATTCATGTTTTTGTTTCTTTAGATAGATACCTAAAATTGGAATTACTGAATCATACAGTAGTTCTATTTTTAATTTTTGAGAAAACTCTGTTTTCCATAGTGGTTGCATGAATTTACATTCCTACCAACAGAGCAGAAGGGTTCCCTTTTCTCCACATCCTTGCCAACACTTGTTATTTTTTATCTCCTTGATAATAGCCATTCTGACAGGTGTGAAACAGTATCTCATTGTGGTTTTGATTTGCATTTCCTTGATGATGTGAGGTTGAACATCTTTTCATGTGTCTGCTGGCCATCTGTAGGTCTTTGTTAGAAAAAATGACTATTCAGATTCTCTGTCCATTTTTTAATTGAATGTTTTTGGCTATTGAGTTGTAGAAGTTCTTTATATATTTTGGATATTAACCCTTTATCAGATATATGATTTGCAAATATCTCCTCCCATTCAGTAGTTGCCTTTTCATTTTGTTGATGGCTTCCTTCACTGTGCAGAAACTTTCTACTTTAATGTAGCCCTAATAGTTTATTTTTCATTCATTGTCATTGCCTTTGGGGTCATATTCAAAAACCAATGCTAAAACTGATGTCAAGGAGCTTACCACATATGTTTTCTTCTAGGACTTGTTTTGAAGTTTCAAGCTTTACATTCAAATCTTTAATCCACTTTGAGTTAATTTTTGTATATGGTAAAAGATGTGATCCGATTTCATTCTTTTGCCTGTATCTGTCCAGTTTTCCCAACATCATTTACGAGAGAGATTTCCCCATTGTATATTCTTGCAACTTTTTTGGTAAATTAACTGACCATGTAAATGTGGGTTTATTTCTGGCACCTCTAATTCTGTTCCATTGATGTTATGTATTCTATTTTTATGCCAATAGCATATTGCTGTGGTTACTATAGCTTTGTAATATAGAAATCAGAGTGCATGATGCCTTCAGCTTTGTTCTTCCTCATGATTGCTTTCGCTATTCAGGGTCTTTTGTGGTTCCATAAATTTTGGGATTGTTTTTCTTTTCTTTGCAAACTGCCATGGAATTTTGATAGAGATTGCACTGAATCTGTTTTGGGGGTAGTGCAGACATTTTTACAATATTAATTGTTCTGATCCACAAATATGGAATATCTTTCCATTTATTTGTGTCATCTTCAATTTCTTTCATCAGTATCTTATACTTTTCCATGTGTGCAGATCTTTTCACCTTCTGGTGAAATTTATTCTTAGGTATTTCACTTTTTCTGATGCAACTGTGAAGAGGATTGTTTTCTGGTTTCTCTTTCAGATAGTTCATTATTTGTATATAGAAACAACAGATTTCTGTATATTGATTTTGATCCTGCAACTTTACTCAATTCATTAGCTCTAACAGTTTTTTGCTGCTAGTCTTTAGGGTTTTCTTTATAGAATATCACGTCATCTGCAAATACTGATAGGTTTATATCTTCCTTTTCCATTATAGATTTATTTCTTTTTCTTGTCCAATTGGTGTGGCTAAAACTTCCAATACTGTATTGAATAGAAGTGGGGATAGTGGTCATCCTTGTCTTGTTCCCACAATTGGGAAGAAAAAATTTTTCACCATTGAAGATGATTGTTATATATGACCTTTAGAATGTTTAGGTACTGTGTGGTTGTTATATATGGCCTTTAGAATGTTTAGGTACATTCCCTCTATACTCACTTTATTAAGAGGTCTTACCATAAATCAATGTGGAATTTTATCAAATGCTTTTTCTGCATCTATTGAGATGTTTTTTATCTTTTATCTTGTTTATATGTATGTTTATCACGATTGATTTGTAAATGTTGAATCCTCCTTGTAACCCTGGAATAAAACCCACTTGATCATGATGTATGACCCTTTTAACGTATTGTTGAATTCAGCTGGCTAATATTTTGTTGAAGATTTTTCCATATATGTTCCTCAGGGATATTGGCCTGTAATTTTCTTTTTGTGTGTGTGGTGTTATTGTCTGGTTTTATTATCAGTGTGATGCTGGCCTCATGAGTTTAGAAGCTTTCCCTCCTCTTCAGTTTTTTTTTGAAGAGTTTGAGAAGGATAGGTATTAAATCTTCTTTGAATGTTTGACAGAATTCACCAGTGAAGTCATCTGGTCCTGGTCATCTGTTTGTTGAGAGGTTTTGGATTGCTGATTTACTCTCTACACTGGTAATCAGCCTGCTCAGATTTCCTATTTCCTCCTGATTCAGTCTTGGAAGATTGGAATTTCAGTCTTGGAATTCAGACATAGAAGACTGAATTTACCTATTTCTTCTAGGTTGTCCAGTTTGTTGGTGTATAATTGTTCATAATCTCTTACGAGCCTTTGTAACTCCATGGTATCAGTTATAACTTCCATTTCATTTCTGATTTTATTTGAGCCCTTTTTGTTCTGGGTGAATCTAGCTAAACACTTCTCTATTCTGTTTATCTTTTCAAAGAATCTGTTCTTAGTTTTATTGATCTTTTCTATTCTTCCTACTTTGTATTTCATTTACTTCTACTCCAATCTTTGTTACTTACTACTTTCTATTAATTTTGGGTTTCATGTTTTTCCTTCTTTTTCTAGTTCTTTTGGTGTAAAGTTAGTTTTTCTTATTTGAAATACTTCTTATTTCTTGAGGTAGGCCTGTATTGCTATGAACTTCCCTCTTATAACTGCTTTTGCTGCATCCCATAAATTTTTGTATATCATTTCTGTTTTCATTTGTCCCTATGTATATTTTGATTTCTCCTTTGATTTCTTCAATGACTTGGTTTTTTAGTAATATATTGCTCAATTTCCACATTTTTGTGGGGTTTTTTTGTATTGATTTCTAGTTTCAACCACTATGGTCAGAAAAGATGCTTGATATAGATTCAATCTTTTTGAATTTACTGAGACTTGTTTCGTGGCCTAACATGATCTATCCTGGAGAATATTCCATGTGCACTTGACAAGAATGTGTCTTCTGCTGCTTTTGGCTGAAGCATTCTGCATATATCTATTAAGTCCATCTGGTCTAATGGGTTAAGGTTGACATTTCCTTATTGATTTTCTGTCTGGATGATCTATTCAATGATGTAAGTGGGGTGTTAAAGTCCCCTACTATTAATGTATTGCTTTCAATTTCTCCCTTAAGGTCTGTTAATATTCACTTTATACATTTTGGTGCTCCTATGTTGGGTGCATATGTATTTATAAATGTTAGATCTTCTTACTGGATTGACCCCTTTATCATTAAGTAAGGTAATTCTCTTTTATTACAATCTTTAAGTCTATTTCATCTGAAATGAATACAGCTATACCATCTATCTTTTCATTTTCATATGCATGGAACATCTTCTTCCTCCACTTTCCTTCATAATCCCTTCACTTTGTATGTGTCCTTACTTCTGAAGTGAGTGTTTCAGGCAGCATATAGTCTTTTTTTTTTCTTAATCTATTCAGCCACTCTGTATTTTGGAAAATTTCATCCATTACATTTAAAGTAATCATTGATAGAAACGTACTTACTGCCATTTTGGTAATTGTTTTCTAGCTGGTAGGTTCTCCATTCTCTACAGTTCTATGGTTCTCCTGGATATATCCCCTATGATTTTACATTCTGGGGGTTTGTCTCTCTAGTTCAGAACCCAAAAGGTTGGGTACCTGATGTGGGGCATAAACCTCTTGAACCTCAGGGAAAAGTCCCATATTTTTGGGATCCCTCCTGATTGTGGGTTGCTATGCCTGGGGCGGGGTTTTGGGCAAGAGCATAACCGTCTCTCCTACCCATCTTGATGTGGCCCTTTTATCTTTCACTGTGGAGGCACTGTTCATCTAGTTTTCAGGACTTCAGATGAAATTATTCCATTTGAAGCTGCAGATGTGTTCACAGTGGGAGGTAATTTCAGGGTATTACTACGCTTTATCTTAAACTATGTCATTGGCTAGGTTAATTAGCTAGATGAGAGAAACCCTTTCACACTTTATACATGTACCAAGTCATCACAATGCAGTTTCAAATATTTTACAACTTTGTCAGTTTATGCCTCAATAGAGAATATATTAATGAGCAAATAAAAAATAACAAAGTCTGCCTAAGAAATTCTTAAACAATTATTTTGTAAATATTATGGTCATCTGGTTGTATGCATAAGCCTTTCTCCTGAGTATGTACCTGGGAGTGGAATTGGTATCTTACACTTGACAAGAAAAAGCCCAAGTGTTTTCCAAATTAGCTTTAACAACTTAATTTCTCTCCATCAGTCTATGAGCTCCCAAATTCTGCAGCTCCTGTTATTGCTGACTTCAGTTTTTCTAAAATGCTGAGAAATGGTATGTCATAGTGGTTTAAATTTACGTTTCCTTGATTACTAATGAGGTTGCATATCTTCTCATATGATTTTTTTTGGCCATTTGTGTTTTCTCTTTTGCAAGGTACTATTTCAGTCTTTTGCCTATTGTGTTTAGGATTGTTGGTCTTTTTAACATAGACTTGTTCTTTATTCTCCATCCTTATCTTTTTTCAGTAATATATACATATCTCCTCCCAGGTTGTGGTGGTTTCGGGGGTTTTTTGTTTTTTTACTTAAGTCCCATGATGAATAGTTCTTAACATACTTAAATTAACCCTTTCCCTTCATGGCCAATGCTTACTGCCTTTACAGAGTTATAAAAAATATATTTTTCCTAACAAGTTTTAGTTTTGCCTTATATAACCTGAATTGATTATTTTATGCATGATATGAGGTGGTGTCCATTTTTTCCCCACATATATAATCAATTGTCACAGTACCATTTGTTGACAATTCTTTCTTTTTTCCATCGGTCTCAGAGCCAAGACTTCATAAGGAAAGTTTCCAGGATGTGCTCCTGGATCCTCTATTCTCTTCCAATTATCTATTTTTCTATGTCTTCTCAGTACTATACTGTCTTAATTGCTATGTTTTATAATAGTGAAACTTAATATCTGGTAGGTCATATCTCCACATTGATTCTTCCATTTGCAGGTAGTAATTAGCTTATCTGTTCCATGTTGGGGAGGGAGGTAAGGGGATTTTCATTTTAGCTTCACAAATTTTCTAAAACAATTTGGGGAGAATCACATCTATAGACTGAAATTTTCTATTCATAAATATTATTTATTTCTCCCTTCATTTAGGTTTTCTTAAGTGTCTTTGTTTTATAATTTTCTCCGTACAGATGTTGCCCATTTTTGTTAGAGTTCTTTCTAGGTACTTTCTACTTATGATAATACTATAAATGGTATTCTGTTGTCTTTTCTAAATAGTTAGAGCAGAGTAAAGAAATGAAATTGATTTTGTATATTGATTTTGTTTGCAGCAGACCTGCTAACCTCTTTTATTCATTCTAATACTTTACCTGTAGATTCTTTTGGTTTTTCTACATGGACAAAATATCCTCAATGACTAGTGATAACATTGGAGAAGAAATAATGCTAAGAATTCTTTCTTTTTCTTCCTGCATTATTTTAATTAGAACTTCCTATGTAAATGCTGCAAAGAAATAGTCTTGTTGATTAAGAAGGTCTTACCTTGTTTCCAATATTAAAAAGGAAGGCTTTTGATTTTCACCATTAAATATGTTTGCTTGCTATACTGTATACCTGAAACTAACATAATGCTGTATGTTAACTGGAATTAAAATAAAAACTTAAAATTAAAATATTTGCAGAACATTTATACCTTCTAATCATAGTTCATTGATTTTGTATCATGGATATTGAAAGTGCATTCCATAAAAATCTGATATCTACTGACATTATATTTACATTTAATAAAAATGTATTAAGCACCTATAATGTGTCACACTGTTCCAGACAGTAGAGATAAAGCAGTGACAAAACAGATGAAAATACTTGCTCCTAGGGAGCTTATCTTCTATTAGAGAACAAACACAATGGATAAATAAAATGCATAGTATATTATTGCATATTGATCAAGAGATGAAAATCAAGTAGTAGAGTAGGTAGTTTGGGGAGAGGACTGCAATTTTAAATCTAATGGTAAAAATAGGTCTCACTGAGAAAAGGACATGGTCAAGAGCCTTAAAGCAGAAGAGTCAGCACATGCAAAGACAGTATGGAATAAGATTGTAAGGCAATACAAAGTTCTGGAACAATTTTATTCCAAGTAGGTTAATTAGGAAAGAAAATGTTCATATACTATTTTAGTTATTTATTCCCCATCATGAAGCTTAAAAATCACACATAAACTATTAACAGCTAAAAACATTATAATCACCATTAGTAATAAAGCAGTATTCTTATTAAAAATAACCATTTCAACATAGAAATATAAGTAATAAACAAATTATTCTTTTGTTCAAAGTAAAGGTCATTAGAAAAGTTCAATTTGAGTCACCCGAACCAGTCAGAAAAACAGACAGGAAAAGTATAAATGGAAAAAATACTCACAAGTACAAGACCTAAAACTCATTATCACTCTAAGTATTCCCTATCAGTTATCTGACCCAATCCAGTAGTAACATGAAAATGACAAGGCAATCATTCAAGAGACTGCTGCAGAAAAAGAAAAGAAATAATTTCAAATTTGTGTTCTAGAAAGTTGAAGCTAACCACGAGCATAAAATTTTCAAATCAATGTTAAGAATGCAAAAGAAAAAAGACTCAGCACCTCTAACTACAAAAGAAGTAAACAGGTGAAGAGGGAAAAAAGAAGTACATCTAAAAATGTAAAGATTGGCCAAAAGAGAATAAGGAAACTCTGAAATTCAAAAGTCACAAAGGTATTCTATAGAACACCAGTTTGTGGGATAATAGGTGTTTATGTGGGGGAAAAATAGGTCACATAAAATTGACCTGGTTTCTGTATGCAGGATATCTCAGAGTCTTTAAAAATGCCACAGTGAATTATGAATCACTACACCATTTCCAGGGGTAAGGCAGGGGAGGGCATAGAATAGGTATGCAAAAATATGGGGCCTTTCCCAAGCCAGTTAGACCACGGAACCCTTTATTTCAGGCAAAAACAAAGCACTGTTAAAGAAATGCTGCCCTAAGGGAGGCAGGTAAGATGAAATTCATAAAATATTTTGAAGAGTTTAAGGAATGCTTAAAAAAAAAGTTAAAAGGATTTTCTGGTTGCTGAGGGGTTTTTTTTCTTTTAGCATATTACTGGCAGAAAGCCAGTTGAAGAATCAGTTGGACTTACAAACCTGAGTATGTGGATGAATAAAAGATACAAAAGAGAATAAATAAAAATTCTGACACATTTTACTGAAGAGGCTATTTAGATACAAATATCCAAATAAATAATTGAAGTAAGTAGTCCAAATATGCTAAATCCAAGAAAGATAAATGCAAGGGATGTTCTAGGCCTAACTGATAAATGAAAAGAAAATAAATCACCAGAATGGAATGGTATCCAACCAGAGCTCTGGATGATTTTGAGGACAACTACAATTTGTAGGCAAAATTAGGTAAAAAGCCCAAGAATTGGCTCCTACAAAGATCCAACAAACTAAAATTCAGCATGGATTTGTTGAAAGCATAGAGTATATTGATGGAATATTTTTTTTAGATTTTATTTATATACAAGCAGGGAAAGGAGCAGAGGGAGAGGAAGAAAGATAATCTCCCACAGACTCCATGCTGAGCACAGAGCCCAATGTGGGGCTCAATCCCAAGACCCTGAGATCAAGACCTGAGCCAAAATCGTCAGACACGAAACCGACTAAGGCACCCAGGAGCCCCAATGGAATTTCTAATAAAGAATAGATTTGGACACTGAACCAAGAATAATCTAACAGAAGGAAAGGCATAAAAATAGCTACAGAATTTATATTGATAGAGTCTATATCTATAGGTAGAGTGCATAAGTAGATACAGATATAAAACACATGAAATTTTTTGAAGTAGTGAATAAACTGAGGCAGGAAATCATGTGTATTTAGACTTTCAACATGTCTTGAACCACACTCTGAAACAAAGACTTTAAATATTAAAGTACTATCAAAAGAGATTCTGTCCCAGATAGGAAACTGGCTTGGTGGAAGAAAACAAAAGGCAGACATAAGCAAAATTTCAAATATAGTTCATCTAGGGATTTTAGTGTGAAAACTTGTCTCATTTTCATAATACTGAAAGTGGAACACACAGCAAATTTTCAGGTTTAGGAAAAAATAGTGAAATGTCAAGCTGCTAGGAATGAGTGAGGATTATCCAGCACAATCCTGGTAACAACAAGTCCCAGAGCCAATACCAACCAGAACAGCTCCCATTTAAGGACGCTTACCTTGTGCCAGACAACACATGAGGCACTTTATATGCACAACTTTGTTTGGTCTTTAGAACTTCCTACAGAAGTAATTTTCATTTTAGTCCACCAGTTTACAGACTAGACAATTAAAGCTTAGAGAGGAAAGTGACTTCCCCAAAGATCATTTAGGTATGGGGGTAGGGTAATAGTAGCTGCTAAAGGGTAGAGCTGAAATTCTAAACCTGGCAACTGACCCAAGAAACCTTCCCCTTTACTATTGAGCATGCATTAGAAGCCCCTGGAAGGTGTGTCAAACACAAATTGCTGGGCCCAATCCCCCAGAAGTTCTAATTAAGTAGATTTTGTGCATCCCAAATTTTTATTTCTAACAAGCTGATGTTCTTGTTTGAGGGACCACACTCTGAGAACTACTGTCCTATACCAAAGGGTCTAAGCCACAGGTGGTAAAACAGGGGAAGAAAGACATCACAGTAAGGATGGCCCCTGGAGAAAGAGAAAATCTTGGTGAAGAAACTCGCCATACAATTAAGGAAAAAAGAAATAAAGCAACCATTAATTGAGATCAAGCTAAAATCATATGGAAATATTTTGGGGCCTTTTGCTCACTGGGTGGACAAAGATTCTTCTTTGGAGCTCTAAGAACCTAGAAATATTCAAACTAGCTTTGAACACAGTATAAATTTAGAGGCAAAAAGATGTTCCCATGTTCAGGAACCCACCCCCCCCAACCCCCAAGGCCACCACAAATCTCTCCCACCTACAATCTAATGCCTAGAATTCCTTTAACAGGAAACAAGACATTTCATCCATCGTAGTCAGAAATGGAAGCATGAGAAGGAAATAAGCCCTAAAAAGTGAATATATCATTTGTCCGAATTGCATTCAAAATGTAAATGACTGCTTATACGTTAGCCATAGGTCTAATGTAATATGGCATATCTAATTTTCTTAAAATTATAAAAATTCAGTGTATTACTTTGGGAATGAAGCTTGGTGCTACATAAAAGGCATCAAATTCAGTGTCAGAAGTCCTCTATTTGGGAATAAATGACTTCTGACAAGTCATTTGCTTCATCCATGAAAAAGAAATTATTACTCACGAAGTGTGTGAGGATCAAATGTGATCATATCTATGAAAACATTTGGTCAACTATAACTCACCTTTTCAATTGTAAGATGTTACTACTATTTTAGGAAATAATATGTTTCATACAAGTAGTTACTAAATGCACATTATATTTAGGTTTATGATGTATATTGATGCCCAGTGTTACTTATAAACAAGAGATGCATTCTAGGCTCAAGAGGCAAAAGCTCCAAGAAATCAGGCGTTCCTGAAGTAGAACTTCGATAACATTTCTCAATGTTCAAGTCTGAACACACTGAGAAAAATCTAGAACCAAAAAAGAATACACACTGCTCAGTATTTTAGACAAAGACAGAACAGGATTGAGGAGAAGTATCAAGTTCATCAGCCCACAATGAGACTAGATCTCTTCCTACAGAGGCTGCAACTAGCATTTTCTTATCATGAAACTGTAAGGCAATATTTTGTTTCTTTTAATGAAGACTTGACTGACTGAGAGCTGCTGTCAGGACATCATACTCTGAAACCTGCAAAAGATAAAGTCTGTGTTCCCAGAGTTGTGGAGCTTGAGGTAAGCTTCCTTTACCCAAGACTCTGGAAATCGAGTAAGGGAGGGCATAGTGCTACCTCCATAGTACAACAAAGTATGTTAAAGACCTACATTCTCCATCTGCTGATGGCAGAGACTAAGATGAGGAAAGTATGCTAAGAAGGATATGGCTATGGTATGAATGGTGGATGAATCCAGCACGGCTTTGACAATCTTTAAGACTTTAGCACAATTACTGGCACACTTTCATTAGAGTAGGTTCAGGTCACAAACTGTAATATCAATATTTAATCTGTTTAAACAAGGCACTAAATACGAGGTTATTCCTGCTCACTTCATACTAAACAAAGCCTACAAGATTTTGGATAAGCCTCAAGAAGCCATGGATGTTCTACCTAAGAAATCTTTCCCTAACCCAACACCAAAAGTATAGTGATAAAAGAAAAATTGATAAGGTGGGTCTTACCAAAATAAAAAATATGCATTTCAGAAGATACCACTAAAAGAGTGGAAAGAGAAGACACTGACTAGGAGAAAATATTTGAAACTCACATATCCAATAAAGGACCTATATCCAATAGTAACAAGTGTTTGCAAGGATGTGGAGAAACTGGAACCCTCATGTACAGCTGGAGAAACTGGAACCCTCATGTACAGCTGGTGAAACTGTAAAATTTGAAACTGCTACTTTGAAACACAGACTTACCATTTGACCCAGCAATCCTACTCCTAAGAAACTACCTAAGTAAAATTAAAACTATTTGCACACATTACCATAATAGCCAAAAAGTAGAAACAAGACAAATGTCCATTAACTGATAAGTGGATAAATAAAATGCAATACATCCATACAAAAGAATATTCTTTGGCAATAGGATACATGCTACAACATGGATGAACCTCAAAAACATTATGCTAAGTGAAAGAAGCCAAACATGAAAGACTGTATACTATATGATCCCATTTATATGAAATGTCTAGAAAAGGCAAATCTATAGAGATAAGCAGTAAACTATTGGTTGAATGGATCTGGTGGTGGGAATGGAAGTCAATACAAATAGGCACATTTATTTTTGGGGTGATCAAAATGTCCTAAAATTAGATAATGTGATAGTTTCACACAACTCTACAAATGTTACTAAACTCTACAAATTTCATAGACTTTACTAAAAATCATTGAATTGTATACTTTAAAAGGGTGCCTTTTATGTATGTGAATTATACCTCAATAAAACCATTTAAAAATTAAAGCATTTTTTAAAAAGAACACATGGACAGCCCTGGCTAAAAATCCCATTAGGAAATGTTAATGTACTTATACAAATATATCCCACTGACACTGGTGCCACACTTCTAGAGAACTTGATTCTTAGGATGACAAGGAACACAAAGAATAAAACACCTTCCAACAGGGAATAAGATGGCCATTGGTAAATGCAAGCACCTTAGACTACAGGAGGAAATGGGAAGTTCTCTCCTCACCTCTTGCCAGGCCTAAGTTAGAACTTCATGACCTATTACATGTATAAATACAGAGCACCAAGATTTAATAAGCTTAATTATCCGGTTTCCCTCAGCAGCTAATTAAGGAAGTGACGATTAGTACTAGGTAAAAAATCAGAATCAAACACTATCAAAGTACAACCATCTGGGTCTGAGCAGCCTCTTACAACTGAACACTGCTGAAGGCAGGGCAGCAAGGATTTCCCCAAGAACCTACGGCCAACAAGGGTAATGGCAGTTGCTGTACAATGCTGGAAAGAGAATCAGTGTTTCTCCAAATGAGGTCATCAGAAGGGCCACAGGTATTTATTTATGACAGGGATTCTCTTGCCTCATTCCCAACCTGAGTAAGAATCCCCAGGAATGATGCCTGAGTATCTGCATTTTTAACAAGCTCCCTTAGAGAATATTTGAGATGGAAGAGACTTAGAGAATATTTGAGATGGAATCCGTACCATGGTCTAATCCAGGCCTCATATTTTATAGATAAGAACATTTCGGACCAACGCGGTAACATCATATTCCAAGATCCCCAAATATTTCTTTAAACTCTTTTTAGAAAACTATGATTCTAGTCCTATAAATTATCAAGCATATTTACTGACACAGAGGAATGTATAACCTACCTTGGAAATATTTTCTTCAAAGATTGATGAAAATAAAATTTTTAATCATTTAAAGGGATAGGTTTCTGCTCTCAGGAAAATTAATTCAGAGCACCTAATTACCTGAGGGTACCAACTAAATAAGTCGTCATATATTTAAATTATTCTGACTTATTGGTATGTTCAGCTTAATTATTGTACTTTTTCCAAAAATCTACCTTTTTTGAGAAAATACCTAGATTATTTGACCAAAAAAGAAATAGGCTTTATCACAAATCACTAGCATTAAGTCATTATTTTCTCTGAAGACATATATCTCCAGTGCTACAAGTCATATTTTTATATTAACCCAATCTCAATTCTCTTATGTGGGAGTCCTAAATCACAAGCTAGCAGGCATAGCTTTTATACAGAACCTTGGAAATCCAAATGCTTAAATCAGTCCAGATTGTTACTTCACAAAAACATTTAGTCCATAGCCTTAATAACATGTGCAGCTTTAATAAAACTATCTGTATTCCATCTGTGTTGAGTGACTCTGTCATTTTTTTAAACGGGATAAATAATGCAAGCCGATATCAGAACTCTCTAGATCCTGGGATATTGATCTAATGGCTTGTCTGCCACAAGGCTGGTGTCTGATGTTTCCTTATGGTTGAAATAGAAAAAAGAAAATCTTCCCATATCAATGATACAGTAGGCTTGCTGAGATAGAAAACATTCCCTGTACTACCCTACACAATTTTGGTCAATGATACTATGCGAATATTTAACAGGGAGGAAAAAGCACCTAAATAGCAGACTTTTTCCAAACTGACAACTGAAAAGAATTTAGGATGAGCAAATCCAAATAAAGAGAAAATGTAATTACCCTAGGACCTCTTACACTAGTAACATTCGATACATTCTTATATGCAACATTTTGACAATCTCAATCTTTTTTCTCTTCTCTTTCTATACTGCTATCTTTTTTTTATTCCTGATAGATTGTGAGACACCTAACATATGTCTTGAAAACAACTCTATTTTCCTGCTATTGAGAACTGTTCTTCAAATCAGGAAGCCATATTCTAGTACATAGCTCTTCACTAGTGACACTGGTTTTATCCTCTGGTAAAATGAATGGTGGGCTGCTAACCCCTCTAGAGATATCTCATGAAATTCTTACCTCTCCTCAAGGATGTCAGCAGCTTTCTGTTCCCTTGGCTCCTTTCATGATACCATCACTGCAATGTAAGAATGTTTCACAAAACTTAAGTTAGCGAAGTCATTAATTATAAGTCTACTCGTTCAGATGAAAGCCTGATTTCTGTTGGCCTCAGTTTTGTCTTTAGGGGAAGAAATACTTACTAAACAAATTAATAGTAAAACTAAGAATGAGGCCCAAAATACATATACATCTTTTAGAAATGACCCTGTTAACAAATTATTCCTAAAATGGTCATGCTTATAATGATCCTCCACTCCATGGTAAGGTTGCCAGATACACAGAAGTCTACTTTCCCCACCTGATTTTTTTTTTTTTTGGACAACTGAATATATGAAGAAACAGATACTTAAACAAGAAATAAAAAGGTTTTTGATCTGATGTTTTTCCCTGGCTACCAATTATCCCTTCTCACTAGAGAGGTTAGTGTGCTTCCAAAACATTATCTCCCAGAAGTCACAAAAACAAATTCAAAGGAAAGGGTCAGAGCAGAAAATACCTTTCAAAACTCAAGTTAAAATGAAAGAAAGTTAAGATCCTGGACCCTCTGCCATCCCCCGTACTACCACCTATCAGGACAATGGAGATTCTAACTTAACACCAAGTAACAAAAAGTAACTTGTGCCAAGCTTGGGAGATACTCCTATAAAACCCACACTCCGGGAGCTCTTGATCTGCCCATCTCTGTCGGAAGGTCCATTTTCTACAAAAAAGTTCTTAAGCTTGTTCAGTAGTACATTTTTGCCAGTAATTACATTTTCTGCCTATCACCTTTTGAGATCTTCCTGATTTCAGACACAGATATAATGGAATTGAATGAAATAACTATTTTAAAATGAAGTAATGGCAATGCAACATATGCTAATAATTTTCATTTGAAGGGAGAAAGGCTGGTTGGGGCAATGTAAAAAGAATGAAAAGAAAGGCCTGCAACCCAGAAGCTCAGGAGGACTAGACAGGGATTTGAGAGAACATGCCGGTGAACAAAACCATGGCTAGAAAAAGGAATTGGAACGCAGCAATGGTGGCTTTCATGAGTAAGGACGGACCCAATGCTGGATGGGTTGCTTTTAGTAAATTTTTGTCCCAAAAATAACATGGAAAAGATTTTTTTCAATGACCTGTAGAGCTGCAAGAGAAAAGGCTGAAGGCTCGCTCAGGGAGGATAGTAAAAAAATTAAAATGGACTAGTTGCAGAGAAATGTCTTCATCCTGAATTTCTCTCAGCCTCTAAGTATTTAATACCTAAAGTTTTCCTTTCTGTGATGCATATGTTATGCCAAGACTCCTCATTCTTGTAGTAGCTTAGTTATACATAGTACAAGCCAAACTGTTTATGCTGATGACATCACTCACTCATTCATTCACGATTACTGAACTCCTACTATAGGTCACACGTTCTTTCAGGGACTGTATTTAAAGTCGTATAAAACAAACGATTTTCACAATAGATTACAGTCCATAGCTACTATGGTGGTGCATAGCACTGAAGCAAAAGAAAAAACAGCTTTGGGGATACATGCCAGAAAGCCAGGCCTCCACACCTTTCTCCAGCATTTAATTCCAAAGACCTGGTCTACAATTTTCTAATCATTTCTTTTTAGTTGGGGACACAGTACGTTCTCATCCACTCAACTTTACAATAAACTGAAATTAGACTCATGCTTCTAAACAGTACTCTTGGTACACTGTTCACTCTGACACGGTACGGAGGCAAACTGAGACAAGGAGGTGCTCCTCTCCCTATTTATCCTGGAAAAAATGTCTGGGGAGACAGAAGGAAGGCCAGTTAGCTTTAGGGATTTCTGTGACTAGGGCATTCCTTTGCAAAAAGCAAAACTGCATCTATTAACCCACTTCATTTCAGCCACTGAGCAGACATAAAATTGAAATAACTTTTAGTTACTGCCAATCTGGGATCTATCTAAACCAATGATCCAAGAATAAGAGGTTCCACAACCCACTGTCAAATTCCACTCCATTCCTTTTAATTCTGAGAAGTGTAAAATCTGGTCGCTTTGTAATGTTTTTATTACTTGCTTAGAGAAATTTCAAATATCCACCCATAAATTATCTAAGCCTCATGGCTCCATATTACAATCTTGGAATGTGATCATTCTCTAAATAAAAGGATCAAAAAATTAATTTTATGTGCATCGATTTTTAACCCCCTCCTTTTCTTTTCCTTTCTAACAACATCGTCATTGCTGAACCAATATCCTAGAAATAGATACAGGATCTGGACTCTTCTTCTTCACAGTCTGTCTCTGGTAAGAAAATAGCTACAAGCTATAAATAAGAGCAGTGATTTCCAATCTTCTGAAATTTGCAGTATCCTATCACTGCTTAATTTTAGGTTACTTTTCAGTTCTGCTTTTCTCTTTTTCTGTTAAAGTGACCTGAGACCATAGTATTGGGGATAAAGTACTGTTCTCATTGTCTGGGGAGTCTAGGGTCCCTAAGATAGTAGACAGTGCCCATAACTCCCAGCCCTTTCCAACAATCTCTCCAGCCTCCCCTCCTCCCTCTTCTCCATTTGCACTCTGCTCTCCAGACATACTAAATCACCATGCAGCTCCCTGACCGGGCCATTACCTCTCTCAGATCTGTGCCTCGTACATTTACAATGCCGCACCCCTGCTGACACTTGGGCATAATCATAGCAATTATCACACCAAACTACAATGTGCTCCTTCCTTGTCCATTTCTCCTAACTAGACTGTAACTACTAAAAATGGGGAGCATCCCCTACTTGTCTACAATGCTTGGCATATACAAACACTATTCTTTGTTAAAATAATGAGGTGATGAGTGAGCCTTCCAAAGCCTGGGGCAGGTGCTCCACCCTCCAGCACCCTATTGGTTTATCTGGCTTCCATAATAGATTGGGAGCTCCTCAAATGTGGGGATGGGGTCGTTTCTCATACTCTAATGTCTCTTCTTGCTCGATAAATATTTGTATATTAAGCAGGTAGGTAGTCTTTTGGAATAACAACCATCACCTGTCAATATTCAAGTGACTCTAAATGAGATGAAGGCAATCTAGAGTACAGGTTAGAATGAGTTAACACTCCAGCCCAACAGCTTCTCTCTACCATGGACCCCCTAAAGCTCAGTTTCCCCATTCGCCAAAAAAGGTCAATAACAGTCCCAAACCTCACAGGGTCGTTGTGAGGACTAAATGAGTAATATATCTAAGGTTTCAGTGTGTGACACCTAATAAGTGCTAAAATATTGTAAATTAGAAAAACCACGTGCAATCTGCCAGTTATGTTTTAGAGTCTGAAACCTGCTCCGGGTCCTGCCAGAAATGACCCATGTGGTAGTTTCCTATCAAAGGCTTTCACCATTCTGAGTGAACCACCAAGGCATGGAACCCAACTCTGTCTGGCCACCTCAGTATTTAATCAGTTATATTCCGTGGGACAGAGATCAAGTCACATGTCATAAAAACTGACTTACAGAATCTTCCGGTAGTTCCCAAACACACACACACACACACACACACACATTGTGGTGACCTGCCCTAAAAGCTCACCACCAAAGAAACTAAATGTGAAGGAAACACTTTAGTGGGTGTTCTGCCAAAGAAAAGTACTTGCCTTTTCTTTTTCCCTTCAGAATAAAAGTGAGCATTTCAAAGATTACCATATTAAAGGGCTAAACCATGAGTATTTCTTTTTTTTTTCCCAGCCGCCTATTTTTCAGAGTTCTAACCTATAAAATTTAGATCACCTCCCCACTTTTCTCTAATCAATGTCAGGGTAGGAAATGTAGAGGCCTTGGAGCAGTGAGTCATTAGAGACTTCGCAGGAAATGCAAAGTAGAGAGAGAAAGGGATTTTTAAAAACCACAAATCTCACAGCCTGAAGGAATAGTATATGCCTCCCACCTGCCCACCTCCTTCACTCAATTCCAGCTTCTTAAAACCAAAAGGCTTTCACCTTTTCTTTAAAGGAGCCCCATGGATTGCTACTCCGGGGCCCTGGTTTGTCCTGAAGTTTGCAATTAATGCAGTAATTAAAGCCCTTTTAAAGGGCTCTTGGTTCAATCAATGGTGTTTTATTTTCTAGGAGAAGAGGCTCTCGTTCTATAAAAACACAGGAGGAGGTACATTTAAAAACTATATTTTAATTGGAAACAATGTGGCTGGGATTCCCAAATGGCAAAAAGACAATAAGAGAATGACTGGGGGTGAGGGGGGTGGGGGAGTCTGAGGTAGCACTAGATGTGTCACTGAAATTCCTTTTCTGCCGTATTCATGCTCTGCTGCAGCTCCTGCAGCAAAGGAAACTCATTTGAAAATGGAGCAAATTAGCAAAATTAAACAGATGGGAGCCCTGGGTCATATCACACTACTTCATTAATGCATCCAGGATGAACACGACATAACCAAAAAAAAAAAAACCACAAGAATTAAAAAGTTTAAAAAAGAAAAAGCCTATGCTTTTCTATATTGACTGAAAAAAAAGATTTAACCAAAACTATTTTAAATAACTCATCTTCAGATGCAGTTCAAGACTCAA
This sequence comes from Callorhinus ursinus, assembly GCF_003265705.2. NCBI lineage: Eukaryota > Metazoa > Chordata > Mammalia > Carnivora > Otariidae > Callorhinus > Callorhinus ursinus. The sequence continues at coordinate 29,293,364 of NW_027397079.1, read as the reverse complement.
AGCAATCAAGTTTGAAATGCTACCAGTTAAATGGACCTTTTCGCCATGTCTACAAAAATGCTTCCTTTCATAGCCCTCCTGTGTGATAGAGCTCTAAAACAGTTTAGATGATCCCCTCCCTGTCTGGATCTCCTGCAATGGCTCTCTCGTTGTGTAAGATACAGCTTCTGCCCACTACGAATAGCCCCAGTCCACCTTTCCAAACTTGCAGCCTGTTTTCTAAGTACCCTACACCCTCGCCAAAATGATCTCGCTTCCTTCTTGGGTGCATAATGTTCACCTTCGTGCTCCCAGACCATGTCTTTGGACAGAATGTCACAAAGGCAAGCTGGTGCCGGAAGAGGCCCTAGGCTTAAAATCCAGCTCTGACTTTAATTATTAGTGGATAAGGAAGTTCGGGTCACATATTTATATTTATGTTTTCTGAGCCTGTGTTACCTTATACAAAAGGAGGGTTATAGAGTTTTCTTCCAGAATTGTTATCAGAATCACAGATTTATAAAGTACCCAACCCAATACCCAGCCCTCATGTCTGTTCTTCCCAAAGATTCTTTGCTTGACCAAACTTCAGTCAGGCTCTTGAACCTTCTCCTAGGTCCATCTGTATAGTTCTCTGTAAAATCCAGTTTTAGCAAGGACCTCGATAAGTCTGTTTCACCAGAGCCACCCCTCCCCCCACCCCACCTCCCAGCCTTGATATCTGATCAGGTTTTCATCTTCCACCATCCCCAAGGTCTTCCTGGCCTGATCATCCTGGCCCGTCTTCAGCAAGAACCCAGTTAGGGCAGTTTAGCCAGACCAGAATGCCCCTCACGCCTATGTTTCCTCTGAGTAACTTTCTAACCATCACCCCTAAACCTGCTTCTTGGCTATAAATCCCCACTTGCCCATGCTGTCTTGAGAACTAAGTCCAGTTCTATGCTGAGGTCTCTTTTCCCTATTGAACTGTCCTGAATAAAATTGTTTTTACCACTTTGACTACTGTCCAGCTCTGGTTTCTGACACCACCCACCATTGAAGGTCCACTTCCAACCAGGCCCCTCTCTAAAAAGCCTGTTCTGTCCCTTTCAGGTGGAAATGAGCTCTACTTCCTCTGAATACTTGTATCATTTATCCATGACTTGCTCCTTTGACATTTTGCCAAAAGTAATCTAGTAGTGTAGTTATTTTCCAGGGCCCAGATACCTTCATAATGAGACTCTAAGCCCACTGACCATAGACCATGCTTTCTGTATCTCTTTGTTCCAAGCACAGAGCCTGTGACCTTAATTAATTCATAATCTATTGAGTCTTACCAGTTCCTTGTGGATTGTTCTTTCTTTTTCCTTTCCAAAAGAACTTAGGAAGTACCACACCTGATTTTGCAAATCAACTGCCATCCCCCTTTCCTCATGGTTCCATCCTCCTTTTGGTTCTCCCCAACTGGCACAAAAACATCTAGTATAACACTTCATTTTTTCCCGCTCATTATAATGTTAAATCAAAGTATAACATACTGTTATTGTTTTAGAGGCTAAAGAGGGAAAGCTACAAAACCAGATTATGAAGACTATTACGAGAAGAAATTTTTTTTTAAGATTTTTATTTATTTATTTGTCAGGGAGAGAGAGAGAGAGAGAACACAGGCAGGGGTAGCAGCAGGCAGAGGGAGAAGCAGGCTCCCCACTGAGCAAAGATTCCCAACTCAGGGCTTGATCCCAGGACCCTGGGATCATGACCTGAACCGAAGGCAGACGCTTAATCAACTGAGCCACTCAGGCATCCCTACAAGAAGAAATCTTAATGAACTGGTCGAACAATCTTTCCACCTGGCTCTGAATAACTTCCCAGCCAAGTTCTTAGCAACTTTTCACTATCAATTATACTTTTTTTCTCTCTCTCACAATGTCAACCTTTCCCCCCCTCTGTGCATGGGTACCCACCGCTTCCTTACACCCCATTAATCCCTTCACCACTGATTTAAATCATCTCTTCTTCAAAGAAGCCTAAAAAATTTGGAGTGGAAATGTATAATTATTAATTGATTACTTCTTTCTTTTAGGGGAATTCCCAGTAGTGTGTCCACACTGTCAGGGACTTACCACTTCTCTCCGTTGGAGTGGGATGGAAGAGAAGCATGAGGAAGGAGGGTAGGTAGGGAGAAGGCAGGTGCTAGACAGTCAAAAATGACAAATGTCTACAACATTGCAAAAGAATAAAACCTTTCTCCGTCTTAGTAATTATTTTATAGGGAAAAACCATATTCTCCTAATCAGACTTTGAGTTGTGAATGAAATGAACAAAGTCAAGTCCATCTACCTTTTTTTTTTTTTTTTTTGCTTGCTCTATTTTTTCCCACGTCAACCAACAGCACCCTCCTCCTCCTGATTTCCAGCTCCAAAAACAGAAGGGTTGGGAAAATGGGACAAGAAAACTACCCACCAGAGGAAACAGACCAGTAATTTGAGTACGAGAGAAACTTTTCAAAGTGTGGTACAACCTACATGCTTGCCCAAATAATCAGACACAATCCTGACTTCTGCCCCAGGAAAGCCCTGCTCCTGACTACTAGACAAGCTGTTACAGAAGTCTTTCACGTTGGGGCGTGGAGGGGGGGGTTTGCAGTAAGTCAGGCTTTATGTAAAACACTCTAGTAGGTGCTGTCAGAGACCCACAGAAATATGACCTTCAATCTCCCACCCATAACCTAACCAGGAAAATAAGCACATATACACCATCATCCACAACTAACTGCATAATGGGTACCAAACAAAGAGTAAAGGTAATAATACTGGATCCTCCTTGGACTGTGCTGGTGGCTTGGTGGCGGGGGAAGGATATGGATTCTCTGTCTCCCTTCCTCTCTGGAGTTCCCTAAGGGAAAAAGACACAAAATAATCAGCATCATTTTTTGTAAATAGTTGGACAAGTTCCAAACACCTATTTCCAAAACCAGAGCTCCTCTGGTAAAAAGTGCCTGGGAACAAAGCTTAGCCACAAAGGCCTTTGGAGATTTCCTGCTTTCTCCAATCCAATCTATCCTGGGTGTGTCGAACAGACCAAGAGCCCCTCCAGCAAACCAGCGTCACAGAGCATGGACTAGAGATCCCTGAGCATTGTCCAGTGTTCCATCCACACGGGGAGCAAGTAAGGCAAGAAAGCCTGCCATGTGTAGCAAGGAGGATGTCAAGCCATCCCTGAGAACACAAGTGTTCCCATACTTGGCCACAGCAGGGAAAGAAGACCTAAAATAGCACATGGCTCAATGAAGGGCAGACTGGATTAATCATATGACCAACTCCTAACATGGGAGAAGTTTGCAAGGAGAATGGTGAAAAAAGGAATCCAAGGAAGTCCCTTATTTTCTCTTCCCACATCCCAGCAATGAACTCTTGATATATTTCATTTCTCAGACCTGTGTTTCTAACATTCATAAATCCATTCCATCCCAGTAATGAGAAGGTCTAACTAAGGAGGACTTCCACACAGTTACTTGATGCAGTTAGACATGAACAAACTAGGCACGTGCAGAAGTTCTACTAACACCTATTACAAAGTTGGTAGCTGGGCTCAGTCTGAAAAGATAGAGAACTTACATATCAACCTTTGCCTCTATATTCTATAACCAGGCCCTGGCACATTAAAGCAATTAGGCATTTGTAGACCAAGCGAGAGCTAGAAATGGATAAAAGTGGGACCCAGAATGCAGGATTGGCCGGTGAAACAGGTAGGCATTGAAAACACAGAGGTGTCAACATTTGTTTTCTTGTCTTTTTGAAACAATGCAAGACACGACTTATGTTAAGCTCATTATAGCCTCCCATAACATTTTCAGGAGCCCTTCAATCATGGAGACATGGTTAGTTTGTTTGTTTTTGAAAAACAACTCATTTTTAGCTGCACAATATCAACCTGTATAGATTAATTTTAAAATTATGGATAAAAGTGCTTAGAGCTCTTGATATTGTGAAACTTTGGAAACCTCCCTGGTGCCCCCAAATTCCCTGCTCCTGCCCACCAAATGCACAACATAAATCTGTGGCTTCATTGAGCCTAGAAGTGCCAGCCCATGTCCTATATTGGAAAGTCATTTGCTCTAGGAATGTATTCTCTTGTTCCCTCTTTTCCCTAGGGCCCACTGTGTGGTCAGGAGAAGACAAAGACTAGAACTCAGGTTAAATCCCAAGACGACCCCTTTTCCTTTTAATTTCAGCAACCTCTTCAGGAAAGATGGCCTTTCAGAGAGGCTGAGCTGACAGATTGTAAAATACAAATATGCATCATAATGGTAAGGTTCTTATTCAGCATGTATTCATAGCACAGCATTTGACTCAAAATAAGTGCTCAAGCGTATTTATTGAATAAGTGACTATGAATATGGAGAGCATAAGCAGTGCTATGCTGAAGACATTTTCATTGACTTTTAACATTTTGTTGAGAATTTAAAACTGGACATCCATAGGACACTGCTTAGAACAGGTCAGAGCATACTTAATCAATAGCTTTGTATAAAGGCCTCTGCTGTAAAACTATCAATGGAAATCAACAATACAGTGAACATACTGGTTGTTTGACTGGAGAAGCATTTGTTTCATCCCTACCTATCCAAAAAAATGTTGCAATGCATTTGAAACGAATGACACAGGAATCCAAAGAATCATCTGAGTTTGAAAAAGAAAGACCCATATTTCCCTGAAATATGGCCAACTATAGGCTATGCAGACCTAAGTTTGCCCCCACACTGCAGGAAGTACCTTAGGCAGAACCTATTGAAATAGAAGGTTGAAAATTCAGAAATTCATGCAGGGTCACTTTTACTTCTCCTCCAAGATCCTGGTGGGAACTAGTTCATTTAGGGCCAAGACCAGCCCCTGGTACTTGGAGGAACCTTAATTATCTTCATTAAGACAGATAAAATTCAGTCAGACCACTGGGAGTGGCCAGGAAATTCCTTTGATCCACTAATAATTGCCTGAGAACGAAATAGAATATGGTATTGTAAAAGGATTTCTCAAATCAACAGCTCTGAGAGTTTATTCCTTTTAAATATAACTTTGAAAATATTCTGTCCAGCAAATAAACATACAAATGAAGAAAAGGACCAAATTACATTAACTGTTTGGGGAAATGCTAAATCATCATAATAATAGCATTACAACAAGAACAAGATTTGTAATTATTTCCCAGCTTATAATCCAGGAGCAATAACACATCAGATAAATTTATAACATACTTAGGTGCCACAATAGGTTTAATGGGTGGTTGCTTAATAGCAACATTTAATAATGTTAGTAATTTAAAAAAGTAAAAACAATTATAAATAGATCAGAGACATGAATTTAAAAGAATGAATGACTAAATATCATAGAAAATGACTATAGTAGTACAGACTCCCAACAGTATATGAAAAAAGCTTGCCTTAAGATTAAAAAAATTTAAAAAGGCATGTTTTCTGATAATAGAATTTAAGCCAGGGGTGTTATTCTAGTTTTCTCTCACTAAAACTACTTTTCTTCCAAGGAAAAGTATTAATTTTTTTTTATGAAAACGTTTAAGAACACAGAAATAACCTCTCCCCCATTTGATGAGGTTTTTTTCATGAGGAAGTTTAATTAAACACTAATGGCAAGTGGGCCTGGGTTTGTTAGTACAGAAGTTATCCAAAGAAGGGGCAAATGTCTAGTATTGATAAGATGCTCCCTGTTCTAATTATTTTTCTAACCCAAGACAAATACATGCAACATGCTTCAGCCAATGGTTTATAACACATTCGGCAAACATAAAAAGAAACACAATCCTATTTACCCAAAAAGCACCATCTTAAATTAATATCCTCCCAGGAGTTTTTTGTGTGTTTTCTGTTTTCGTTTTTGTTTTTCCTGATATGTCCCCCAGCAGAGGTGCTTTCTCTTTCGTGGGAGAAATTCACAGGTCTGAATACTTGTGACATGTGATGTCTCCACTCTGGTTAAGCATACGTGTTTCCTTTCTTCCAACTTCTCCACATCCCACAGGATAATTGTAGCATACCAGGAACAGTAAAGAATCAATAGTGCTTACTGAATAAGGGAGAGCAAGGAGTAAATACTATTGCTTTTATTATTTACATTACAATGGTTGTCATATACGATGCCTTTCATTTTTTTCCCCCAAGAACTAAGGTAGAGAAAGCCTGCATTTAGTAAACAAGGAAACTTTCTAAGAAGCCTGAATTAGGGGGTGCCTGGGTGGCTCAGTTGTTAAGCGTCTGCCTTCGGCTCAGGTCATGATCTCAGGGTCCTGGGATCCAGCCCTGCATTGGGCTCCCTGCTCAGCGGGAAGCCTGCTTCTCCCTCTTCCACTCCCCCCCGCTTGTGTTCCCTCTCTCACTGTCTTTCTCTCTGTCAAATAAATAAATAAAATCTTAAAAAAAAGAGAGAGAAGTCTGAATTAGTTCTGAATCTCAGTTTCACCACTTATTAGATGTGTGTCTTGGGCAAATATCATAACTACTCTGAGACGGTCTCATCTGTAAAATGGGTATAATGATGCCAACCTCTTGGTTAGTTATCAGGATTTAGGGAGACAATAAATTGCAAGCGCTTAGCCCAGAATGAGCACACTAAATAGGCTCAAATCATTAGAGAGAGGACAGGAAGCAGCATTATGTCCATTTTTTGTAACTACAAAAAGGTTGGTTTTCATCTTGCTCAATTCCCCTAAGATATTCTAAATGCAAAAACAAACAAACAAACAAACAAAAAACAACTCTGCTCTCGACCTGGTTCCACAGAGCACACATCAAGATAGGAAATCTTCCCAAAGTCCTGAGCCCAGAACATATGAGCAGCCACTCTGCCCTCCAGTTAGGCAAGTGGGGTCTGGCAGACTGGTTCTTCTCTTTGTATGTGCTGGAAGTTTCCCTCAGGGTCATTCAGGGAACAGGGACATCTCCATTCCCCTGCCCAGTGGCATCTGCCCCAATCTGCTGCTTAGGCTCAGGGCTTAGCATGAGGTGCAGAGAGGACGTCTCCTCTCCTCCCTGTGGGAGCTGCGGACCACACACTCTCATTCCCTTGCCTCTCTGTCATCTGCTCCGGTCTGCCCAGCAGCTCGTCTCAGAGTTCCCTTACTTGTGGTCTCATGACTGCTCTTTCTCGAAGCCATGTCCCAGAGTCCATCTGGAAAGGGAATGTTACCATTTAACTTTTTAAGGAAAGGTGTTTCTCTCTCTCTCTCTCCACTCGGTCTTTCACCTGCCTCTGCTGCGGCCACCATATACAGCATTGTGCAGAAAGAATCCCACTGCAGAGCCAGCACAACCGAGCCTGAACAAGTACTCCTCTCTGGCCAGCCAACTTCCCCAGACAGGATGCACACCCGAGAGAAGCTGCCTGCTGATGCGGTCCTGCTCAAATCCCAGAGAGCAATCAGAAACGCCTGGACAGCAGTAGCTCTGGTGAGGACTGGGGGACCTGCAGTCCTAAGGAGCTCCTGGCTGGTACGACGGCTCCTGATCCGCACACCACACTTGGAGTTAAAGGACCTTTGGCACCCAGATTGGGAGAATATGAGTTCATAAGGGAACACACAGCACTCAAGGAGGTGATGCTCATCTTTAAGTCTGCCTCTATCGCTGCTTCCTTCCATGTGCGCAGCTACACTGTATCCTTGTTGCCCCAAGCTGGTCCATGAGGATTACCTTGTAGCTCTCCCAGTGGACATCAGGAAGGCACTTACTATAACCTAGGTGCTACACATACATTATTTCTTAGCCCACGCTCATTCATCTCTAAGAGAGACACATTATTCTCATTTTATATCAAGTTCAGGAAACATCGAGCAATGTTCCCAAGGTCACAAGTGACACAGGTAAATCTAGAAGCCAAGTCCTGATGCCTAAGCAGTAATGCTAAGTCCACTCCAGGCTCTAGCTCTTCTACTGGACCTCACCATGTCTCATTCCCTTCCTGGAGAAATATTAACATTCCTGTGTGTTGTTTCCTCATTCAGACAATGAACTTGTTAACACACACCTTTTAGAGGCACAATGTCATCTCTGGATACAGAGATGCCTGGCTTGTTTGTTGCAGGCTATTGAAGACGTAGCCTTGTCCAAGTTGGTCTGACTTCAATACCCTCAAAACACATCCAGTCCTCCCTAGCCAATCACTCACCCAGAAACTCTTTAAAGATCAACAGGAATGTTTACCGGTAGCCCTGGGTGCCCACTGTGACAGACAGGACAAGACAGCCTCACTCAAGGGACGGTGCAACTAGCATTCTATCAGGCTACACTGTTCTGAACCTTGTCATGGTTCTAACAGAGGAAACCAAATGACCTGAATGCAAATAAATGCCTCTCGGCAGCTGTGTGACCTTTAAAGTTCTATAAACCTTTTTGAATCTTGGGTTAAAATTGGAATAAAATGACACACCTTGGTGCTAAGGAATAAAGGAGGCAAAACATGTAAAAATGTTCAGCACATAATAGAAACTCAGTAAGCTCTCTCTCTTTTCTTACCCATCTTCTGATTTTCCAGAGAATCCTCAACTTTAGTAGTTGAAGAATCCTTAATGACTGCCGGGTCTCAGGGCTCCCAAACCTAAGTGCACACCAAAATCACCTGGAACGATTTCCAAAAATGCAGATTCTCAGGACACACTCTCTGGACCAAATGGATTATTCCCTCCAAGAGTCTAGCCCAGGGATCTCCATACTCTAGTCTGCAAACCATTTTTGCAAACCACTAGCCTGTCCAAGATCAGAAAATCTGGTCCAAAACTCCATCTATGGTTCTCCAAGATGAACTGGACTGAGAATCTGCTAAGGTCAGAGGTTTCGGAGCTTTGTTCCTGTGTTTTGGGGATTTCCTTTTCAAACTTTTCCCGATCTCCTCTGATTTATAATGTATGGTTTTAAAAAATACGAGTCCCAGCTTATTTACACTGCATTACAGTTAGGAACACCCAATATAAAAGTCACTGCACGAAAACACTACTATTGCACAGAACAGAAACAAATGAAAACAGGAAATTCAAAACCATTCTTCCCATGATGGTTCAAACTCCTTATGCAAATATCGCTCTGAATTTATCGATTCAGCAGCTGGGAATCTTCAACAAGAAGACGGTATGTGGAAGGGCAGGAGAAATGCATTCAGTTACTGTCAGAATAATAACTTTGCGTTTCTTGACTACTGTGCATTAAAATGCTCAGTCATAGCTTCAGATAAAGGTAGCTCTCTGTCAACCTAACACACGGTCCAAGGACCTTTTGACTCAAATGTTTTTTTTTAATTAGATTGATAGATGTCACTTCACAACTATTGATGTGACAATGCATTAAATTCCCATAGGACCTGGGTACTACTACACAGACAGTAGTTCATTCTCAAGTCAATGTGTCAAGAAAAATCTGAACAACAATTTGTCACCGAAGTGGCTTCCATGGTACATAGGAAAGATTCTTATCTAAGGGCAAAAACACTAATAAAAGGGTGACCTTCAGCAACATTTTAGTAACACGACATATAACCTAAGGTGATTTTTTTAAAAATCGTATCTTTGTACAAACTACCCATTATCTCTCTCAAATAGTCATTCTTCCCAACTCCATGAAAAAAAAAAAAAGTCAGAGTTGTTAAAATGGCTTCCTGCTTGTTTAAATAAAAGTATTACCAAAACTAAATCTTAATAATCCATAGGTTGGTCAGAGGACTTCAGCCCACCTCTGTCTGGGCTCCACCCTGGCGCTTGCCATCAACAATACACACTTTTTTTTTTATGTTATGCTATTCACCATACATGACATCATTAGTTTTTGATGTGGTGTTCCATGAATGAATCATGGAAAAATACACACTTTTAAATGCAGTGTTTGGCAGTGGTCAGCACTCAAGAAATGCTGCTTTGGGCCCTCCCTTCCCCATTCTCCCAAACGACTTTCCAGAGACCCAGACCCAGACCCAGACCCTTTTTCCATCCTGAATCCATTTTAGGCCTTCCTTTCACTTACCTGGTTGCTCCTTTCCTGTCACCTCTCTCCTCTGCCTCATCTTTAAAGGTTGATCTTCCTCATGCTTCCTTCTCTACTCGCTCTACCTCACCCTCTACCCACTGTTCCCTAAGCAAGTGTACCTACTCTCAGGGAGGCAGAAATAATCATCTCCTTGTCCCAAACTCCCACCTTCATAAAGCCAGCCCCGACTGCTCTTGTGAGCTCCACCCTTCAGGTGCTTACCTGGCATTTCCACTGCGATAGATCAAAAACACAAGGAACTGAATGCTCCTTTGCCTGCAATACTCCCCACGCCAGAAACCCAGGAGCCATTCTCCTCCTTCCCCCGCTCCCCCAATCCCTTCTACAAGCAATCCACCTGCATAACCAGGACACTAAAAGAGGCCTCTGAGGTAGTCTCAAATCCATCTCCTTCTCTGCAGCCTACGGTTCCCACTCTAGTGCAAGCCTACCTCCTAATCTCACTCACAGGCCCACCTGAGCATCCTGCATGAACCAGAGGTCCCTTCCGGTCCTCACTCTGCACAAGAGCCACTTGTGATATTTTAAAAATGGAAATCTTATAACTCCCGGGCTTACAAATCCTGCGGTGGTTTCCTAGGCTTTTAGGACAAAGTCCAGAATCCTTGGAAGTCCAGATATGGTCATATTTCTCTCCTTACCTCTCAGATCTCATTCTTCCATCATTTGCACAGATTCTCCTCTCTGCTGTCCCTCATCCCTGCTTCAGGAGCTGGGCATGACCCTCCCCCACCTCCTCTCCCGTACCACCTGCAGAAAAGCCCCATTCCCAAGGAGCCCTTCCTGTGTCTTTCAAACTAAAAGGGTTTTCTCTTGTATGTTCACATAGTACCTTGTACTCTTCCCTCATAAAGCTTAGTGCAATTGTAAATATCGATCCTACAATTCTTTGTGTAACTGTTCTTTCTACCTTGTTAACGTGAAAAGAGCCAAGTCTCATTTCATCACCGTGATCCCAGAAATCAGTATAGAGACTAGCAAATAACAGACGCCAAATAAATATTTATTGAATATGTAAATTCATGAAGTACACTCACTGTTTCTCTTTTTCTATTAGTTACCTGCAGTGATTTAGTGAGCTCATGATTCTCATAATTTATTTAAACAACATCCTCAGAATGGTCTCTTACAGTTTCTCTCACAGGTCAGGAGTACCTAAATCTAAGAGGACAGAAGAGGATTGAGGGCCAAACTGCAAAAGACAAGGGGCAAATTAATGATAAATCTCTAATCCATTTTAATGAACAGACATGTCCCCCAATTGACCTGCAGGTAAGACATGCCTCCAGCTACTCTCAAGTCACTGGGAACTCAAAAACTTTACAAAGCCAAATAGACCACGACAAAGAGGAGACTGAAGAAGAGCATAACAAATATATCATTATTCTTTATACTTCACATATAGTTTTTAAGTATCCTCTTTATCTTAATATTTGATTAAAAAGATTTTTAAGAGAATAACAATAACATGCATGATGTAGGGGCACAAAGGGCTAATATTTTACACAGCCTCAAAAGCATTCATTCTTGTCTCTCTATTCACCTGTTATGAATTGGCTCCTTTTCCTCCTGGGTTACCCAGAGGAAGCACAAGCATACATCCAGTTAATCATAAAATCACCAACAATGCTTACCTTCAGTAAGTAGGTGGATGATATTGGCACTTCAATCATTTTCATGGACTTTCCAATAGTATTTTAAAGAGAAATATTACATAATGACAGATATTTAGCAGGTTACTGGAAATAAAACCACTGAAAAGTTAATAAAAGTGATTAAAAATGGGGGAAAGATCACTCATCAATACATTTAATACACCAGGCAAGTTTAACCTAACAATTTTGCTTTTACAGGCAGCTTTATCAGCCATTTTAATTTATCCTACTAAGAAGAAATGCGCATCATGAAACTCAATTAAGTCAGCAGTGATAAAGCCTGAGAGTATTTCTCCACGGTCCCTGTATCAAGATGATTTGTCAAACCCGGAGCCCTAAAAAGCATCCTTACATGCCAGTGAAAGACACAGTCAATGTGGCCTCACCCTCTGCATTTTCAATGATACCGAATGAAACCAGACGTAGGGAGCATTAAGCTTTCAAGATTTATTGCAAACCTAACCTACAAATGTTAAGTTGAGCTCAAGGAAGACCATGTAGTTAATATCCATCCTATTTATCTACAATAAACATAGATGGCTGTTATGATCTGCCCCACACATACCTACTGGGCTCTCCCACTGCAATGAGGCAGAAGACAAATTTGTCCACTTTTCAGATAGCCAAGCTATTAAAGATAAAATGACCATCACAAACTGGAACCCTGCCTATTTCAACCAATTTGGTCAAAAGTGAGGTTCAGCTATGCCCCAGGTTATTAGCACAGGTCTCTTTCACAGCAAAGTAAAGACTAGAACGTCTCATGCTTTGTCCACACACTGGTCAGAAATAAACTATTGCATCTGGGCCATTATATATATTTGGGGTACCATTTATTACAGCAGTCAGCCTACCCTAACAAATACATCTTCTATGAGGAAGGCAATGTTCTAGAGGGGCAAAATCCCTTAAATAAGACACAGTCCTTGTTATAAGTCAGTATTAAGAACAGCATTTATTGCTTTTCCTTGCTAAAAAGTAATACACATTAGTTACAAAAACTTTAGAAATACAAATAAACAAAATGAAGAAAATTCTAAACATCAATAATTCCAATGCCCAACTGTTATGTAGCCTTCCGTTATGTAACTTCCCAGGCTTTCATTTCTCTTTAGAAAGACACACAGGATAAAGAGACAAGACAGATGAAGTAAACAGATGATAGATAAAAGTAGTCATACACATATTGTACAATAATATACTTTTTCACTTGACAATATACCGTGAACATATCCCTAAGTCATCATACTTTATTTAACCATCCTCCCACTGAAGGACCTGGTCGAGAATGACAGGTAGCAAAGGTAGCAAAAGGTAGGCAAAGAAGCAGACCATCCTAGGAAAGGGGAACAATATATGTGCCTGCACAGAGACCTAAAGCCACTTGGTGCATGTGGAGCAAGGCCATCAATGTGGCATGGGGTTCCAGGCACAAGGAGGAACTGGAAAAGAACACCTGGACAAAAGCCGGAAGGCCTTATATGCCATTCTCAGGAGGCTGGATTTTATTCTGGTGGCAATGAAAGAGCCTTATGCAAGGATATAGTATGATCTTTTCCGTATCAGAAAGATCACTCCAGCAACAGCACAGAGAATGAATTTAAGAAGGGGAGAATCCATGAGCAAAGAGGTTGTTCCAGTTACAGTAAGAATGGGAGTCACTGCAGAAACAATAAAGTTGGGGGTGGAAGGGAGAGAGGAGATCTGTTAAAGGAGGCAGAATCCCCCAAACTGATAGGGAGCAGAAGGAGAGGCGTCCGGTTTGAAGTAGCTAAGAAAACAAGGATGCTATCAGACGGGGAGGGGTTACATGAATTCAGATCAGCACCTGCTACTCTGGCACAAAAGAAGCTGTCAATCCAGAAAGTCACTGGTAGTAATAGTAGGGATTATAATGGTTGTGGTAGTAACTGCAATATTAGAACACAGATTTACACATGGACTGGCAGGGGAGAGGATGAGACACCATTTAATGTGTTCACTATTAACATATTAGGACATTTGGGTGCATTATCTGGTAACTAGTTGGATATATGGATGTGGAGCCAAAAAATTGGGTTTAGGCTAGAGATATGGATTTAGGAGCCACAATTTATAAGCAGCACTGGGTCCTGCTGGAGTAGATGAATTCACCAGGGGTTCAGGGAGACCAAACTGAAGGGAAAAAAAAAAAAAATAGACCTGCACGTAGCCAGGCTCAGTCCTGCCCTGCCTGGCCCTGTGGCAACTGCCAAAGCCTCTTGCTGCAGTAATTTAAAAAGTCAGATCAAATTATTCCCCGTCTGACAACTTGTTTCTGCATTGCTTGTTCTAATCATAAAAGGACTAAGAGATTATTTTCTTGCCAAAACCACGAGAATCATTAGCTGAGAAAGTCTCTTCCCCCCACCCCTGCATCAGGATGGAAATCCTCTCCCCACCATCACCAGAAGGTCTGCCATCCAGCTGAAAACAAGCTTTCCCATCTCTTCATACTGGCCTCGTCCAACCCCACAACAGTGCTCATTATTAGAACCTAAAACAGTGCCAGATTTACATTTTAAAATAAATTAAAATTCACAAAACACACCTTGAATCATTCCTTTTCATTTTACTGAAACAAATGCCTGAACTTTCTTGCTCTAAAAATTTACAGTTGTGGATTAATCTGTTAATCATACTTCATAATTTCAAAGACAAGCCTGAAGAGACAATGGTATTTGCTTCTGGAAAAAAACCATGCTCATGAATACAACTAATGGCTACTCTTTTAGACAATGTAACACGATGACCCAAAAACGAGGTGGAGGCAGAAAGCTATGGGGGATTAGAAGGAGACACTCTTTCCTGAGGGCTCCCCCTCTCATTAAGCTCTCCTACTGCCCTTTCAGAATGTCTAAAAGTTTCACAATTGTTTTTCCATAATTAGCCTCCTTAGAACAATGCAAAAATGAGAGAGGAAGAGAAAAGCTCCAGGAGCAGTAGCAGAGGTGGTCTGTATGTTGGGTTATTTCTGAATGAGGACCAGATGCACTTTGAATGAACCATGAAGAGCATTTTACTTCTTCCCTCTCTTTCTGCATATTAGGGAATGGAGAGCCAGAGGGAAAGTTACTTACCCAAAGCACCCAGGTATGAAACTACAAAGCTGAAGTGGAAAGCAGTTCTCCTGGCTCTAGGACTGGGCACTTTTCACTTGTAAGTTGAGGACCAACCCCCTGCCCCCAAGTGTCTGCCCACAAGGATACTGTGGTCAGGGAGTGAGGCAAGACAATACACAGAAAATTTTTTAAAACAGCATTAAAAAAAAAAACCAAGATAGCGTAAGGGAAATTTGTAATGGCACCATGTATCAAGCATGCAGTAAAAAGGTGCTCTGTGTTCAAAGACTACCGTGAGTATTTCTGACAGGATCATTGGGACTGTCATAGAAGCAGTAGGATCTGAGCTGTCCCTTGAAGGAGACATAATTTCCACAGCCGAAATGAGGGAGGATGCAGATCCAGGCAGAAGAAATGGCCTACATAAAAACAAGAGTAGGAAAGTGCATGGCCAGTTCATGGCACAGTTAGACTGGATAAAAACATTCATACGGTAAAACTAAGAAAGATTAGGCTTGGTTTGGAGTAAGGAAGAGAGTGAATATCGGGACCTGTAGTTAACTATATATACCCATTGAAAGTTTCTGAGCAGAGAAAGGTCTAATAAGAGTAGTATTTTAGAAGGACTCAAGCTCCAGTGCAGTGTTTAATAGAAGGCAATTTTGAGCAGTGGACAGAATAGAGCAAGGAAATTAGCGGGGGGGGGGGTAAAAATTTAATGAAAAATAAAATCAATTAAAAGATTTTGATACTACTCCAAATATGATGAAGTGCCTTTCTAGACCATGTTGATAGCATTATGAAGACAAATATAATATTCTTATGGTGACCAAAGGCCAGTCTACTCTTTAAATCTTTTATTGGTTTTTATTAAGCTATTATCTGTGGTAATTTTGTTAATTTGGTGGCTTCAGATTCAGGAGCCTAAATGCTGGGTAAATTCAGAGTTGAACAGATGAAGACCTCTGTTTTCTGAGCACTCTGGTTTCTTATTAATGACAGTGTAATTAGAGGCACTAACTTTGAACAGAAAATAATATAAAAACGGTTCACCACCACTTCACCCCCATTTGGTTGGCTGATATCAAACCGATGGAAAAATCACACACCTTAGAGAACACGGAGAAACTGGAACCTTTGTGTCTTGCTGATGGGAATGGAAAATGGCACAGGTGCTGTGGAAAACAGCATGGTGGTTCCTCAAAAAATTAAACCTAGAATGACCATATGATGCAGCAATTGAACTTCTGGTATACACCCAAAAGAAATGAAAACATGGTCGTGAACAGCTATTCGTACGCTCGTGTTCATAGAAGCTTTATTCCTAGTAACCAAAAGGTAGAAGCAACCGGAAGGTCTACTGACAGATGAACAGATAAACAAAATGTGGCACATCCATGCAATGGGATAGTATTCAGCCTTAAAAAGGAAGGAAATTCTGACACATGTTAAAACACAGATGAACCTTAAAGACATTAATGCCAAGTAAAATAAGCCAGTCACAAAGTCAAAAACGGTATGATTCCACTTATACTAGGTACCTAAAATAGACAAATTCATGGAGATAAAATTTAGAATGGTAGCTTCCAGGGCCTGGGAGGAGGAAGGAATAGGGAGTTATTTAAAGGGTACGGAGTTTCAGTTTGGGAAGGTGAAGTTAGGGAGATGGATGGTGGAGATGGCTCCCCAACCATGTGAATACTTAATGCCACTGAACTGCACACTTTAAAAAAAAAATGGTTAAAATGGTAAATTGTATGTTACCATTATTTGGGGGAAAAAAACTTCACCAGAATTAGACTATAGTCCGAAAGGCTAGAATTTTTAATAAATTCTTGCTCCAACGAAAGAAAAGTTGCTAGTGATCCTGAGAACAAGATGCAAGCAATCTCAGTGGACAGGAACGAAGACAAGGGAGGAACAGCACCTCAGGGGTGTCAGGGTTTGCAAAGAGGTAAAGAGCCTGGGAAATTTCGAAGCTGTGGCCCTTTTGTGCTGATGACAGGACCAGGAGCACCCCCACTCTGAGCAGAACATCTCCATCCTGGTAGTCACCAAAGAGCCCTCACTGCCAGGACCACCTCCCAAGGGCAAAGTCTAACGACAAATTCTATATGAGGCAAACACAGCCATCTTCCTCCTCCTCGTAGACAGCTGCTGTGTTCTGTACAGAGGTGCAGCGAGGATGCTCCCTGAAGTGGAGGAAAATGCTACCACTGCATCTGCTGCTTCCCTGGTAACACATCATGGCCCATGGTGTCTCCAGGGCCAGCGGAGACAGTGACGGAAGAGGAGCTCATTATTCTTCGGAGCCCAAATTGACAGATGCCATCCCACCTGCAGTCTAACCAGGGGCTGACGGAATGTGAAAAGTAACTCATCCAAAATCTCTTTTTTATTACTTCTTCGGGACACAAGCAGTTCCTTTCCATCTTCAGTTACAACAATGGAACTTATATGGCTGAGGTGGTTAAACACCTGTGGGGGGAGATCAAGGACGAACATACAATTTCTGAGTATTGAGATTTAGTACCCAAAAGGAGTTGGAGTGATGTGGCAGTGGGTCTGCTCAAAGCAGTAATAGGGATTCAGTGACTGTTCAAAATCCCTTCTGTGCTTGTTAGTCTTTACAACAAGGGCATATTTGTTCTCCCAGCTGCAGCTATAGACCACACAGAACAAATATCATCCAGAAATAACTGAGGAGGAACCAACTTTGAGAAATTAAACCACCTTTCTCTGAAGCCCAAAAGTGGATCCAGAGGTAGGCTCAGGGTGGGGAGTGTAGGAAACAGTGTCCTGGCAGAATATGGCTCAAAATGCTACTTCCTACAGATACTCATCTCACCAAATAAGAGACCTGAAGAAAAAGAACCAGAAAGGGTTGGGTTTTTTTTTTTTTCCTTCTTCCTCTTCTTTCAACATTTGGCCTCAAACAATGATTGCTACTATCCAACAAGCTGGGGTGCTTCTGTCATTTATTCTTTTAATTATTTAACAAGTATTTAATCTACACATAACCAAACAATATGTGCTTATCAAAGAGAGGGAAAAAAAGATACAAACTCAGTGAAGGGTAGTTAGAACCACAGGGCTTTAGTTAGCCCCTCAAATTTTTAGCTTCCTTCACCTCAATGGCAATTCCCAGACTGGATGGCAGTATTACTGCTGGAGCTTTCCAAAGTTAGCAAAGCAGACAATGCCTCACCTCTCTTATCACGCCGCCTCCACGCTCTGAGCTCCCCGATGCGCCCACTACCAAGATCCTAGTGCCCTCGTCAGGAATATCCCCTTGCGCTGGTTCAGTTTGGCTCACATATTTTGGCACAGCAGAGCAAAGAGAAAAGAAACAATTCCCTCCTCCAGGTTATCTTGGCCCAGCATTACATCTTAAATCTGGCTACCAGCTCCAGAATCATGCACCACTCTGAGCTGTTTTCTTCCAGTCACCAGCACTCTGGGGCAGATATCCAAAGCCAGAGCCTTTGGGAGAAAAACTTCTGAAATTGAGATACAATGCAGATTACTGTCTTTGTCTTCATGAAATAATAGAAAAAGAGTCTACCAGACACAGAAAGACCACCTACATTCACGGTATTGTGATCTAAGATCTCAGTCTTCTGACATATTTGGACCGAGGCAGTCGAATTCCAAGGTGTCAAGGGAAGGCTAATCATTTTAACAATGAACATCAATCCCATACTTCAGTCTCTCACAGACTAGGATCGACCCATGAGCCTCATTGTTCACCTAAAGCCTTCCCTTGCAGTGTCCTCACACAAGAAAGAGATGAAGGGAATACACATATGGAGCCTCAGGTAGGAACTGGTAGGATTGTCTCCCATGTACCATCCAAGCTGTGGGTAAACTAAATTTCTTTTTTATTTTTTATTTTTTTTTTTGGTTAAGAAAAACAAGATAAAAATCTTACTAGGTCCTAATGGGGTGAACCAAGGTTAGGACATAGTTTGCAAGGACACTATTTTCCATAGGGAAAAACATCCTGGTTCTCTTAAAGACTCAAAAAAAGTAATGTAAATTACCACATATGTATCTCTCTTGAGGATTCCTTGATGGCAAATCTAAAGTGGGGGGAATTTTTTCCTAAAATTTGGATCTATGCCAAACAGAGATGAGTCAACCCATTTTAAGCTTTCAACTTCACCAAAATTTCTTTTATTTTATCTACTTCAACCTCTATGGATCATTTGGGGACAGAGAGCCAGGAGGCAAACCTTCAAACAGGCTTGCTTCAAGCATACCATGGCACAAAGCAATATGAAAACATAACCTCTTAACTAGCACTTACCTCAAGTCAGTAAGCCGTAAGTCTGTATTGTGTAAATTCTCAAATAATTCAACTTTGGATTTAAAAGTATGACACAATGTATCATTCATCCGTTGTTATGTGTTACAAAATGACCCATATTTGGGGGAGTAGTTAGGTCATATTATCTTTCATAATGTTACTTGAATATTAACTTAAATTTTATGATAACATAAGAGCACAGAGTAACATGCACAAAGTTAGAAAATTTCTGTTATTTAAAAAGTCATTTCTGTTATTTAAAAATAAGAACATTCAAAATTGGTTCTCACTTTCTCATGAAAACTTTTACTAAAGCATGTTACGCTATTGTTTTTGGCAACAAACTGCATTAGTCATAGGAACCCTAATTTTTTCACTTTTAGTTTTCATTATATACTTTTTCATTATTCACTTTTAACGAATATAACAGTCAATGAATCCCTACCGCTGTTTTTCACCATATGCTTTTTGTTTTCATTGTTATCACTTATTTATATAAGGCTAATCAAAATACTCATTCAGTAAGCCCTACCTGTAAAGAGAAGATTTTTGCACATTTAAGCATATCAAAAACAACCAAACCAAAAATCTAAGTATTACTAAGTACTAAGGGCAGGTGAGAGTTTAAAGGTCTTTGGACATCTGGCCAATTCATAAATTGTCACTGAAATTTAAAAATAGGTTTTTAAAAAATGTTATGTTTATAATTAAGAAAAAAATAAGAAGAAAATGGGCTTTGAAAGAAAGAAGATTCCCTGAACAATGAATAGATTACATTTGACAAGGGCAATAACCTGCCCAATCACGTCTTTTGCTCTCATTTGCTATAAATATACAGACCAGCGGAAGGACAGCTCATTGTTTTGCCCCTCCGAGCTGGTTAAGCTTCCCGGTCTTACCTAATACATTAAGACATATGGTAAAACTTTCCCTAGATTCCAAGGACTTATGGATCTCCCACAAATGATGAGAACTATCCCCTAGTGCTTATAAAATATTCCACTTCAGATATTTAAATTCCCCTTTTAAAACATTTTTATTTCAAGGAATGGTTTTTCCAAATGACCGATCTTGGTCTCCCTTTTTTATTACAATAGAAATCAGTACATATACAGTTTCTCTCCTCAACAGAAAGAAGGGTTTTGAGTACAGATTTTTGACAGTAAGATTTATACAGTTTAAAGAGAGCAGTCACCGACACTTGGGAGATTAAATTTACATGGGTATTTACGAAATACAAGCAGTCAAGCTGTATCTGTTCCTATTGCTACTTAATATAGCTTTTATTAAGAATTATTTTCTTCAGTGCTGGCTGAAAAATCCCTGCAGCATTTGTCATCTTCATAACACCATAAGGTCAGCTCACTTTATTAAATAGTTATTGAGGATATTTAAAAAAGGTAAATGCCATTTGTCATAAATATTTGATAAACATGCTTATGTTATCAATATATTCCTGTATTACAGGATATACCAAACATTTACTTTGGCTTGAAAGACGACGATGTACAAATCTTGCATGGCCCAATTAGAGAGGTTATTCAACATAAGTATTTTTACTTCTTTTTGGAGATCATTTTCTGCCTAGTATAACTGCAATGCTTTGAAAACTAAAGTCGTAGTGCATCAAACACTGATTTGTTGGAATAACAGAAATTTAACTGAACAGCAAATTATTTTGCATTCCGATTAATATAAAACCTAAAAATATTTCTTAGCTTGTTGAGTGAGCAAGAAGAAAAGCAAAGACCGGGAAGCATTTAAATAACTACAAGAAGTGTATGTAATTTATACAAACTTCAAATATAAAGCAAACAAGCTATGAAATTAGTGTATTTGAGAAGAAAACACAGAAGCAGTTTGTTTCAAAAGATCATTTTTCAGGAAAGAACTTCTTATACAGACACTGCTCAGGAATTTATCTTAGATGGGGTAAGAAAAAGAGAAAAAATTCAGGGAAGACTTCTATTAGCTCAACCCTAAAGCTAATCTGTTGCATGTGTAGTTTCTACACCAGTAAGCAACTTGTAGGAAACAACACTGCAGCTGAGTGCATGAGAGCTGGAAACTGTTCCCCGGGGTATGATATCGCAAAATGACTTTGCTATATTCCCTCTCCAGCCTGGCGTCATGGCTCAGGCAGGAACACAACCGTCACGCCCCCAGGGCAGCTTCATGTCATTAAATAAGAACCCTCTGCTCCATCACTCTCCCTGAAATCCTCTTACCAGAAGCACACAGGACCAGCTCAACCAGGACAAATCAGCCCCTATTCTCTCTGTATATTTTTTTTCCCCAATTTGTGTTCCTTTGCCTGGTAGGTTGGAATGACATCGTTTAACAGAAACCACACAATGGGGAGAATTCACAAGTTTTCACACACTCACGTACACACTTTTAAACCTAATATTCCGATATGGATTTACTGAGTTTATATTATATAAAATAAAATAGCTCATACTCTTAACTTTTGTCCCACAATAGTACAATAACTACTATGTTCATAAAAACGCAAGACAAACTTTCAGCATTTCCGTCAGTCCTCAGCTAAACCTATTAGTTAAGGTTTCACTCAACATCCTACCTTGACGTACCTAACACTAAAATCACCAAATATACACAATAATTACACAAACCTGGAGGAGTAACTTCATGATTTCTTAATCTACTCAATTATACGCAGGGAAATTTCCAGTTCATTTAAAAAAAAAAAAAAAACCTGCTTTGCTTAGCATGCCACAGTTTTCTATGTATTTCCTTTGGCAAACAAAAGGGCAAAACTACCTTCCTGACGGTTTTCCCCTTAGAAGCACAAAAACAGAATAGTATTCCTCCAGACAACATGAATATTCCATTTCCAAATATCCTCTGGATGCCTATAAGAACTTTATCCCTGAAGTCTGACGTTTATTTCTAGTCAAAACACAGAACACCATTGCTAATCCAGTAGCACACCCCGTATCCTAGGAATCATTGCCAACTACATTCCTTTTTATATCAATTTCCACCATGTATAGTACACGATTCACAACTCATGATTTGGGGTAAATGCAAAACCCTTTCTGAATCACATATAATAAAGCCTAGGGAAAACTGGACAACGGTATGGCTTCAAAGGTTTTGTTTCAGATTCTAGAACAGAGTAACATATGCTGCAGTACAATGGTGTTGAGCTTTTGTGTTCCCTAATAAGACAGCTCCCAGCAGAGCATTTCCCATGTTTTACAGTGACATCTATCAGCCAGACCCGGGGAATCCCAACGTCACTCAGCCTTCTTCAGCACCACTGTCTGAGAACAGCTTCTGTCCACAGAGTGGTGCAATCTGAACAGGTCTGGCACACAAAGTGCATTGTTAAAATAGGGAAATGGTGGATGAGCATTGCTCTTTCTTGTCATTAAAACCAAATCGTTAGGTATCAATTAACTGCAGGGTATAAGCATCCCAAATGCCAACCAGAAATGTAAATAATTGGCTATCATCAGATACAAATTTAAAAGCACTGACATACTTTGCATCCCAGGCAGACGGAGCATGGCATGGTGCTGAGTTTTGTAAAAATTCAATTGACCCAACCATCTATTAGACAGATACATAAAGACACAGGAAAAACTACAGTGCATGTTAGAATTTGTGATGTGTAATCATGTTAATTTATGGTTTGAGAAGATACCCTGCTATGTTTCAGTGATTGTATGGTAATCAGGAAATTATATAGACATTTCAAACCTAGAAATTATTTTATGAATGGCATAAATGCAGTGCTACCTCAGAAATGCAATCAGCTAATTTTTCAGACCTGATCATATTAAGGA
This sequence comes from Callorhinus ursinus, assembly GCF_003265705.2. Lineage (NCBI taxonomy): Eukaryota > Metazoa > Chordata > Mammalia > Carnivora > Otariidae > Callorhinus > Callorhinus ursinus. The sequence continues at coordinate 29,270,505 of NW_027397079.1, read as the reverse complement.
GACCAGAGGAGAATACTTTCCGGGGATAAAATGGGAAAAGGTCTGGGAAATCAATGGCTCAACTTAGCTTCCCAAATCCTTCTTCAGGGCCTACACGTGAAGCTCCATAACTACGTTCATCTGTTCTGATTCACGGAAGCGCCAAAACATACTCCAAACCAAAATACTGTGAAAACAAAAATTCTCGAGATGACTTCACCAAAAATAAATGCCCCAACTTCATACTTCTCACATGCACCCATTCACGAGGTACAGAGGGCACCTATCTGTTGGACACTGAGTTGGCCAAAAACTCCCTCACATTTCTAGACGAATCTCAGCGCGGTGTCCTTTCCCTGCGAGGGCTCCCACAGACCCAGACCCCTGACCCTCTCCACACTCGGGACTCCAAGTGAAGGAAAGACGTGAAAAAATCCTGTCGGACTCACCCTTCCTCCTTCAAAGGAAAAGCCCCCCCCCCACACACACACACACACGGCGGCCCACACATAGTCAGCACCTCATAACCAAAACCAAGTTCAACGATGCACTCACAAGAAAGCAGCCGGCCCCTTTCCATTCTACTTGGTGAAAGAAGGCCCAAGGGATTAAAAAGTTTCAGGCCGCCCCAACCGGGGACCAAACTTGGGCTCTCACCAATGGCAAAGCCCAGGAAACAGGTAACTGGAGAAGGCGCTGCCCGTGGAATCCAGTCCACGAAACCTTCTCTGAGAATCGCTTAGAGTCCACAACCCCGAAACTCAACTCCTCAGCCCTCGTCTGCTCTGCAGCCGTCGGGCCCCGGGTGCCCGCCGCGCCGGGGCCGCCACCTCCCCGCCCGGCCGGAGCGCGCCCTCACGGGCGAGGAACTTACCGCACCGCTTGCACAGCACCCGGCTGACCTCCTTCTTGAGGTTCCGGCCCGTCTCGAGAGGGGGGAAAGAGGCTCGGAAGGCGGCCGGCGCACGGCTGCTGCTGTTGGCGTCGGGCTCCATGAAGAAGATGTACCTACTGTCCTCCTTGAGCCTCCCGCAGGAGGGGAAAGCGGGGTGGCCCCAGGCACCCAGGCGCACGGTAAGCAGCGAGTCCTTCTTCAAGCCCCCGGCTTTCACCGCCCACACCTGGTGCACCTTCACCAGATAGGGCGCCTCGTCTCCTGGCTCGCCCGCGCTGGGCGCCGGGGCGCTGGGCCAGGAGGGCACGGTCCCGTTGGCGGCAGGCAGCGGGTCCGGGGCGGGCGGCCCCCGCGCTCCCGGGCGGGCGGCTGGCGGCTCGCGCTCGCCTCCCCACGCCCCTGCCTCGCCGGCCGCCGCCTTCCTGTCGAGTGCCCCCTGCTGCCGCCGTGGCGGGTGCACCTTTCCCTCGATCACCACCGCGGCGCGCTGAGCCAGCTCCTGCACCGAGCCCACGCTGGGCGGGGATGAGTAGCACACCGAGGCCCCCGCGGGAGCCTCCTCGTCGCCGGCGGCCGCCCCCGGCGCCAGGGCCGCGGTCCACAGCAGCAGCAGCAGCGGCAGCGCCGGCGGCGGCGAGCGGGCGGCGGGGCCGGGGCGCGGGGCCCGGGGCCCCGCACTCCCGGAGCGGCGCGGGGAGCGTCGCCATCTCATGGTGTGAGGTGCGTGCGGGCTCCTGGCTGTCGGTTCGGACTCTGCCTCGCTCTCTTGCGCTGCCTCCCTTTTCCTCTCCTCCTCCCCCCTACACCACTCCTCCTCCCCCCTACCCTCCTCCTTTTATTTATTTATTGGGGGGGCGGTGTAGGAGAGTTGTTTATGGGAGGAGGAGGAAGAGGAGGAGGAAGGAGGGAAGAGGTGGGTGGAACCACAGAAAGGCGAAGAGGTATAAGGGAGAAAAAAATTAAAGCAAAATAGAAAAGAAAAAAAAAAGCCACTGCCACCGCCTCGGTTGCTGGGAGTGACAGGTCCTCCCGGCGCCGCCGCCGCCGCCGCGCCCGAGCCCTGCTGTCGGGGCTGCTGTCACAGGAGGAGGACGTGGAGGTGGAGGAGCTGCTCAGCGGGTAACAGTCCTTTGTGTGAAGAGATGCTGCGGCGGCTGCTGAGGCTGCGAGCGAGCGGCTGGGCGAGAGCGCGAGGGAGAGAGCCCTGGAGGCGGAGTTGCGTGCCTGGAAATCGCTGGGTGGCCGCGGCGGCGGCAGCGCCCTGCGCCTCGCCAGTCTGTTTACCTGTGGTGCGAACTCGCCCCGCACTTCCCTTCCCCATGCTGATTCCGGAGCCCGGCCCGCGAGTTTGTCCTCCTCGGTCTTGCCTTCCCTGCGCGCCTCCTCCCTCTCGGTCGCCCTGATTGCTGCAATGGGAGGCCGGGCGGCAAACAGGCTGCAGTCCGAGTGGGCTGCGGAGATTTCCTGGGGAGTGAGAGGTGACGCTTCAGTAATCGGGGACCTGTTAGCCGGCGCAGGACGCCCGACCGCGGGGGGAGGCAGGCGGAGGAGGGAGAGGGGGACACGGGAGATGCGGGTCCTCATTTCAGAAAAGTTTTGGGTGAACTGGATACTTGAGAGTCAAAAGGGCGCAACATGTTCACAGGAGACAAGCAGCAATTAAAGCAACTTTATATCACGCTCCCCTGCAAACGTGCGCGCGCGCACACACACACACACACACACACACACACACACACACACACACACACGGAGCACTTCAGGTGTGACGCCTCTTCCCTCGATCCTTGTGTGGCACTCCAGTCTTGCTTACCCTTGCCTTTTCGTCCGTTGAAATCCCTGGTTCCCCATGATTTTAGGACATGTGCGGTACTGCTGATAGCAAAGTTTGAATAAAATAGTTGCTCATTAAGGCCATTTTGTATAAAGTTTATGGCACTTCGTCAATAGTCAGCTTTGTTGAATGATTAAAATGAAATGATAGATGCTTCTATGGCTGCTGGAACAGAAATCTCAAACCTGAGGAGCTGTAGGTTAAATATTCCATCTGAATACCACCCCCTCAACTTTACCCTACTCCCCCCACCCCGTCCCGCCAAATTTCAGGAGCTATTTTTAAAACAAGAATCCATCCCCCAGGGATGTTCTTTTCAAATAAGTACCACTCCACAGAAAGAACACATTTCCAGCATTTAAAAGAAAATATTTCCTCTTATGCTTTTTTTTGGTGAAAAATGTATTCAATGACCTCATAAAACTGAGTTTAAGTTGTTATCCAATGGCCAATAAATCCACATGGTGAGAATCTAAGATTTTAAAAGCACTCTTCATAATATCTTTTACTTTAGGATTCTGCAAGTTGCTTCTAGCAGCTTATTAAAAGTGTGTCACTTAAGTTTTAGATTTTTTTGTATAAAAATAAGGATTATAAGCCACAAAGATTTTTTTTTCTTGGCATGATATAGGTGGCTAGAAAACAGTGTGTCACTCCCTCAAAGTCCAGTTTAGAAGGACAGGGTCCTAAAGCTCATTGTGTTTCAACTGTGGGGATTCCTATTTCTTATGCCCTGATGGTGTGCTTCAAGAGAAGATCCCCACGTAGCAGCATAATAGTGCAGGTCTGGCCGCCAGTATATGTTCTCTTTAGCGCTGATGCTCCTACCGATTTATTGAAAAAAGTGATCAGACATCCAATCCTACCGGTTGTCTTCACTTTTCTTTGACCTGACCGCACCCATTTCTGACTCTCAGCCTTTTTGGAGTTGCAACTTTAGCCTCGCACACTTTCTCCCTTGCTCTCCACCTTTCCCACCTTGTACCAGTTACCTGCTGGGGTATGACCAACCACTCCAAAATTTGTTGGCCTAAAACAGTATACATTCACTTAGCTCAGGATTCTGCCGGTTGGCAATTTTCACTGGGCTCAGGTAGGGGGATTCTTCTGTTCTCAGCTGGCCCCACTGATGACTCTTCCGGGGCTGACTAGCCTCAGATGGCCTCGGTTGAGACAGCTCATCTCTTGAAGAATGTGGCCTCTTTCCTTCGACAGGCTTAGCCTGGGCTTATTCATGGCAGCTGTCCACGTTCCAAGAGAGAGGCCATTAGCATGCAAGCAAGGCCTCTTGAGGCCTAGGGTCAGAACTGACACCTGGTCACTGCCACCCTTACAAAGCCAGTTCAAATCCAGGAGTGGAGGGGTAGATTCTCTAAATGTGAGGAGCTGAAAATTTGCATAGCCAAGGGGCAGAGATACCCAAAGGGAAAGAACTGTGGTCATTTCTGCAAACAGTCCTCCATGGATAGCAAGCCTCATTGGAAGCCCACCTATCCTCTGGAGCCTTTCTTAAATACTAGATACTCAGAGTGACCACTTCCCATGCGTTGGCAGTCTGTCCCACAGCCTCCTCGCATTTGATCTCCTTACTTTGTTGAGCCCACATGCTTCAGTTTTACTCCCATCTCCCCAACTAGAGGACATTGGGGAGGGTGTGTGCTGTGGTGAGCGCTGGTGAGCGTAGGACTATTGAATCACAGACCTGTACCTCTGAAACAAATAATACATTATATGTTAAAAAAATAATAATAGGAAGGGAAAAATGAAGGGGGAAAATCGGAGGGGGAGATGAACCATGGGAGACTATGGACTCTGAGAAACAAACTGAGGGTTCTAGAGAGGAGGGGGTGGGGGGATGGGTTAGCCTGGTGATGGGTATTAAAGAGGGCACGTTCTGCATGGAGCACTGGGTGTTACATGCAAGCAATGAATTATGGAACACTACATCACAAACTAATGATGTAATGTATGGTGATTAACATAACATAATAAAAATAAAGTAATAAAATAAAAAATAAAAAAACTGGGAACCCTAGTTTCCTTATTCCCCTATTTTAAGTCAGTTTTAAGCACTCAATGTCAGCTGATTAATCTCGGACTGATGTGGTAATAACGTGACGCCCACGCTCCGGAGCCCAGAGCTTTACCCTAGTAGTACCCCAAGACTGTCACAGGGAGATGGAATTCCAGGCAATAAAAACAACAATAAAATTTTAAAGCACTGGCGTACAGTCATTAAATTGCAGATACCCCCTCTTCATATTTTACAAAGCATTTTATGCATGATTATAAATAAGCTGCTTATGTTTGTTTTTTAAATGACTTTTTTAGATGTATTTTTTTAAAGGCCTTTACCTAACTCCCACATTTTCTCCTCCTCTCTCAGCGAAGTGGTGTTAAGGGGTAATTCTTGTGGATATGTTTTGCGTGAAGGTAGGCCTTCTGAGAACAGTTCACTGCTAAGAACGCTTTGCTTATGTATTTCATTTTAGTTTCTGTATCGGAGTCCTCGTTTTCGAAGGCACCCCATATACTGAAGGGATGTTAGTTATTCTTTTTTGCCCTTATTTTAAAATGAAAGGGAAGTAGCATTTCTACTATGATTAACATAAGCTTGAGAAAGGGTATGAATAATTGTTCAGTGTGTTTAAATGCTTTTCAGAAAAGGGACAACTTAATTTGTCCACACCAACGTTTTAAAAAGGTAAAAAAAAAAAAAAAAAAGCTCATTCTTGTAAACAGCTTAAAACCAGGGTTCTTAAACATTAGTGTGCACCCGAATCACTTGTGTATGAAAATACACAGATTGCTGGGCCCCATCCCAGAGTTTCTGATACAGTAGGTCTGGGGTGAAGCCCAAGATGTTGCATTTCTAACAAGTTCCCGGGTGATACTGATGCTGCTGGTGGAGATACCACACTTTGAGAACCACAGCTCAAAACTTAAAATTTATAAACTTTATAAACTTAAAAAATCACAGATACAGCATAATAATGCCGTAAACATACTCGGGCCTTATACTCAAAGATTCATTGTCCCCTCCATCCTGAATTTTTCTTATCTCAATTTTGAAAAGAAAACATGGGATACCTCCCTGGCTGTGAGAGGCTGATGCTTTTCAGCAGATGTCTTCCGACTAGTTAAGGCACTTACTGACAGTAAAATTGTGTGCTTCCTTGAGGACTTAACTTAGAACCGAAAGAAAACTGGGACTCAGAGCAATTGTCATCATGTTACCTCAGCATAGTTTATCTGCTCAACTAAGGAAAGAGCAGACAAAATTATGCAGGTAAATGTGAAATAATAGTTTTACTAGTTTAGAAAATTTAAAGAGGAAGTCCACAGGGCAGCGGCAAACTGAAAAGGTTTTCTCACCCCCAGCACTTTATACCCTATTAAATACTTCTAAATGGTGGCTATTAAAGGGGCAGCAGGAAATCCACAGAGGCAACTTGCCATTTACTTTATCATCATTGACCAACAGCACACAGAGTGCACACCTTCACCATAAATCATGAAACAACTATACTCTTGGTGCTGGAGTCCTGAATTTGCAGTCTCCCAAAGAAGCTTTGCTTGCTTAGCAGCCTGTCTTGGAAGAGAAACAGGGTCCAGAACAATTTAGACACAATTAACAAGAAGCTGGGCTTGAGAGAAGAGCAAGTCAAAAGAAATGGTGAATTATCGACCCATAGAAGCCACCCATGAGAAGCAGTGTGGCAAAATGTCTCTACCGCAGAATGGCTAGAAAGTTAAGGAGGCTTCATTAAGTGCCAGGTGCAACATGAGTCTTCAAGACCTGGGCCAAACCCCTTGAGGCGCAGGCACTGGGGGGCCCTGGTCACCTCTACCCACTCACCCATCCATCCATCCTTCTATCTGTATATTTAAGTCCATAATTTTAAAATGGCAATACTATGTGTGTAAGGCAGGCATACAGACATGAAAGGTGTCTGCTCTGAAGAAACTCAGAACCCAGAGCTGCTAATTTGCATTCTTTGGTCTGACATGAAATCCTATAGATTTCACATATTTCAGCCCAGCTGAGGGGCGGAGAAAGAGAACGAAACCAAGAGGATTTTCTGATTGCTTTTTTTGTGATTCAAGACATCATCGAACTTTGTGTCAGGTATGGCGATTCAGAAGTCCCATTCAGGTTCACTTTCTTACCCCAAAGAAGCAACTGCCCTCGCCAGGCAACTGAGAGATGAACATTACTTGGACATTTGCCTTGGGCAATAGATGTACCCTTTGGGGACGTGTTTGGCCTGGGGGCATATTCCAATTCTGCTACTTACCAGCCCTGTAACCTTACGACAATTCATGAATTTTCTGAGCCTATTTTCTTATTTATTAAATAAGCATAGTCTGCTTTATTTCACAGGACACTTGCCAGAATTAAAGCAGCTAAGGGTGCCTGGGTGGCTCAGTGGGTTAAGCACCAGACTCTTGATTTTGGCTCAGGTCATGATCCTAGGGTCATGAGATCAAGCTCAACACAGAGCCTGCTTAAGATTCTTTCTCTCCCTCTCCCTCTGCCCCTCCTTTTTCCCCTCACCACCCTTTATGCCCTGTCTCGAAAAAAAATAAAAAAATAAAAAATAAAATGGCTTAGTATACATGAAAATCTTTAAAATTTCATTTATGCAAAATACAAAGTGGTTAAATGATATCTTGCCCTCAAGAATCTTCCAACCTAGTAATGAAGATGGCACATTTTGGAAATTGCCTTTAAGTTGGTTATATGTCTACTTAAATGCCTTTATTGTCAGAAGCTCATGACTTCCCAGGGACACTTATTCCTTTATTAGACATATCTGACCATTTAAAAGTGCTTTTCTATAATAGGCTGTAAGACACTTATTTAAAACCAGGTCATAGAATGCAAACTGCGATTCTCTGGTGTGCACCTTTGTTATACCACTGTTTGTCTAGACTGAGTCAGCCGTGATTCCTGCTCTGGGGCTGGCAATCCTATCTGTCCCATCATCTCTCCCACGTGTTTGCATGAGGTCTTGATTTTTTTGGCGGGGGAGAGAGGTCTTGATTTTTTTTGTTGGGTGTGTGTGTGTGTGTGTGTGTGTCTGTGTCTGTGTGTGTGTGTTGTGTGTGTGTGTCTGTGTGTGTCTGTGTGTGTGTGTGTGTGTGTGTGTGTGTGTGTGTGTTCTGAAGGACAAAGGAGGGACCCGGGAAAGAAACAGAGCAGGGAGGAGGATGGGAAACAGGATGGTATGGGATGTGTCCCCCAGGCTAGCTCAAAACAGGGGCTCCTCTTCACAGGGACAGAATCACAAGTAAAAGCTGAAATGGTCATTTTGATAAAGAGCACTATAGAACTGAAAGGCACACACTGTGCATGTCACTTTAAAACTCAAGTGAAAAAGTAAAAAAAGGAATGTGGAAAGGAAGACTGCTTTCCATTTCTGGGAAGAAGGAGCACTGTGGATGTGTTCTGAAGGAACTAAGGGAAAACAGCCAGCGGTGGGAATGTCACTGCCTTAATAACACAACACAATACTATGTGGTAGAGAAGGAATCATTCTTATTCTGCAGATTATTGAGGCAGGTTGTTGAGATCAAATAGTATTTTTATTTTATCACTTTTCCTTGAGCATAAGTTTCTTTCTTATGCCTTATTAGTAATGAGGCGCTATCAATAGATAACATACAAACCATTAAAAAAAAAAGAAAGAAGAATGCTACTTAAATCCTAAATACATTATACATAAGTTATAGATTCCCCTCAAAAATAGATCTGAAAATTTCATCATATGCTGATATTTAGGAATAAGAAATATACATTTTATTTATTTATAGCAACACTTTATGGAGCTTATTGTTGCTATTTACAAATACGCCAAATTTGAAGAAAGAAGAGATTTGATGGTTAAGTTTGTTTGGAGTTCCATCTTTCTCTGTGATAAAAGTAAACAGAATTTGGGTGCCTGGGTGGTTCAGTTGGTTAAGCGTCTGCCTTTGGCTCAGGTCACGATACCGGGGTCTTGGGATCAGCCCTGCATGGCTCCCTGCTCAGTGGGGAGTCTGTTTCTCCCTCTCCCTCTGCCCCTTCCCCTGCTTGTGCATGTGTGCTCTCTCAAATAAATGAATAAAATCTTTAAAAAAAAAAAGTAAACAGAATTTTTGCTTTCTTTCCAATTATTCCAAAAGGATTCAATGGATATTCTTAAAATTTCTAAGAGATTTTTCTTAAGGATGAATCCAACCCAGGAAGAAACTTTTTAAAAACTTGTAGGAAATTAAATGGCCATATTTGTAAAAGAAAATGTTTCCAAACTTTTACTGTGACATACGCCCCAGTCAAGTCAAAGGAAGAAGGAAGTAATAAGCAGATTATGAATCATAAGACTCAAAGATACAATCCTGGCACTCAGTTCTCAACAATTTGGCCATTTTCTGATTATTTCACCATGGATGCTCTCAACATCATCCTTCCCTTGGAAGGGTTAGGATATAGACGGCACCTTCAATCACACAGAGAGAAAATAAATAGATGTTTAGAACTCAGGTGGAATTAAAGCGCATTTACTTTGTGCGTATCTTTCTATGAGAATAGAATGCTTCCAATTTTGTCAATTCTGTTTTCCTTTGATTTTTACAGAATGTTCTGCTTTAGAACAGTTCACAGATGCTGACAGCAGGACACTTTGTGTCCCTTAACATAAACCTAACTCTATGTAAACCACAATTACTTTATGTCAACTTCCAGTCTGCAGTGTTGGTAAAAGTCTCAGAATGAAAGAGAGTCTGCTACTAGATTGAGGAAGGTAGGAGCCTAAAAAAAAGAACATGTAATAAAAGAGATCAGAGCAAGAGAAGTCATTAACTTCATGCACTACTGGTAGGTTTTACATCAGTTTTTACTATATCTACTTATGAAAGAGTGGTATAAATAAATATTTTATTATCCACTCCCTAGCCTGGGGTGATGTGTTAGAATGTCATAAACTTTCCCTTTTAGATTATGCTTTGAATCAGAAACACATCAAAATGTTAGATCAGGAAAGAATCCTGGATGTCTAGCCCAAAGTTCTTAATTTCATAAATGATAAAAAGGTTCAGAAAAAAAGTTTTCCTTTCCCAGGATCATAAAGTTGATTGTTTTCAGAAGTAGGTTTAGAACTGAGGATCCTGCTCTTCCAATTCTGTGCTTTGCCCATGAGCCTGCATAGTTTTTACTAAAAGCCCTGTCATAAGCCTTCTTAAAAAGCCGGTAGCCTAGACTTTCCTTTCAAAAGCCATTTCTGAAAGTGAGAGCACACCAAATCTCAGCACCTCCAATGCGAAGTTCACCATCACAAAGGTGAGCCACTAAGCCAGCAATGAGCAACCTCCCCTGCCACTTCTGAGAATAGTATTCCACCAAAATAAGAAATAGTTTTCTATTTGTTGTCCCTGTTTATTGAATGTGTCATTTTTCCACAGCCAAGATCTTCCCTGGTGTAAGAAACAGGCCCAGTTGGGGATATAAGAGTTAAAGTCTCTTCCCTCATCTTTTCCTGCAATGTCTTAATGATGGCCCAAACCCACAGGAGTTTCTCAGGGTAAAATCCAGAACTGGCCCCCATATATGCAGGGCAAAGAGAGACCACAGAAAGAGGCAGACCACTCCACATTGGGAAGTGGCAATTTTAATAAGCAAGGGAACTTACATAGGAGGCTTGTCTTGTGCAGCTACAAGACAAGTAGATTTCTGCACCCACCTGCCATAATTTTGAGAGTTTATATAGAGGCCTTAACTGGGTTCAGTCACATATACAGCGAAGATGGTCTCAATAACACATTACAATAACACATTACTCTCTCAAGGCTGGGCCCCTGAGATAGCTCCTAGTGCAGGAACAGTAGGCCGAATATACATTCCAAGGACAGAGGAAGGGTTGGGGAGCCTCCTACTGCCCAGGTCCAGCTCGCTGGTCAACCAGAGGTCACATCTTCTCCATGACCACCTCCAACAATCAGAACACAAACCCATAATGACTCACCAAAAATATGAGATGTAAATATAAAGTCTAAATGAAATCATAATGCCTGATCCAAAACAAAAATAAACGAATACATTAAGCTGTATATTTTATTGTATAGGATATGTCCTCTGAGTGATAAGACGAAAGAAGATATTATAACAGGTATTACTAATCTTTGAAATGAGACTAATGAGCCCTTGCATGCCAAGCATATCTACCATTCATGACCAGACAGCCAGTGGCCCTGGAACACATGAATTTGAAGCCTTCTCCCATGTTTACAAGGCACATTAATTCTTCTCCCTGTGATTCCATTTCTAAACTTAGTCATAGTCTCATTAGAATCTATAATAAAGGAAATTCCCTGTGTTGCAGGCAACAGTAGTTTTAAACATAAACTCTAGAGCCAAATTTTCTAGGTTCAACCCCTACTAGCTACATAACCTTAGACAAGTTGGTTAACTTCTTCATGCCTTGGTTCCATTACCTGTAAAATATAGACAATAGCTACCTTTTAATTACTGAATTAATTCGATTAATGTGCAAGAAGCATTCAGAAAAGTGCCTAGCACATAGTAGGTGGTACATAAATTACTATAATTTTATTCTTACTTTTGAGCACAGTGACAACTACCTTAGAGTTACCTTTATTTGTGTGCAGGACAAACACAATTAATGTTTGAATAAATGATGCACAAATGAAAATCATATTAATGATTTTTTTTTTAAAGTACAGATTTTAGTATGGGTAGTAAGTCGTTCCTAATAGACTGAAACCCAACACTGATTCTTCAGGGAAGGAAACTACCAACTCCTTAAGTTCATGCTCTGGGTACAATATCCCCAAAGAGCTTCTTTAAGAGTCAGCAAGATAACCTTAATGCATAATCTGTCTCTGTATACTCAGTTTATTGAACAGTTTGAACCGGTGGAAATTACTTTACTTTTCTCCAATCACTGTCTTTAAGCATGCTCTGCTGAATCTCCATCTCTTGGTCCTTATTTCAGACAGACCCCATAGCCTCCAGATTCTTTCAGGTATATGAAAAGGCCCCATTTCCTTCACGGTGACTCCCATGCAGAGATTAAAAGTCATTTGGTCCAATCTAAATCTAATCTCATATCTAATTTAAAGCCTCTCCTCAACTGCCTCACTCAAGGCTACAATGCGGGTGAGGAGCCTAGCCTGTCCCCGCCCCCCCACCCTTACCCCCTCTTCTTTCCTCCCCATCATTTCCCTCCCACTTTTGGCCTTTCCCGAGCCTGAGTTAAAGAAGATGAGATTAAAGGAAAGGTATATTTTTCTTCTTTGCTTAATTACTTGGCATTTTAGTTCTCCTTTGATTAATACTGGCTGGCCATCAATGACCTTTTCGGGGCAGACGTCCAAATACTAGCACTTTTGTGAAGTTCAGGGGAAACTTCTTTAGGATTTTTGCAGGCGCTCCATGCTGCACAGTTCCCAGACAAAAGTAATCCAGTTTTTGGCTTATCTCTTAAAATTCTCCCTATCCCTAATGGAATTATTTCCTCCCATCCCAACCTATTACTGCAGTGTTCTCTTGCCTCAACAAGGTACTTTTTGGGACAAGGTGCTTTTAAGATAGCTTCTACCTTTCCTAGCATTCTCTTAAGCCATGGGACAAGAGAACATCTTTTCCATGCCAAATGATGGAAAGGCAGGCTCCTCCCTGGTGCCTGCTCATTTTGTTCTGTTATTATGAGTCCTGCCTTCAGAATCCCCCAGGTAAGAAGTGAGCCCCAGTCTCCACTTTCAGGTATACCTCACAGGTCAGGGAGGACCAGGCTACTCTCTCAAGATCTCTCACCCTTCCACTGCTCTGGCAGTCCCAGGAAAGGCATAAGGGCTTGTCATTCAGCTAGCTTCTAGTTGAAGACAGAGATGCCAATTTCCTCTGATTTCAGGTACCCTCAATATCTCCTTGCAGTTTCCTTACAGCCCTCCCGGTTGGTTTGAAGGAGGTGTTGCCCTGCACCTGAAGTGAATGGGGAAATGTGGTGGTGCTCCCCACGAAGCCAACAGCTCACTACCTCTTTGTATTCCCTGCTTCCTTCTGTGGGCTGGGATGGGTCACAAGGTCATGAAGCGAAGGAGTAAAGATCCCAGGACAAGCCTGGCCACAGTTCAGTAAGTTCACAAAGTATCTCACTGCTTATATTATCTTTGTGCCAGGCATGAAATTGGGGCAACATCACAAAAATCAGAGAGGTTAGTATCCGAAATGTTCTATAAAGGAAAGGAGGGCAATTCTTTACAGAGGTCAGCAATACAATATGAAAGATGAGCCAAAAACTCATTCTGGTAAATAGGATTGAAAATGTCTATGAGCCCCTTTCATCTACAGCAAAAGTCAGTCTGCAAAGAATAAACATTTGGGAAAATATTGAAGCAGTAAGTGATTTTATCTTGATATCAAAGATACCAATACAATGCATATTTAATTAATTAAAATTGAGTTTGATAGACTGTCCTTTACTATATTATTATGGGCATTCAATTATATGCACTATTACTTCTGGAATTTTAGAAGATGGTCAGCACTTTATTTTTCTCTTCATTAAGTTAAATTAATAAATAATTCTTAGGTTTCTTCCTCTGCCCCAAGGCAAAAATTCTTAATTATTAAGAATTTTAATTTAGAAAGGTACAGCATAGGAGAACATAGTCAATGGTATTGTAACAGTGTTGTATGGTGATGGATGGTAGCTACACTGGGGGGAGCACATCACAATGCACAGATTTCTCAAATCACTATGTCATACACCTGAAACTAATGTAACATTGTGTCTACTATACGTCAATAAAAAATATTAATAAGAAAACTTTTTTAAAAGAATTTTAGAGATTATATTTTTACCACCTCAACTTTGTTATTCTCTAATTACATATGAAATTTCAAAACATTCATTGATAGAAGTTTTTGTCAGATTGACCAGATATCAAAATGATGTATAGGCAGTTTCTGATTTATATAAGCTCGATGTAGCTCAGCATTTATAGAAATTCAAACAATTGTTAAGCCAAATGCCATGCCAAGTGACCAAAGAACTCTCTTCCTTCTTTTTTTTTTTTTCCCCTCCTTCCTTCTGATTTCCTTTTGAAGATTCCACTCTCCTGGTCTCTTCAAACTGTTGCTGCCTAGAAATGCTCCTCTGTTTTCACCTAGGAACTAGATCAAATAAGATTCAGAATGGGGTCTAGATGCCATAGTTTTTCTATCAGGAGGCATTAAAAGAAAAGTGAATTTCCACTGCTATAATTTATTCTTAATAGCGATACTTGGGTGTTATACTCAACTAATGAATTATTGAACACTACCAATGAAACTAATGATCTACTATATGTTGGCTAATTGAACTTAAATTTAAAAAATTAAAAATAACTAGCGATACTCTTCTGCCCTTAAAAAGCATCTCTATCCCTGATCCCACCTCTTCATCACCCCTTTGTAATTTCTGTTAGAAAAATGTGATGACAAGTATTCCTGATGGCCCAATACGAATGCACATTTGAATTTTTCCATGGACACACTGTTCAGTTCAGTGCTGTTGTGGAGACCAGAGACATTAGAAAGGTGGCCTTGTGGATCCAACCACCTGTAATTGTTTCTATAGGAAACAAAATAAAGATATAGTTAGGAGCACTTCTCCCACATATATGCACACTCCCCCCAACTCTAGTAGTGTTAAATCAAACTTTTGTTTTTTTGCAGTCTTTTCATTCTAAAAAATTATATCCTTCTGTTTAAGAAGTAATCTTGTTTTGTTGATGAATTCCTCCTCGCCGATTCTCTGGAATCTCTTTCCAAAATTCCGCGACTTTCAACTGGTGTTCTGAAACTTTTCATCTTTTCTCTCTTATTTTCCATTTCTGTTTTTTTGATTTGGTTTGGTTTGGTTTAATGGTTTTGCAGTACTTATAGAATGAAATTCCTTAATTTTACGTCCAAATCTTATTTTGAGTATTTATAGTTTCTACCATGTTTTTTCTTCCTAATTTTCAAGTTCTGTTTTGTTTTTGAACATTGATTTTGAAGCATCCTGTTCTATTTTATACATAAAATATTTTTTTATCTTTCTGGGGATATTAATGATAATTTTTAAGAATGTTTTTCCACCAAATTGTACTTTTGTCTTGGTGTCTTTCATTTAGAAATGTTCCTCAGCTATCTGGTAATGTTTTGTGTCTTCTCCTTTTTACAAAAGGGAACTAAAAGCTGATGGAATTTGTAAGCTTAAAGGCAGAACTTTGGTACCGAGAGTTTTATGGTAGAGAGAACTGGAGGGCTGTTTATTCAGCACGTTCAATGTCAGTCTCTTTAGGTCTTTTTCCTCTTGAATTGGTCAGATTCCATAGTGGTTCTTCCTGTTTTGTGCCTGGAAGGTAAAGGCCTGATCACCTTTGTTTCTGGGGCCCGTGAGGGAAGCAGCCATGAGGAAGCAACATTCAATGTACACATATGCAATTAGCTCCCTATTTTCAGGATGCCTCAACTCTCCAATATGCCAGATGTCCCCCAGCCCAGAGACCAGCTATTTTACCCTCTCCAAGGAATAAACCTCCCATATTATGTGTGGAAAAGGAACAGAAATATTGGATCAAGGTGTGGGATAGGGGGATCTAGATATCTAACTACTTCTAAACAGGTTTCAAATAGTTCTTTTATTTAACTCTTATTATAGTATTTATGATAGTATTTACAATAGTATTTCTATAACATCCTTTTTAGGGCTATCTAGTATTCCATTTATATTGTAATTTATTTAATCATTGTTCTGTTTATGGATATTTAAGTTATTTACAGTTTTTGTAATATTGGGAATAAGTATATGATGACCAGACTTATAGCTAAATCTAATTATTTACAAAATGTAAGTTCCCAGCGAGGAATTACTAGACCAAAGGATTTACATATATATGTCAGATCCACTACTGTGTTTGTGAGAAAGCAAACTACTTTTGTCGTTATCCAAGACCAAACATGATCTGTATCTTGACCCCCTCAACTCTTTGAACCCTTTCCAGCATTTCCTATTCTCACACCTTATTCTGGCCTTGGTATGTACCATTCTGTTCTCCATCTCAGGGTATTTGCCCATTCTGTTTCTTCTATTTTCTGCCCCCCTCCTCTGTCTGGTACATGTCTATTCATCTTTCAGCCTCAGCTCAAGTGTCTTCTCTGTGAGAGCTTCCCTGATTCAACCAATCTGATTCAATCATTCCCTTTTTCGTGCCACTGCTGTCTCATATTTCTTTCTATTATGGACCATATAACACTATATTGCATTATCTGCCTCATTTACAAAATTATATGAGCTACTCAAACTCAAAGATAATGTTTTATTTCACTATTAAATATTCTTCTGATCCACAGAGGAACTGACTTCTTATATTATGCTGAATGTTTTATATACTCTCATTAAATCCTTACAATCCGATGAGAAATGCATTATAATTTCTATTCCACAGATGGGGAAACCTAACTTTAGAAAGGTTAAAGTACTTATGCAGGACACACAGTTAATCAGCAGCACACCTGGGGTTCAACTCCAGGCCTACTGATTTCGAAAGATAGTGTCCTTTCTTCTTTGCTCTTAAATAAATCAACATGCCCATCCTCCATGCATGTTCTTCCCCGTACCTCCTATATTGATTTTCTTGGGCTGCTGTAACAAATTACAACAAATTTGGTGAGTAAAAAAAAACAGATATTAATTCTCACATCATTCTGGATGTCAAAAGTCTGAAATCAAAGTATCCATGGGGCCGCACTCCCCCTCCTAGGTTCTAGGGACAATCTCTTCCTTGCTTCCTTCCAGCTTCTGGTACCTAGCTATGGCTGCATCATTCAAATCTCTGCCTCTACTTTCACACGGCTTTCTCCCCTCCTTCTGTATCTCCCCTGTGTATCTCATATAAGGACACTTTTTGTTAGATTGAGGACCCATTCAGATAATCCAGGATGATCTCATTTTGAGATTATTAATTACATCTGCAAAGACACTTTTCACAAATAAGGTCATTCACTAGTTCTAGGACCTGGACATATTTTGGCGGGACAACCATTCAATCGACTAGAACTCCATCCTCTTATTATCCCTTTGAAAAGAGCCAGCATTGTTTGGAAGAAAGACCTTGGCTTTGAAACAGATGGACTTGGATCCTAATTCTAGTTCTGCCTCCTAGTGATTTGTGACCTTTGATCAGTAACTGAAAACGATGAGGCTTTCCCTCACCTTTAAAATGGAAATATTACTTGTTTCATAGACTGGTTTGAAGATTAAATGAAATAAATCACCTAACACATAGTGGACAGAAATAACTGTTCATTCTCTCTCCACCTTTGTATATAACCCCCCTCTGAGGCCAAATCACCAATTGATACGAGACTTTATTAAAAATCACTGAAAACAAAAGTTTAGTTTTTAAACACGACCATTATTTGAACTCTGCACTCTGCTCTTGGTTAGTTTCTGTTTTCAATTTCCTTAGATCTGGTTCTCATTTTAATATAAGTAAAAGTCACATGGCTACACGTCAAAATAGGAATTTTAAAGTATTTTTGCATTTTTCTCAAGTAAAACTAATGAATATTTAAGAGATATGTATTATGTGCCAGTTGATAAGCCTCAAAAAATGTGTTACTTTATAGATATACCTCATTTTTTAAATCCCAAATAGCACTATCTAACTTGGTCAACAACTGTATTCCCCACATTTAATACTGGACTTCTTTTGGCTATTTCCAAACTGGAACTTATCTTCCAAGAATGAATATTTGCTACTCCCGAATATTTTCAAAAGAATGTGATAAGCAGCATACCTGGGCAGAAAGAACAATAACAAGTGAATTGGAAGAACTCACTTCACATTCAATGTGTTATTACCAACTGTCGGAACTAAGGAAAGTCATAATCTCACTGAACACATTTTTTCTTCTACAAAATAATGATGCAAGTATCTGCCTTGTTAACTTTTAGAGCTACTGTTAATACATGCTCCATGTAACAAAATACACAGATCCTGGATTGGGCTAGAAATAAAATTTGAGTCTGAAGAACATAGACCCTGACCCTCCCAAGTGGGCAGAATCAAAATAATATTGTCCTTAAGAGCATTTAAACACTGTTTTAAGTGTTATATGTTACTGAACGCTCGTGCTCCAAGAAATGATGGCCATCCTAGGATCACGGGAAAATAGAGAGCACATGATACCCCCCTTCTCTGGGTCAGACTGCAGGCTCTTCCCTGCTTACTATTTATTAAGAGTGTCCTCCACATAGTCCTGCAGATTATTACAAAATCTCACGTAGCAGTTAAAGGAAAGGTAAAGAATTCTAACTATAACCTTTCCATTAGCACAAAAGCAAACTACAAAGCATGTTAAGAAATTCAGGATAATAAATGTTAAAGAGTGCAATAAATCCAAATATGACACTACCCTAGAGTAACGAGGAGAGAGGAACGGCAGGCCAAACAAAGGTGGCTTTGAGATATGCCCTGCTAACTTCAAATCCATTTATCCCATTTTAATCCCATGAAAATAAAAAGCATATTCATATCATGAGGAAGACTCACTAGGGGCACAGCTAACTAACTACATTTTCCAGCCTTCCCTGTGGTCAAGGATAGCCCTGTGACTGAGTTTCTAGCCAATAGAAAATGAGCAGAAGTTCTGTGCATCACTTCCAGGCCTAGCCCACAGGCATCCTCTTAGCTGTCTGGAAGGAAGATAACTCCTGCATGCCTTGTGCTTGTGGAGTCTCCATTGGTCTGACTGTTACCCAGTGAATGAGGGCTATCTATTCACATGTTTACCCATCCGATGCCATCATGGGAACAAGAAAGAAGTTTTCACTACATTTGAGACTTCACATTTGAGACTTAACTTTGGGAGTTAGGCTCCTCTAAATAATAGACTCCAACAGCAATTCCTTGAAATAAAAATTTAAAATTTAAAAAGCATGTATTTTTTTAAAGATTTTATTTATTTATTTTGGAGAAAGAGACAGAGAGAGAGCAGGAGCAGGAGCAGGAGCAGGAGCAGGAGAGGGCCAGAGGAAGAAGCAGACTCCTCACTGAGCAGGGAGCCCAATGCAGGGCCGGATCCCAGAACCCTGAGATCATGACCTAAGCCAAACGTAGCCACTTAACCTACTGAGCCACCCAGGAGCCCCAAAAAAGCATGTATTTTGAAAACATTTGAGTCATGGTGGTGTCATTGAAGTTCTTAGAGGAAACAGTGAGCTTTGCAATCACATAGGCCTGAATCTGAGTTCATGTTTACCACCTGCTAGATTCATGATGTTGTTCAAGTTTCTCTAAGCCTCAGGGTTTTTTTCAAAGGTACAATATTGGGATATTAATAGGATCTATATCATAGTATTGCTGTTTATCTCAGTGCCTGGCACATAATAAGTGCTCAATAAAAGTTAGCTGTCCTTCCATGTATATCCCTCCAGGTAAGTTTTTAAAGTTAAACTGTAATAGTCATCAGTGTTCTTATGAAGTCATTCTGATTTTGCTTCCAGACAAAGGGTGGGATTGTACTTCCCTTCACATCCCTTAGACTTCTATGTACACATGTGATTTATTTTGACCAATGGACTGTGAGTGGAAATAACATGTATCATTTCCACGTGGAAGCTTTAAGAGTCAGCAGGCATTTAAAATGCGATCTCTTAGGGCACCTGGGTGGCTCAGTGGGTTAAGCAACTGACTCTTGGTTTCCTCTCAAGTCATGATCTCAGGGTTATGGGATCGAGACCCATCTGCTTGTCCCTCTCTCTCTGTTTCTCCCCCCACTTGTGTACCTGTGTGTGCTGTGCGCTCTCTCTTCCTCTCTCTCTCTGAAAAATAAATAAATAAAATCTTTTAAAACTACAAATAAATACAAATAAAATGCTATCTGTCTCTCTCTTTTTTCCTGCTATACCAGTGACAGTGATCCAGCTAGTGACTGTTCTGTCAGCTTGGGTCATAGAATGAAGAAAACATCAGCCAACTCATGCTATGTATCTAGCATGGCCAAGAAATAAATCCTTGTTTTAAGCAACTAGAGATTTGGGCTTTTATTTATTAGTAGGCCCTCTTGTCCTTTACGGGAACAAATATTCTTATGGGTAAGTTAGTTTTTTTTAAATAGTTTCATTATTTTATAGCAACCTCTAATAATAGCTGACAATTACAGAGTACTCACAATATTCCAAGAACTGCTGTGTCCTTTTATGTGTTAACTCATCCATTTCCATAGTAACCCAGTGGGACACCTACAGTATTCTTTTTTTTTCATTTTATTTATTTATTTATTTTTAATTTTATTGTTATGTTAATCACCATACATTACATCATTAGTTTTGGATGTAGTGTTCCATGATTCATTGTTTGTGCATAACACCCAGTGCTCCACACAGAACGTGCCCTCTTTAATACCCATCACCAGGCTAACCCATGCCCCCACCCTCCTCCCCTCTAGAACCCTCAGTTTGTTTTTCAGAGTCCATCGTCTCTCCTGGTTCGTCTCCCCCTCCAATTTCCCCCCTTCATTCTTCCCTTCCTGCTATCTTCTTCTTCTTTTTTTCTTCTTAACATATATTGCATTATTTGTTTCAGAGGTACAGATCTGTGATTCAACAGTCTTGCACAATTCACAGCACTCGCCATAGCACATACCCTCCCCAATGTCTATCACCCAGCCACCCCATCCTTCCCACGCCCCCACCACTCCAGCAACCCTCAGTTTGTTTCCTGAGATTAAGAATTCCTCATATCAGTGAAGTCATATGACACATGTCTTTCTCTGATTGACTTATTTCACTCAGCATAACACCCTCCGGTTCCATCCACGTCATTGCAAATGGCAAGATCTCATTCCTTTTGATGGCTGCATAATATTCCATTGTGTATATATACCACGTCTTCTTTATCCATTCATCCGTCGATGGACATCTTGACTCTTTCCACAGTTTGGCTATTGTGGACATTGCTGCTATAAACATTGGGGTGCATGTACCCCTTTGAATCCCTACATCTGTATCTTTGTGGTAAATACCCAGTAGTGCAATTGCTGGATCGTATGGTAGCTCTATTTTCAACTGTTTGAGGAACCTCCATACTGTTTTCCAGAGTGGTTGCACCAACTTGCATTCCCACCAACAGTGTACCTACAGTATTCTTATCCCCACTTAGTATGGACGGAAGGGTTAAGTAACTTGCCCAAGGTCACACAGCCAGTATATACCAGAAGCCAGGTTTTAAAACAGCATATCTGAGTCTTGTGGCTATATTACTCACATTGCATCCATTGCTGCTTGAAGTGGATGCTGTGGTGTGCCTCCCAGGTCCAGGCTTCAGGACTAGATTCATTTTATCAGCCAGAAGCACTGACTGTCAATGGGCTAGTTCTGAACACAGTCCCTCCCTGGGAATCGCCCTCAGGCAATGAGAGCTGCCTCCCACCCACCCCCTGCCTCCTCAACCAAGTGAACCACCCCGAAGGACTGGCAGGACCTACTGCCGTTTGCCTGGCAGTTCAATTTCTCCCTTTGCCTTTTCCTCCTTTCCTCACCCCCACTGTTCCCCAAAGCATTCCCCAATAACCATCTAAATCTGTCTCCGTGTGTTTCCCAGGGAACCAGAACAATCCTCCCTCTATATTCCTACATGCGTACTGAAATATACACTGATTACATATTAACTCAGTGCACAATTAATTGCCAAATGACTGTTGTAGACCACGTGAACTTGGGGAAAGTAAAGATCATTAGGCTGTCAAGAGAGGACTAGAATGATGAAACCTCTCACAAGTCAATGGAGATACAGAATCTTCTACTTTCTCAACTGCATTCAGTACACTTCATTTCTCATAAATGTCACCTGTAGTTATTTAGATCCAGGGGAAAAAAGCCAAAAAAAAGAACCACATAGTTTGTGTATAACAAATGATAGTTGGTCTTTATTATGACATTTATTCATCCTTGTAAGTAGAAATGGAATATTGTCTCAAGGTTACATAACTCATGAGCTGGTACTCTTCATCTCTTTCATGAAGACAGATGTCTCAAGAGAGTAGAGGCCATGAATCTTTATTGTACCAAATATTACATATGTCTGTGTTTCAGTTATACATAAGAATATTATTAAAAATTGATGTCTTAAATTGATTTTGATTTCTAATAACGAGTAGAAACTAAAATTTAAATCATAACCCATCAGCTCTCCCCTGCACATCTTAACTTACTTGATGCCTAATTCCAATAAAATTTAAAGTGAGCCAAGTACTACTTCTGGTGTATTTCTTTTACCACAATTAAATTTTTGTCACAATTTAAGCTCTATTACAATATATGTGGTCTGTATTTCGTCAAAGGAAGAATATATGTTGTAAAACTTGAAATAAATAAGCAGTTCATAGAAGTAGTTATAAAACAGGCTAAATTATAAAACCAAAAAAAGTCTAAGTGGATGTATGAAATTTAAGATAAACACTGTCACAATGAATCGTGGATCACTACATCAAAAACAAATGATGTATGATGATCAACCTAACAATAAAAAAATTAAAAAAAAACTAATGATGTATGGTGACTAACATAACATAATAAAATTAAGTTAAATTTAAAAAAATAAAAATAAGATAAACACTGTCTCCCTTACCTTGGTAAGTGCATATCTTATGCATTGTCCATTCTGCTTAAATATCTTTACTACATATGGATAGAGATTAATGACTAGTGTTATATAGAATTCAGGAGAAATTAAATTATATTTTCTTCTCTATACATTGTCTTAGTCTGGTCAGGCTACTGTGCATAGCATTGACTGGATGGCTTAAACAATAGAAATTTATTTCTCACAGTTCTGGAGCTGGACGTCTAAGGTCAGGGTACCAGTTTGGTTGGGTTCTAGTCCTCCTGGTTTGCTGATGGGCATCTTCGTGGATCTTCACATGGCAGGGAGAAAGAGAGAAAGCAAACCCTTTTGTGTCTCTTCAAAAAGGTCTCAGATCTCATGATGAACGTTCCACCCTCATGACTTAATTACTGCCCAAAGGTCCCACCTCTGAATACCATCATATTGGCATTAAAAAGACTTCAATGCATGAATTTGGGGGAGGAGGGACACACAAATATTGAGCCCTTACACAGTACTTATTCTTATTCTTCACTTAACCAAAGAGGCTTGAATTCAACAGTGAAAACTTTAAATTGAGTAGCTTATATGGTCCATAGAATTTTAAAAGAGTAAATCAGTGTGAAGCTTGCATTTATAAAACAGGCAACAGAGTCCTCTGTTACCACCATTTCAAAATGTAAATAAGAATTATATTCCTTATTGGCTGCTTTAATTTTGTTGTATGTTCATTAAATTATGTTAATGCTTCAGTGGGGACATATTTTTGCATTCATATTACTACCCATTGAACAATTGCTTTATTTTCACAAAATTACAGGTAGAAATAGAAAATGCGCACCCTATAAATTAGAGAAGGACTTGAAAGTAACCCTTAGAGGAAGGAAGGAAACAACAGCCAGAAAGAGTGGAAATACTAAATTATAGGATATTTTCAGAGAAATGCAATCTTTGAAAAAAATTGCAAGTGCCCGAGACAATTCAAACTAATCAAAGAACTACCATAATAGGGGTTCTTATGAGATTTGGTTTAATGCCTAGAAAAGAATTATCTAAAATTAGCATATCAATTATTTTCAGGTAAACGGTTGCTTTTTCACCAGCTTAAGGGTGCACAAAAATAATTTGTTTACTGAAATAATTTATAACTCTCCCCCTCAGCAATCTTATTTTATGTTTTAACTCAGACATATTAAAACAAAGTTTGCTATTTAATCCCAGTTGCTATGCCTTCCATTTAGCTAAGCCACAGTTCTGTACATTTGTGGTATTGACTGCTAGACTTCCACGGCAAGTTTGTTATCTGAAAGACATTTTATTCAGTTAATGCTTCTTCTATCAAATAAATTTTGTCATTAACATGCCTAAGCATCAATACAAAAATGTCTAACTTAAAACAAGGGTTTATAAGACCATCTACCTGAATGGATAAAGAAGATATAGTATATATATATATATATATATATACACACGATGGAATATTACTCAGCCATCAGAAAGGATGAATACTTACCATTTACATCAAAGTGGATGGAACTGGAGGGTATTATGCTCAGCGAAATAAGTCAATCAGAGAAAGACATTTATCATATGGTTTCACTCATATGTGGAATATAAGAAACAGTGCAGAGGATCATAGGGGAAGGGAGGGAAAACTGAACGGGAAGTCATCAGAGAGGGAGAAAAATCATGAGAAACTCTTAACTATAGGAAACAAACTGAGGGTTGCTGGAGGGGAGGTGGGTGGGGGGATGGGGTAATTAGGTGATGGGCATTAAGGAGGGCATGTGATGTGATGAGCACTGGGTGTTATATGCAATTGATGAATTACTGACCTCTACATTTAAACTAATGATGTACTAAATATGTTGGCTAATTGAATTTAAATAAAATAGGGGCACTTGGGTGGCTCAGTTGATTAAGCAACTGCTTTTGGCTCAGGTCATGATCCTGGAGTTCCAGGATCGAGCCCCACATCAGGCTCCCTGCTCAATGGGGAGTCTGCTTCTCCCTCTGACCCTCCCCCTCTCATGCTCTCTTTCTCTCTCATTCTCTCTCAAATAAATAAATTGAAAAAAAAAGAATTTAAATAAAATAAATAAAATAAAAATAAAATACCATCTACCTAAATAATATTTTCCTTACTTATATTTACATCTCATGAATGATAATTACATCTTAATCTAATCCTGGGATTGCCCGGGACAGAGTAGTTCAAATACAGTGCAGCACACTCCTAACAGAGAATATCACAAAATGTGTTCTTGACTCTCAACCAGGCACATTCACCAAAAAAGAACCCTGAGACAGAATAAACGAAATTAAGAATAGTAAGAATGACTATAGGACATATTTTTGGTTAAGAGGAAATATTAAACAGAAAAGTGATTTATTTTGCAAAAAAAAGTGTGACAAAATAGTTTCTTCTCCAAATAGTTATTAGCAGTATTAAACTTCATTAATTTTTTCAAATTATTACAAATTCTCAGTAAAAAAAGGTAAATCTTCAAGATTATATTGCAGTACACAGTATAGAGAACATAGCAATAATCAGGTGTACATCTTCTTATAATAAAACTACTCTACATAATTATTTCAGAGGATGATATGGCATATTGGCTCAGAACAGAGGCTCTGGAGCCAGATTATCTGAGTTCAAGTCTTTTTTTTTTTTTAAGATTTATTTATTTGAGAGAGAGAATGTGTGCTAACATGCATGAGTGGTGAGGGAGGGGTAGAGGGAGAGGGAGAGAAGCAGTCTCCACACTGAGTGTGGAGCCCAATGCAGGGCTCAATCCCAGGACCCTGAGATCATGACCTGAGCTGAAATCAAGAGTCCATTGCTTAACTAACTAAGCCACCCAGGCACCCCCTGAGTTCCAAACTTGATTTCACTTTCTAGCTGTGTGGCCTTGAGCCATTTACCTAACTCCCTGAGCCTCAGCTTCCTCATCTAATAAATGGAGATGATCATAATCATAAATACCTCATAGGATTGTTACAAAGTTTACCGCAGTCATACTTAGAAAGCAACAGAACAGTAGTTAGCACCTGGTAATTACTCAAAAAGCATTAACTACCCAGCTTTGCCAATTTTTCCATGCTGAAGTTGACTTATAAATTCCCCAGATTGTGTGTCCTAGTTTAGACATTCATATACTCTATTATGTGTACATATAATGTTTTTAAAGCTTCCTACCATTGAAAAAATGTGTATATAATATCTAGACATCAAAAGAAAAAATGAGGTGATTTTTTTTTTGAAAGCTTGGTATTATAAAGAATTGTGACCTACTTACTTTCAGTCTTTGAATAACCCAGCCTTTCATACCTGAAGTTTAGAACATAAGAAATGCCACACTGAGTTGCACCCTTGGCTTTTTCAGCTCATCATTCTTTCTTTGACAATGGTGCCTAGAAGAAGCCTCCAGGGAAAATAAGGCTACCCTCCATATAACCAAGCTAAAACATTCAGGAATGGATACCAACAACATTGTATTCCTCCTCTTGACCCATCAAGGATCCATCATTCATTAATTTGTGCCAGTCCTTCTTAAATCACGTTCCATTATTAATCTATTCCATTCTATGAGGATGGCAGGCTAAATTAATGTATAGTTCTTTTTTACAATTATCCTGAAAACTCTATTCACAATCTTCACTAAGTACCTTTTTGTTCTAGAATTCCACAAATAAGGAAATTAACATTAGAGTGATAAGAAGAGTCATATATATAACATAAGAGTTGAAAGACATTCTGGATATTTTGAACTTAATTCCTAGAGAACTTAACTAATCTGATGGAGCCTATAGGAATGTTTATTTCAAGAAAGCCCAGTGACTGGGCGCCTGGGTGGCTCAGTTGGTTAAGCGACTGCCTTCGGCTCAGGTCATGATCCTGGAGTCCCGGGATGGAGTCCCGGGATGGAGTCCCGGGATCGAGTCCCGCATCGGGCTCCCTGCTCAGTGGGGAGTCTGCTCCCTCTGACCCTCCCCCCTCTCATGCTCTCTCCCTCTCATTCTCTCTCTCAAATAAATAAATAAATAAAATCTTAAAAAAAAAAAGAAAGAAAAACCAGTTACAGTCACAATCCTCCTTATTCAGATCAATGAACTCTCCATCTGGCCAACAAAAATATTAAGACATTTGCAGTTTATAGAAGCAGTGGATCTTTCCTGAGCATAGTTTCTTATTTTATTTGCTCTAAATTCTCTACCTGCTCATCAATATATACTAATTAGCTTTATGTTTCTGTACTTGAGAGATGTTACATAAATAAGTATATAAAATGGCTTCTTATTTTTACTTCCTTAAGGTATAGGATAATTACATCCATAAATCTAAATTTTTTAAAGATTTTATTTATTTGAGAGAGAGAGAGTGTGTGTGGCTGGGAGGACAGATGGAGAGGGAGAGGCAGACTCCCCACTGAGCAGGGAGCCTGATGCAGGGCTCAATCCCAGGACGCTGGGATCATGACCTGAGCCCAAGGCAGATGTTTAAATGACTGAGTCACCCAGGAACCCCCATAAATCTAAATTTTTAAAACTAGTTTCAACATAGGTTCAAATATTCCTATAAGTAAATAATGTTGGGTGATAATTAAGTGTTTAATGCCTATAGTTGCACTTTATATCAGTAATGGACTAGAGTACTATATATCCCTCAAATTTAAATGGGTGCTTTTTTTTTTGTATTTGTAACATTCCTAATTTTATAAACCAAATAAGCAGCCCATCTTCTACCTTTTTTTCTTCAAATGCATAAATCAAGAAAATAGACCTTTAATAAATACTATTTATAAAGAACATTGTTAGGCTCTAATTTTTTTTTCAAAATCTTGTCCTACTAAAGATAGTGTGACAAAAGTTAACTTAAATTTATCATATGACCTTGCACTTGTACCCCCGCCTGGAATTTACTCAAGAGAAATGAAAATATATGTCCACTCAAAGATTTGATGTGCACATTCATGGCAGCATTACTTTTATTAAACAAAAAGTGGAAACAATCCAAATGTTGGTAAACTGGTGAATGGTGATACATCCATACAATGGCACATTGTTCAGCAATAAAAAGGAATAAAGTACAAATACGTGCTACAACATGGATAAGCCTCAAAAATATTATGCTAAGTAAAAAAAAGCCAGATGCAAAAGACCACATATTCCATGATTCTATATTCACCTGACTCCACTTACATGAAATGCCCACAAAAGGGAGATCTACAAGATAGGAATAGATTAGGGATTTGTTGACTGGGTTAAGGGTGAGAATGAGGAATGACTACAAATGGGCACTAAGGGGTCTTTATGGAGTACTGGGAATATTCTGAAACTGAATTGCGGTGTTAGTTACTCAAGCCTATATACATTTAACTGAGAAATCACTGAATTACACAGTTTAGTAAATTTATGGTATATGGATTACATCTCTATAAAGCTATTTTTAAAAAAAGTAACACATAACACACCTGAAAATATAAAAGGGCCTGGCTGACTCTGTCCCCATCAGTTTATGCCTGGATAGGCTTCCAAACTGCCTGGAAGAGTAGAGAAATGCACTAGTTGCTTTTGGTTAAACACTTGATTGAGTAGGAAGAAATGCACATGGGTTTCAAGTCCATAATGACCCAGTACTGCTCTTTTCCCTAATATTGTGATAACAATCAGTTACAACAGTCCAACCTCAGGAACTAGCCCTACCATTTCTCACCTCTGAATTTATCAAACTCCAAACACCTACATGCAAACCTCTCAATTTAGTATAAATAACCCAATTAGTTTGACACAGGTGCAAACCGCAGGTGCATTCCCAAAGGGAAACTTTCCCTCCCTGCCTCCCTCCCTTCCTTTCTTCTTTACTTCCTGTGAATATTTATTGAACACCTCTATATTCCAGACACATTAATAGGTGCTGGGGATACAGACAAAATTATTTGCAATCATGAACTTACATTTTAGCAAATCCTTGTATTGGTTATCTATTGCTGTGCAACAATATTACCCCACACATGGCACCATTAGAAAACACACATTTATCATCTCACAGATTCTTTGGGTCAGGAGTGTGAGCAGAGTTTAGCCGGGTCTTTTGCCAAGCTGCAAGCAAGGTGTTGGTCAAGGCTACACTCTCATCTGAGATTCAAGTAGGGAAGGATCTGCTTCCTTGCCCCTGTGAATATGGGCAGCACGCAGTTCCTTGTCAGCTGCTGGACTAAGGCCTGTTTCTCGTCTGTTCACCGGAGGCTGCACTCAGTTTCTTGCCATGTGACTCCCTTCATGGGCAGCATAGAGCATGGCAGCTTGCTTCTTCAAAGCCAGTAAAGGTGACAGAATTTCCTCATAGGATAGGATTGCAATTTTATATAATCACATCCATGTAATCATGTCCATCCATCACTTTTCATGTATCATTGAATAGAAGAAAGTCACAGATCCCACCTACACTTAAGGGTAAGTGACTACATAAAGTCATAAAAACTGGGAGATGAGGATCATGGGGGTGGCACCCTACAATCTATCTGCCACATTCCACCCTCTGGTCCCCAAAGATTTATGTTTTTTCTATGCCTAAAATACACTTATTCTATCACAATTCCCTCTGGAGTCCCATCCCATCTGCACGAAGTTTTGAATCTGATCATCTAAATCTAGTATAGGTGATGCTGAGGCTCTTTAGGTTCATCTGTCAATCCATAAAACTAAAGGGACAAGTTATCTGCCCTCCCTACAGGCATTACAATCTTATGTAATGCAAGAACATGTACATAATTACATATATCCCATCACCTTTTCCATATTCTATTGGTTAGAAACAAGTCATGGGTTATGCCCTCACTCAAGGGGAGGAGACTTGGTATTCTTGGTAAATACGAAGAGATGGGAATCTTGGAATGGTCCTAGAAGCTGTCCTCCACATACCAGAACAAGGCTACCCCAACAGAATCAGTGAAACTTTAACCAGAATCTACTTTCCATTTCTTCTCAATCC
Source organism: Callorhinus ursinus (assembly GCF_003265705.2). Taxonomy (NCBI): domain Eukaryota; kingdom Metazoa; phylum Chordata; class Mammalia; order Carnivora; family Otariidae; genus Callorhinus; species Callorhinus ursinus. The sequence continues at coordinate 29,241,165 of NW_027397079.1, read as the reverse complement.
TCATTCTATGGCGTTTAGCATGTTATTTAAAGTATCTCAAATCAGTTTCCATGTTTGTGAAATAACCCTTCTTCCCATTTCCACCTCACAGATACATCAAGGAGGATGATAAGAATAGTAAAAAATGTAATGGTGTTGTAGAAATTAAACTACCAAAAAAAAATCACAAATTATATTTCAGAGATTTGAGCCTAATGAAAATGGGAAGAAATTCACCAGGATGAAGCAGGTATAAAAAATGGGCTACGGACATGTATATGCAAAAGTGTCATTTTGACTTTCCTTATTTTAAAATCAATTCAATTGAGAAAATTCTTAAGATTAACAATAAGCGTAAAAATATTTTATATAATTATCTTAGAAGTGCATTGTTTTTTAGAAAATGTTTAGTATTAGTAAAATTATAAATGATAAAATAGATACTATGATAATGATGCCTATATACTTGTGCTTTCACTATTTTATTATTCATGTCTTTCCATGTTGCCTGAAGAAAAATGTTTTAATTAAACAGTTTCCTACAATTGAGATAATGCAGGTAACATCCAGCATGATTTAAGTCTATATACCACTACATGAAATAGTGTTGACTTTAGTGTGGTATTTTGCTGTTAACTATTAAACTAAATTGCTTCTTAGTGTTCTTTTTAATGTTAAAACTATTAAATACCATGAGATAAATTTTGCTTGAGTTTGGTTTTAAACATTATTTACCAACCATAAACAATAACTGTGTCCCATGCACTATTCTAATTGCTCTACATATATCAGCTCATTTAATCCCCACAACAACTAAATAAAGGGACATGCTATTTAATTACCATTTTCCAGATGAGGTAACCATATACAGAGGGATTAAAGAACTTGCTCAATTTCACACAGCTGATAAGTGGTGAATTTGGATGCAAACCCAGGCATCTCATTTCAGAGTCCATGCTCTTAACCATGTCACAGCTGTCACTCTTACAAGGGGTTGCATAAGGATTAATTAATATCTGACATATGTTAGGAAGATGAAAAGTGCTGTAAATAATCACATAGTTTTGTATTACCTATTCAGTTTCAAATGAATGAATGAACCAGGGTACAAGTGCAGTAATTTATTTAAATAAGCCGGAAAAACAATATAAAATATTATTCACTGAGACACTGAGAAAAGGTTGCTTAAATTGGGGATCCTACTGCTTTCGCACTCTCTCTCTCTCTCTAATAAATAAATAAAATCTTTAAAAAAAATTGGGGATCCTAGATGGCAGTCCTAGAGGAGATTTTGAAGGAAAAATAATGACTAAGTTTACTCTTGGGAAGAGGAGAGAATCTCACCACACAAAAAGAAAAGATCATTATCTGGCTAAAAAAAATTTTTTTAAGATTTTATTTATTTGAGAGAGAGAATGAGAGAGAGAGAGCACAAGAGGGGGGGAGCGGGAGAGAGAGAAACAGACTCCCTGCTGAGCAGGGAGCCCGATGCGGGACTCGATCCTGGGACTCCAGGATCATGACCTGAGCCGAAGGCAGTCACTTAACCAACTGATCCACCCAGGCACCCTCTGGCTAAGAATTCTTTTTTAATTTTTTATTGTTATGTTAATCACCATACATTACATCATTAGTTTTTGATGTAGGGTTCCATGATTCATTGTTTGTTCATAACACCCAGTGCTCCACGCAGAATGTGCCCTCTTTAATACCCATCACCAGGCTAACCCATCCCCCCACCTCCTCCCCTCTAGAACCCTCAGTTTGTTTTTCAGAGTCCATCGTCTCTCATGGTTTGTCCCCGCCTCCGACTTATTCCCCTTCATTCTTCCCCTCCTGCTATCTTTTTCTTTTTCTTTTTTCTTAACATATGTTGCATTATTTGTTTCAGAACTACAGATCTAAGAATTTTTAATACCAAGATTTAATTTAGGGCATGCTCAAAGAGATACATAACGAAAGCATTACATTAAAAAAATATACGTTTTAGGTGGGCGCCTGGGTGGCTCAGTCATTAAGCATCTGCCTTTGGCTCAGGTCATGGTCCCGGGGTCCTGGGATCGAGCCCCGCGTCGGGCTCCGACTCCGCGGGAAGCCTGCTTCTCCCTCTCCCACTCCCCCTGCTTGTGTTCCCTCTCTCACTGTGTCTCTTTCTGTCAAATAAATAAATAAAATCTTAAAAAATATATATATATACATTTTAAATGATATTTCTTAAAATGGGATTGTATTATTTCAATTTAACTTAGAGTAAGATGGAAACCTTCTATAATCTTATTATGTTGATTGTCCATTGGTAACTTCAACAGAAAAATGAACACAAGTCCTGGAGGCAGATGCAATGATTGCTCCTAGAATCTAGCAAATACCACAGGTCATTTTACCTCCTGCTGCTGTGGCTAGACTCCATATCCTGCTACAATGAGTTACTCTATTTGTCCCTCAATTTCTCAGTCTTCTTATACCAATGAAATTATTTGCAAAGCCTACAATATGCTCGTTATGAATTGCAAACACCTTGTAAGAAGTCCACTTGCTATGTGTAAAGATTTCTACCCACCTGTGCATATAACCCCCCAAATATGAAAAAAGGAAAAAAAGGAAGGAAGAAGGAAAGCAAAAAAGCAATCTAGCAGTTTCTGTGTCTTATCAGGGCATTAACTGTCAACTTGACAATGTACTAAGTTATTACTTCAGAGCTATTGAGGTTAACTACAGAAATATTTTTTGTCATCTTATTCATTTTTATTTTATTTTATTTTATTTTTATTCAGGTATAATTAACATATAGTGTTATATTAGTTTCAGGGATATAGTACAATGATTCATCAATTCTATACATTACCCAGTGCTCATCAACATAAGTGTGCTCTTAATACCCTTGATCTATTTCACCCGTCCCCCTTCCCTCTGGCAACCACCAGTTTGTTCTCCATATTTAAGAGTCTGTTTTTCTGTTTGTCTCTTTTTTTCTTTGTTCATTTGTTTAGTTTCTTATATTCCACATACAAGTCAAATCATAGGATATTTGTCTTTCTTTGTCTGACTTATTTCACTTACCCTCTAGGTCCATCCATGTTGTTGCCAATAACAAGAGCTCATTCTTTTTTATGGCTGAGTAATATTCCATTGTATACATACGTCACATCTTCTACCCAAAATGGTGAAACAAAAAAGCAAAAAAAGCAAAACTAGTAAATCACTTAAATCAAATGTCCCTAAATCTCCCAGCCCCCTTCACAGAATGCCCAGTTCCTTTAGGTTCTAGTCCCCATTCCACCTTCTATGGTAAGTCCAGTGTCCTAATATTGCTGAGGATTCTCAGAGCAGAGCAGAATGGGATCTGGAAGAAAAGTAAAATCTCCCCTCCTCTCCTTTTATATTGCTGCCTCTGCTTAATTTGTGATTGCTACTCACTCTCTAGGCTTCATCTAGCTAGCCCCTTTCCTTACAATTTTGCCCCACCTTAGCCATTACCCAAATTAAAAGAAACACAAGGATATTATGTGTAAAAAATTTAACTGAATATTTAATGATAAAAAAAAAATTATAACATAGAATAGGAAACAACTTTGAATTTTATACCATACAATACTGATCCAAAAAATTTGCCTCCAGTACTGATCACAGGATATCTCTTACTAATAAATCCATCCTTACTTAGACTTTGCTTCCATTCTGCTAGGGCCCTCCTCTCATGAAAACTTTATTCTCATTTTCCAGTTCCAGTGACAACCAAGGCAAGAGCACACATTTTTAAAATATGGTTCTCTCTAAACGGTCAAAGATCATATTCTTAGACCTCCATCCCCTATCAATTTTTGCAAATAGAATACTGTAAAGTATAAAGTAATGAGTTCAACTCATACTAAAATTTATTTTCTTTCCTCTTCAAAACAAATGTAAGTTATATGGATGTTTTTCTTTACATTAGAATGTAAGAATGAGAATTCTCACCAGATGCTCATGTGCTCACACATGTGCAAACACACACACACACACACACCAGTATCCTATGGTGGGAAAAATCTTCCTTCTGTAGAAAAAAAGCACAATATCTGGGAAAAGATAAATCTGTGTTCAAACCCAGCCTTTGTCACTTGCTAGCTATATGGCCTTGTTCAAACTCCTAGTATCATTGACTCTCAGGTAGAAAAACCTCCCTCACAGTGTTGGCTTGAGGATTTTAAAAGACAATGTATGATAAGTGAATTTCCTAAGACATTTGAGCAATAAATATTAGTTGTCTTCAGCTTTTAGGAGAAAAAGTATTAAAATGTGTGCTGTGTTTATATTATTTTCAAAGTGATTTTTCTTTCTTCTTTATTTTTTGAAGTTCTTTTGATCAAGGCCATTGCAAAATACTATCAGAAATTTCTTAGTAATCCTAAACCTTGCTTTTGAAAACATTATGCCTCATTCCACAGGATGGATATCAATTTCAAAAAACATGAAATTCACAAATAAGGATAAATATGAATCCCAAAGTTTTTGCAATGTATGGTCACCAGACCAGAACCCATTTGTGGTATTCATTTATGTCAAACTACTGGATACCACCAGCCAGCCAAATATGAATTGAAGTGTTCTTCTGAAACATCCACAAGGCAATGCAGTGAGGCTGAAAAGACATATTGGCTTGGTTCTGGGCTGTTCTTTGCCAAGAGAAGCTGCTGTAGAGGCTGCTTTTGTGGACTTTTTAAAGCCTTCCCACTTTATCTTGACAAAAATTTATGATCTACATGTGCCAATTGGAATGGCCATGAATTCCAGAACATTTAGTAAATAAAATAAAAACCCCAAAGTAGTCACAGATGTTTAATATCAAATATAAAATAAGTGTGGCTGATACTAATATTTTTAGTTGGACAAAGAATTCTATTTAAAACTTGTACTTCAAGGGTGCTGATTATATAAATTATAAAACTTGCACATAAGGGAATATTTTGCATCAATTAAAAAGAAAATTAGAAATATAAAAGCTAATAGAGAAATTTCTTCAAAATATGTTTTAAAAAAAGCAAGTGAAAAGCAGTGGGTATAATATTCTCATATAAATTTTCCAAAGTTTAGTTAAATATATAAAGTGAAAGAGAATTTTATAATGTTTGAAATTTTATCTTGTGCCACTATTTTTAAATATAATAAAAATTCATGAGAAAAGAACTATTATAGTTATAGATATTGTTACACCATAAATCAAATGGGATTTCTCATACTGGAAACTAAGAGTAATGAGGAGTTGGATAATTTGTGGAAACTACTGATTCAGTATTTTTTCAAAAAGAATTTGTGTAATTCACATAAGGTGGGGCCCTTCTAGAACTGACCAAAAAAGAAATATCAAGAGCTCAGATTTAAATTATAGAACTCTCATAATTATCACCAAACTACCCAGAAACAAATTAAAATTTGTATTCTGATTTACATATTCAACATTTTCCAGAAGTGAATGCTTTGGTATTTTCCCTTTTTTAAAAAAACATTTATTTATTTGAGAGAGAGAGCACAAGTTGGGGGGGGCAGGGGCAGAGGAAGAGAGAGAAGCAGACTCCCTGCTGAGTGGGGAACCAGTCGCAGGGCTCGATACCAGAACTCTAGGATCACAACCTGAGCAGAAGGAAGATGCTTAACCAACTGAGCCACCCAGGTGTCCCTATTTACTTTCATTTTATAATGTAAATAAAATTTTCTTAACACTCCCAAAAATATTTTTTTAATGTTCTACTTTCTGTTCTGCAAACGGAGGAGAAAGGACCTTTCCCATACCACTAGAAACAGTAGACAATTATCAATATAGAACTGCCAAACCTTTGGAAAAGAGCTACTAAGATTAACATGGAACAATTATAAATCAAGATAACTTGACAATCGATTATAAAAAGCTTCAAGATTTCCATGTTCATTGTCATCCTCTGCTTTAGATCATACACTTCATTTATTTATTCACTCACTCATGTTCAATAAAAAGTGAGCAAAATAGAGCACCTGACCTCAGTGAGAGAGAAAATAAACATATATCTAAAGCCAGAGACTGAGAAGTGATGTCAAGTAAATTAAAAAGAGTGTGATATGTACAAATATTATAACATTTACATCTCAATTTTAAAAAACAGGAGAAAAATTTAAAAGAGTAAAGAAATCACTTCTACTTCTAGTCAAGAAGGGACCAGGTTTACCCTCAAATCTCTAACTTGAAATAACAACAACAGAAAAAAAAAAAAACAGACAAAATATATGCAACGATGGTTTTCAAAATACCGGACATCAGGTGAAGAAGGACAGTGATCCCAGAGAGACAAAAAACAAATTAATTAATATGATCGTCCCAGATAGATGGCCTTGAGAGAATTTCCAGACCACAGAACAGAGAGGAGGAACCCAAGCTGGTGGACAACCTAGCTAGAGATGGAACTGAGAATCTGGGGATATTAAGTAGTCTAGAGTTTGTAGGATAGAGTACTGGAGAAGGAAATGTTGAACAGAGAGAGACTCTGAAAATCTGCAGAGGGTCCTCTTTTAGTACTGAACAGTACATGCGTGGAAGGAAACTATCTGAGTCTAGAGAAAGAGCCATCACAAAAGATTATAAGAAATAGGACCCAGCATGCACATAGTACTGGAAATAGTGTCTGTCACAACCAGCCAGACTGAAAACCTCATAATTCATGAAACACTGGATAGGGTTTTCAAAAGGAATTCACCTCATTGGTCAGAAATAAATAGCCCTCCCTAAATTCTATGCTGGCCCTGCATTACAAATCTTAAAAGCAAGATGCAAAAAGATCAGGCTGCTTCCAAGTAATTTAATTGTTCGCACAACAAAACTCAATAACACTGACAGGAATATAAAAATATCCAGCACCCAACAATATAAAATTGCAATGTCTAGCATCCAATCAAAAATTATGAACAACTCTATGCCCAGAAATCAGACAGTGTTGATGAAATGGACAAACTCCATGAAAGGTACCAACTACAAAACTCACTCAAGAAAAATAAAAAAGTCCTATGGATCTGAAGTTTCAACATTGTGAAGCTATCTACCTTCCCCAGATTAATCTATATATTCACTGCACTCCAATAAAAATTTCAGCAGGTTTTTCTTAAAGAAATTGACAAGTTGTCTCTAAAATTCATATAGAAATTATAAAGAACCCAGAAAATCCAAAAACAACTTTGAAAAGGAAGAACAAAGTGGAAATACTAACTCTACAAGATTTTGATTTCAAAATATATAATGTTAATATTGGGGCCAGCTTCATGGAGTTGTACCAGGCCTCACTCTTAGAAGGGCCGTCTGCTGGGTGTTAATGCTCTGCTATTACTGCCTTGAAATTCTTAATAATTTTTGAACAAAGGGACCCATGTTTTTATTTTATACTGAACCCCACAAATGTGGCTGGTCCACCTACAGAAATCAAGACAGTGTGGTATTTATGTAAAAATAGAGAAATAGGTCATTAGATCGGTATAGAGTCCAGAAATAAACCCCACCCACAACTATTTTTGACAAAGGTGCAAAAGCACTTTAGTGAGGAAAGATAATCTTTTTAAACAAAGAATGCTAAAAAAAAATTGGATGTTCATATGCCAAAAAAATGAGTTTTGATCCAAATAATACTACATACAAAATTAACGCAAATAAGCATAGTCATAATGTAAAACCTAAAACCATAAAACCTCTAGAAAAAGAAGTTCAGAGAAAATCTGTATAACCTTGAATCAAGAAAAGATTTCTTAGCAACAACACAAAAAACATGATCCATACAAGAAAAAATAATTGATAAAGAAGACTTCATCAAAACTAAAAACTTTCACTCTTTGAAAAAAAATGAGTCTAGAAGAGGAGTTAAGATGGCAGACTAGTAGGGGCACCCTGGGCTTGCCTCATCCATCAAACTCAGCAAGATCAACATCAAATCATTTTGAACAACTAGGAAATCGATCTGAGGATTAAGAAAACAATCTGCACAATTGGAGGAAGAGAAAATGGGAGATGTGAGCTTCAGAGATGTGAATTGGGGCAGAGAAAAGCCAGCATACCATGGAGGGGAGGGAGCCCTTTTTGGGGAGAGAAGTCAGGGAAAGAGGGAGAGGGTGGGTGAGAGAGCAGCATGTAGGGCTCATTCAAGAGCCATGGTGTGAGGATCCCCTGGATTGCACTGGGAGAAAATGTTCCCCCTCCTGGAGTACATTTGGAAGAGAGTTTATTGCCTCTCTGAGGACAAAAGGCCTGCCGGACGCCACTGAGCAACCATTTAACAGGAGGGCACAGAGGGGACATGCAAAGCAAATAATTTGGTCACAGCTTTTCACGGTGCTTTACCATAGACTCCAGGCACCTGCACAGGCATACAACTGCTTTTCTGGGACAGAATGGTGCAGGGTGCAGTGCTGGGAGACTCTCTTCTGGTGGAGGGGAGTGGGCCCACACCTTGCCGGGTCCTTTAAGATTTAGAATTTTGAATCCCAGCCACTGGCCAGAGATAAAACACAGGAGAACTGTGGTGCTGGGCATGTCGATGGCCTCAGCACAGACAGGTTGAGGGCAGGGATCTGATGAAAGCCTGCGACAGAGGAGGGGAGAGTGTTCACTTGTCTGTGAGGGCCTCCTGAGCAGCTGTGGCTGCGAGTTCCTCTCCCCAGGAATGACAGGCTGGGGTGACACCATCTTCCACCCCCCCACCCCCCCAAACCAGCACCATGGGACTTCAGAGAGATATACAGCACCTCCAGTGGAGGCTGGAGTCACCTACACCCAACGCCAACCCCCTGCACCCAGCAGGGACATCTTTACTAGGGCAGGTCTGACTGTGAGCCAGTGCAGCAGGCCTCTCACTCAGAAGACCAACACAACCAAGTCTACTGATCATAGAGTGCTCCAAAGTGTCAGCTTCAGGTCTGATAGAAATAAGACCATTCATTTTATCTTTTTTCTTTTTTCTTTTTTCTTTGGAATCAGGCATATAACTTTTGTTCATTTGTTGGTTTGTTTGTTTCCTTTTCATGTTTTTTGGATCAGGCCTTTTTTTCCTTTTCTTTTTTCCTTCTTTGTTTTTCTTTGCAGTCAGGCTTATAGTTTTTTGTTCGTCTATTTGCTTGTTTTTTTGTTCCTTTTCCTTTGCTCTTTTCTTGGATCAGGCTTTCTTTTCTTTTTTTAAAATCAGGCTTATCTTAACAAACAAACCAAATCACACTTAGATAAAGGTCTAAACACTCCCCACTGCAAGGAAGGAGGAACTCTGCAGAGGACTGTCCTCTGGGAAAGAGCAAACAAAACACAACAGCAGAGTGCACACAGCATACACCAGAAACACTTCCTGAAGCACCAGGCCCTGGACAGTGTAGGACCCCTTCTTGGTATAGTATTACTCTCAGGAGCAGGAAACATCACAAGTTTTCATAACATGCAAAAGACAGAAACCTAGACATAATGACAAGATGGAGGAATTCTCCCCCAAAAAGAAAGATCAAGAAGAAACCACAGGGATTTGCTAAAAACAGATATAAGCAATATATCTGAACAAGAATTTAGAACAACAGTCATAAGAACACTTGCTGGGCATGAAAGAAGCATAGAAGACACCATAGAAACCCTGGCTGTAGAGATAAAAGACCTAAACACTAGTCAGGCTAAAATAAACAATGCTATGACTGAGATGCAAAACTGACTGGATGTAATCACAATGAGAATAGAAGAAGCAGAAGAACGAATAGGTTATATAGAACATAAAATTATGGTAAATAATGAAGCAGAAAAGAAGAGGGAAAGAAAACTATTAGATCATGAATATAGACTTAGGGAACTCAGCGATTCCACACAGCACAATATTTATCCATATCATAGGACTCCCAGAAGAAGAAGGGCGGGAAAAGGGGGCAGAAGCCTTATTTGAACAAATTATAGCTGAGAACTTCCCTAATCTGGGGAAGGAAACAGGTGTTCAAGTCCAAGGGCACAGAGAACTCCCCTTAAAATCAACAAAAACAGGTCAACAAGACGTAGCATAGTGAAATTTGCAAAATGCAAAGATAAAGAAAGAATTCTGAAAACAGCTAGAGACTAAAGTCCTTAACCAACAAGTGTAGACTCATAAGGTTAGTAGCAGACTGTCCACAGAAATTTGGCAGGCCAGAAGAAAGTGGCATAATATATTCAACATGCTAAATGGAAAAATATGCAGCCAAGAATATTATATCCAGTAAGGCTGTTATTCAGAATAGGAGAGATAAAGAGTTTCCAAGACAAGCAAAAACTAAAGCAGTTCATGAACATTAAACCAGCTCTGAAAGAAATATTAAAGGGGACCTTTGGGCAGGAAAGAGAGACCAAAAGCAACAAAGACTAGAAAGGAACAGAGATAACCTACAGGAACAGTGACTTTGCAGATAATACAATGGCACTAAATTCATATCTATCAATAATTACTCTGAATGTAAATGGACTAAACGCTCCAATCAAAAGACAGAGGGTATCAGAATGGATTAAAAAATAAGACCTATTGATATGCTGCTTACAAGAGACTAATTTTGGCCCCCAGGACACCTCCAGATTGAAAGTGAAGGGGTGGAAAAACATCTATCATGGTAATGGACATCAAAAGAAAGATGAAGTAGCCATACTTATATCAGAAAAACTAGATTTTAAACCAAAGACTTTAATAAGAGATGAAGAAGGGCACTATATCATAATAAAGGGGTCTATCCAACAAGATCTAACAATTATAAATATTTATGCTCCCAACTTGGGAGCAGCCAAATATAAAAATTTATTAATAATAAACTTAAAGAAACTCATTGTTAATAATACAATAATAGTAAGGGACTTTAATACCCCACTCACAGCAATGGACAGATCATCTAAGCAGAAGATCAACAAGGGAACAATGGCTTTGAATGATACACTGGACCAGATGGACTTAACAGATATATTCAGAACATTTCATCCTAAAGCAGCAGAAGACACATTCTTTTCAAGTGCACATGGAACTTTCTCCAGAATGGATCACATACTGAGTCACAAATCAAGCCTCAACCAGTACCAAAAGATTGAGATCATACCATGCATATTTTCAGACCACAGTGCTATGAAACTTGACAAGAAAAAATTTGGAAAGACCACAAATATATGGAGGTTAAAGAACATCCTACTAAAGAATTAACCAGGGGTTAACCAGGAAATTAAAGAAGAAATTAAAAAATACATGGAAGCAAATGAAAATGAAAACACAACAGTCCAGAACCTTTGGGACACAGCAAAGGCGGTCCTAGGAGGGAAGTATATAGCAATACAAGGCTACCTCAAAAAGCAAGAAAAGTCTCAAATACACAACCTAATCTTATACCTAAAGGAGCTGGAAAAAGAAGAGCAAATAAAGCCTAAAATCAGCATAAGAAGGGAAATAATTAGGACTAGAGCAGAAATAAAATATAGACAGGCCCCTGGGTGGCTCAGTCAGTTAAGAAAGTTAAGACTGACTCTTGGTTTCAGCTCAGGTCCTGATAGCAGGTCATGAAATCAAGGTCTGCATTGGGCTCTGTGCTTAGCACAGAGTCCACTTGACACTCTCTCTCCCTCTCTCCCTTCCTGCTCCTCTCTGCTCTCTTGCTCTCTCTCTCTAAAATAAATAAAAATAAAATCTTTTTTTAAAAAAAGAAATGATCTAGAAGTAAAAAAAAAAAAACAGAACAAATCAATGAAACTAGGAGCTGGTTCTTTGAAAGAATTAACAAAAGTGATAAACCCCTGGCCAGACTTATCAAAAAGAAAAGAGAAAGAACCCAAATAAATAAAATCATGAATGAAAGAGGAGAGATCACAACCAACACCACAGAATTCAAACAATTATAAGAGAATATTATGAAAAAATATATGCCAACAAACTGGATAATCTGGGAGAAATGGATAAATTCCTGGAAACATATAAACTACCAAAATTGAAACAGTAAGGAATAGAAAACCTGAACAGACCCATAACAAGCAAAGAAATTGAATCAGTAATAAAAAATCTCCCAACAAACAGGAGTCCAGGGCCAGGTGGCTTCTCAGGGGCATTCTACCAAACATTTTTTTTTTTCTGAAGATCTTATTTATTTGTCACAGTGAGAGAGAGAGAGAAAGTGCACAAGCTGGGGTAGCAGCAGGCAGAGGGAGAAGCAGGCTCCCCACTGAGCAAGGAGCCCAATGCAAGACTCGATCCCAGGACTCTGGGATCATGACCTGAGCCGAAGGTAGATGCTTAACAGACTGAGCCACCCAGGCGTCCCATCTACCAAACATTTAAAGAAGAATTAATACCTATTCTTCTGAAGCTGTTCCAAAAAATAGAAATGGAAGGAAAACGTCCAAACTCATTCTATGAGGCCAACATTACCTTGATTCCAAAACCAAAGACCCCACTGAAGAGGAGAATTACAGACCTATATCCCTGATGAACATGGATGCAAAAATTCTCACCAAGATGCTAGGTAATCGAATCCAACAGTACATTAAAAGGATTATTCACCATGACCAAGTGGGATTTATTCCTGGTCTGCAGGAGTGGTTCAATATCAGCAAATCAATCAAAGTGATACACCACATTAATAAAAGAAAGTATAAGAATCATCTGATCCTCTCAATAGATGCAGAAAAGGCATTTGACAAAATACAGCATCATTTCTTGATAAAAACCTTCAAGAAAGTATGGATAGAAGGAACACACCTCAACATCATAAAGGTCATATACAAAAGACCCAAAATCATCAAGTGGGGAAAAACTAAGAGCTTTCTCCCTAACGTCAGGAACATGACAGGGATGTCCACTCTCACTGCAGTCGTAGCCTCAGCAATCAGACCACAAAAAGAAATAAAAGGCATCCAAATCAGCAAGGAGGAAGTCTAATTTTCACTCTTCACAGGTAACATGATACTCTATGTAAAAAAACCCAAAAGACTCCACCAAAAAATTGCTAGAACTGATGTACAAGTTCAGCAAAGTTACAGGATATAAAATCAATGCACAGAAATTTGTTGCATTTCTTTACACCAATAATGCAGAAGCGGAAAGAGAAATCAAGGAATTGATCCCATTTACAATTGCACTAAAACCCATAAGATACTTAGGAATAAACCTAACCAAAGAGGTAAAGTTCTGTACACTGAAAATTATAGAACACTTAAGAAAGAAATTGAAGAAGACACAAAGAAATGGAAAAACATTCCATGCTCATGGACTGGAAGAACAGATATGGTTAAAATATCTATACTACCCAAAGCAATCTACACATTCAATGCAATCCCAATCAAAATAATACCAGCATTTATCACAGAACTGGAACAAACAATCCTAAAATTTGTAGGGAACCAGAAAAGACCCCCAAATAGGCAATGTAACATTGAAAAAGGAAACCAAAGCTGGAGGCATCACAATTGCAGGCTTAAAGCTGTATTACAAAGCTGTAATCATCAAGACAGTATGGTACTGGGGGGGGGGGAACATACACATAGATCAATGGAATAGAATAGAGAATCCAGAAATGGACTCACAACTATATGGTCAACTAATCTTCAACAAAGCAGGAAAGAATATCCAATGGAAAAAAGTCTCTTCAACACATGGTGTTGGAAAACTGGACAGCAATATGCAGAAGAATGAAACTGAACCACTTTCTTACACCATACAAAAAAATAAACTCAAAATGGATGAAAGACCTAAATGTGATACAGGAAACCATCAAAATCCTAGAGGAGAAAATAGGCAGCAACCTCTGGACCTCAGCCACAAAAACTTCTTACTAGACAGGTCTCCAAAGGCAAGGGAAACAAAAGCAAAAATGAACTATTGGGACTTCATCAAGATAAAAAGCTTATGCACAGTGAACAAACAATCAACGAAACTAAAAGGTAACTGATGGAAAAGGAGAAGATATTTGCAAATGACATAACAGATAAAGGGCTAGTATCCAGATTCTGTAAAGAAGACATCAGAATCAACACCCAAAAAATAATCCAGTTAAGAAATGGGCAGAAGATATGAACAGACATTTCTCCAAAGAAGACATACAAAGTAGCTAACAGACACATGAAAAAATGCTCAACATCACTCATCATCAGGAAAATACAAATCAAAACCACAGTGAGATATCACCTCACACCAGCCAGAATGGCTAAAATTAACAACTCAGGAAACAACAAATGTTGGCAAGGATGTGAAAAAAGAGGAACCCTCCTACACTGTTGGTGGGAATGCAAGCTGGTGCAACCACTCTGGAAAACAATATGGAGGCTCCTTAAAAAGTTAAAAATAGAGCTACCCTACAACCCAGCAACTGCACTAGTAGGTATTTATCCAAAGGATACAAAAATGCTGATCCCGAAGGGGCACATGCACCCCAATGTTTATAGCAGCACTATCGACAATAGCCAAATTATGAAAAGAGCCCAAATGTTCAACAACTGATGAATGGATAAAAAATTGTGGTATCTATATACAGTGGAATATTACTCAGACATCAAAAGGAATGAAATCTTGGCATTTGCAACAACATGGATGGAGCTAGAGTGTATTATGCTAAGCAAAATAAGTCAGAGAAAGACAAATATCATATGATTTCACTTACATTTGGAATTTAAGAAACCAAACAGATGAACACAGGGGAGGGAAGGAAAAATAAACTAAAAACAGAGAAGGAGGCAAACCATAAGAAACTCTTAACTATAGAGAACAAATGGAGGGTTGCTGGAGGGGAGGTAGGTGGGGGGATGGGCTAAATGGGTGATGGGCATTAAGTAGGGCACTTGTTGGGATGAGCACTGGGTGTTATATGTAAGTGTTGAATCACTAAATTCTACTCCTGAAATTAAAAAAAAAAAATGAATATGAAGCCACAGACTGGGAGAAAATATTTGCAAAGTGTAAATCTGATAAAGGATTTGTATCTTTATATATAAAGAACTCTCAAAATTCAGTTAAAAAAACACAATCCAATTAAAAATTGGCCAACTATTTGAATGAAAACTTCTCCAAAAAAGCTCTATGGATGTCACAGAAACACATGAAAAGATACAACATATCATTAGTCATTAGGGAAATGCAAATTAAAGCCACTATGCATGGCTAAAATGAAAAATACTCACTATATCAACTGTTGATGAAGTTTGGAGGATTTGGAATTTTCTTTCTTTTTTTTTAAGATTTTATTTATTCATTAGAGAGACAGAGTGGGAGAACGAACGGGGGGTGGGGGGGTGGGAGGGACAGAGGCAGAGGGAGAATCAGGCTCCCCGCTGAGCAGGGAGTCTGATGCGAAACTCCATCCCAGGACCCTGGGATCATGACCTGAGCCAAAGACAGATGCTTAACCAACTGAGCCACCCAGGCTACTCAAGGATTTGGAATTTTCATGTCCTATTTGTGGTTATGTAAAATGGTACAACTAGGGACACCTGGGTGGCTCATTCGGTTACACATCTGCCTTCAGCTAAGGTCATGATCTCAAGGTCCTGAGATCGAGCCCTGAATTGGGCTCCATGCTCAGCAGGGCGTCTGTTTCTCCCTCTCTCTCTGCCCCTCCCCCCACTCATGCTCTCTCTCTCTCAAATAAATACATAAAATCTTTTTTAAAAATTAAAAATAAAATGGTATAACCACTTCAGAAAATATTGCAACAGTTTTTCTTTTTAATTAAATATATGCCTACTACATGTTCCAGCCATTCTACTCCCAGGTATTTACTCAAGAGAAAAGGAAAAGCATATGTCCATACAAAGACTTGCATAAGAATCTTCACTGTAGGTTTATTTATAATTTCCAAAAACTAGAAAGAAACCAAATGTTCATCAACTTGTGAATATAAACCAAATTGAGATATATCCATATAATAGAATACCATTCTGTAATAAAAAGAAAGAAACTGCTAATACAACACACAACATGGATGAATTCTCAAAACCACTGTGAAAAGTAAAAAAAAAAGTTGGCCACAAAAGACTAATATAAAATTCTAGAATAGGTAAAAGTCTAGTCACAGAAAACAAAACAGTGGTTGCTAGGGCCCGGGATGTGGTACAAAGGAGGCATGAAGGAACTTTTTTCATAATAGAAATGTTCTATAACATGATTTTGGTGATGGTTACATGACTATATACATTCATTGAAATTCATCATATTGTACATTTCAAATTAGCTAGTTTCATTTCATGTAAATTACATCTCAGTGAAACTGATAATTTTTTAAGTAAGCTTTACACCCAATGTGAGGCTTGAACTCACAACCCCAAGATCAAGAGTTGCATGCTCTAAAGACTGAGCCAGTCAAGTATCCCAAAGCTAATGGCTTTTAAAAATTGCCTTTTAGAATGTTTCCCCCAGGAGACGATGCTATTGGTTCATGAGAAAAATACAAATAAATTTCTCTTCAGGTATGTACCTGAAAAGGTTATCTTCAGAGCCTTACCTGATTTCTGATTGGAAGAGCAAAGTCTCATCCAGGCAAGAGGTAATACACCAGCTCCAGAATTTCATTTGACAGTCTCACCTTGGTTTTTGTTTTTGTTGTTGTTGTTGTTACATTTTAAACTGTAGTACACCAAACAAAAACAGTATCAATATCCTTTAATTACTATCCTTCCACGGAGAGTTTCTGGTTAGAGGCATGTAGAAAATGTCTCTCCGCAAATTCTTACTAATGTACCCGAAGTCTTGACAAGGCTACAGTCCTCCCTTGAAAGAAAGATCCAGAAGATGGTCTGCTATACTGAATACCTTAGAATCTGGACATTTAAGGTCTGACAAAGAAAACATTTCAGTTAACAAACTTTGTGGAACTAGAATTTCAAATCTGTAAACCCTGGAAGAAAAGGGGGAACAGCAGGTGGGTTGGAGGGTGGAGGGAGGGGGCAGGTGTTTGGATACTGAAGGTTTAAATCTTGGATGGCCAAATCTTTATTTTTCTCTAAAACCAGAGAACCTCAGATGATTCTTTATGGTGAAAGTAAAAACATACAACAAGTAAATTTTTAAACTTACAAATTATTTACAGTGCAATAAACAGAGAGATTCTTGGTTTGAATCTGCCACTTGTCTTCCAAAACATAAAAATAATGTCTACTTAGAGGATAGTCCTAACTTTAAAAAACATCAAGAGGAACATCAAAATAAAATTCTTAACAGAGAGTTTTTTAGCCATCGAACTACCCTTAACCCCACATAGAATGCTTTACACGGAAAGAACTGAGCATTGTGTAGAAACACAAATACGGCCTGGCCAACAGGAACTTGGGCTCACAGCCCCCAAAGAGAGATGTGAGGGCCTGTCTTATTTAAGTCGCTGTGTGGCTAGGTGCTACATTTTCAGGTGTTTTGTCATGTTTTCATTCTCTGAAACTGATAAGGTGAAACCACCAAAACACAGCCTCTTCCAGCCTCGGTTCCTCAACAGAAAGGGGTAAAAATAACCCGTGAGTCTAAAAGAGTTCCTAATGATGGATGGGACAGCTGTTCCCAAGCATACGTAATCCACCACTGACAATAGATAACCCTGCTTGTGCCCACAAGCTGGCTTCTGCAGCCGGTGGACCCTCTATCCAGTCAGGTTCTGAGCAGTTACTAGGCATGGAAAAGGGTCAGGACCGGTTTTACCAGTAGGAAGTCCATAATTTGAGGAGGCTAACAACAATGGTCTACAAGGAAAAGAGCATGGCAAATTCAGGCATGCTTACTTAATGATGAGGAGCTAAATTCAATACCTCTTTCCTCATGCTTTGAGCGTTCCATTTTCGCTAGACTTCTGTTAAGGTAATCAACCAAAGCAGGAAATGGAAAAAAAACACACTCAGTGCATTTGCTGCATTTCAGTGACTTTGAAATAATTTGGAGGTAGGGCAGATTGGAGGGATGAAAGCTAAATGTCCTGAGATTATCTGCGGATTTCATTTATCCATGCTGGCTCTTACCCCAAGTCCAGAGGTAATCCAAGGAGTCAACTGGAGTTCACGTCTTCCAATATGGATATTGAATGGCCAGATCAAGGTGGGAGAGGGGGGACAGCATTTATCATTAAGTTACATAAAAAATAATATAGCTAATTTATTGCTAATATCTGCAGCTATTAGGTAGCATGCCTTGGTATAAACACGATGATAAGCTTGAAATCTGAAAATTAATAAATTGGTTAGTTAAAATGATCCTTCTACTTCAGTCTTGTCTTTTTCGGTTTCTGTTTGCGTATTATTAAAATACTTTTTTACTCTACTGGAGAAAATCAGCAGGTACTTTTTAATTATTCAAACTCCTCTGAAAACCAAATTACTTAATGTAATTACATCTAGAATAAAAAAAAAGTAGTAATAAAAGCCATTTACAGTTCTGGGGGAATTTGACATATATATTTACCATTTTGTAAAGAAACAATTGATTTTTATTTTTGATTTATTTTGATTTTGCTTTTCATAAGAATTGCAGAGCAACAATCAGGAAAGATGGTAATATTTATCTCAGAGATAAAATGTACTGTTATCCCAATATGCAGATTTTATCCATGAAAAATCCATTTTGTTTTGTTGTAGTTTTACCCAGTTGTATAGATAATGAGGCTTCCCATGTCTCTTCTGGTATAATTAATAAGGGAAGAATTCGTTCTTACTGGAGTAAAAGAATATCTTAGAACTGAAACAAAACAGACGTAGATACCAAACATAAACAGCCAAGCAGGGCATGAAAGAACGTAGGACTACTACTATGAAAGTGAGAAAAGCCACAATAAACAATGTAATTTGCATGTTTTAACAACTTTATTTCCTTTTTAAAAGACCAGAGTCTTATGAAGCTGCTTTTCCAATTATCCCCTGACTTTGAATCAATGGGTAGGTGTTTGGGATAGAAAATTTAAGTGTAAAATTTAAGTGCAGCTGTTTGGATATGAAAACCTTCATAATTTCATACTTGAGCCAACCAATAAAGTACCCATCAACCTTTTACAACTTTGGAAAAAGCCTCAAGCTAGCCTGCCTCGATATGTAAAGGTTGCACTTGGCTGGGATTTGACTCTGGGGAAATTATTCTGAAAGGAGCAAGTTAGAGAGGTATAAGCACATAGACCTGTAACACAGCAAAAACATTTGCTTCCCTGGCCCACTGAAAGACCGGCGGCGCGTTTCTCACAGCCCTCAGTTATGATCTATGCGTACCAATACGGTGCACAAATTCAGCTTTTTATAGTAGTGTTCCTACAACTGACAACAAAATCTTGTTTCAAGCAGCTGAAACAAGGCAGAAAGGAGAAATCTCGTGATGCAAACAGCAAGTGCACAGGTGACCATAAAGATAAACTGTCCTTCCAGACACGTCCCTTTTTGAAAATAATTCATGTTTGGTATAAACCTTGTAGGGCTTATCATCAGTGGAACTATTTATTCTTAGCAATTAACCCCTCTTCTTAGAAATGTTATTTATTTCTAATGAAACAATTAAACTGATTTTGTCATCCTTATGTCTCATTTACGACTGAAATTTGCTCACCCCAAGCACTGGTACTTTATTTTTCAGCCAGTTACTCCATCTGCTCTGATGGTGGCCAATTAGAGAGGTTCTTCTGGCTCCCTCTAGCTTGTCTTTGGGAGAAATGACATACATGACTCTCATCACACTTCTCTGAGGCCATGTGGGAATGTTCGGGTCACAGTGCTTTGAAGTCTCAGTCACAGACATCAGACCCAGACACTGGCCCCCAAGCCAATGCCAGCTCAGGACAAAACTGACACTGCTTTTTTGCAAAATGAAAAAAACAAGCAAACAAACAAAAAGGGGAGAAAGCACAGGTTTTTACACTACTGCATTTATTCCCTTGGGAGAACACGTTCTCTGTGAGCAGGTCTTTCAGTTGTTTTATGGTTCAAATTCTGTTTCAAAATAAAGGTGAGGTAAATGGTAATAATTGTTAAGGTCCCTACGTGGCATGGTCAAAATGCTATTTCAATTTCCAGATTCTGTGAACTTCCGCTGGTTATTTAAAAATCTGAACTAATCTAAAACAAAGGATCTGTGACTCTCTGGGATGTCAGGAACACAGTCACAACAACAGTGATAAGTGGTGTCGGACGGATGCTATGGCCAAGCAGAGATGCTTCCACATTAGCCTTCAGACAGAAATTGCTTGAACTGACAACACTCAGTTCAACATTATGTGCTAATTACTTTTCTGATCTTAAATCTTTGTTCAAGTAGGCTAAAATAATCACCTATTCTTTCTGTCTCCAAAATCTTGTGTATACCATTAGTTTGGTCATCAAACTTTTATTATAAGTACAGGCATTGCAAAGGTAAGTTTCATCTCATGTACTCCCAAACCACTATCTATCAGTGGGGTTAGAAGAAATGAGCTCAGTTGGGCTGGCCAAGTTTGGTTCAGGCAGAAAGGCCCCAATTTCCTCGAAGAATCACTGGTCCTCACTGCAGTCCTTCCACTTATCACTGGGTGACATTGAGCATCTCATCACTTGCCTACACCTCCAATTCCTCCTCCTTTAAGTGGAGGCTACACGAATAATCCTGACCTCTTAAGCAAATGTGAGTGGAGTTTACCTTACAAAATTGCAGTAATTGTTTTGGCAGTATTTTTTTTTTTAATTTGAGAATGAGAGAGAGCGAGCACAAGCGGGAGGAAGGGGCAGAGGCTGAGGGAGAAGTAGGCTCCCCACTGAGCTGGGAGCCCCATGCGGAACTCGATCCCAGGAGCCTGGGATCATGACCTGAGCCAAAGGCAGATGCTAAACTGACTGAGCCACCCTGGTGCCCCTGTTTTGGTAGTATTTTAATTCTAAGGTTTAGGTCAACATGTGCAATGTAAATGGTAAAAAGGAAAATAAGTACATTCGGGGATGACATTCCACAGGTGGAAGCCAGCTTAGCACTTTGATGATGGTAGGTAGCAGGATCATGAGGGAATTCAGAAACTATTGAACGGTAACAATGAACCTGGGTTTCTCCATAACCTACACTTAATTGGTGTACTTCTATATAAACCCACATTGTATCTGCAAAGTCAAAAACACAACAGGAAAAACTTACATCATCAGTATTTTATTACATCTGTGGATATTTCTCTTTGTTTTTGCCTCATGAGGTAGCATTTTAGCTTTTGGATCCAAGTGTTACACATTCACTAGTAGGATTTCCTATGTTCTGCAACTCTCTGAGTAACCTCCATTAATCTAGATTTCTCAAGTCTCTAAGGCCATTAGATCCTTTAAGTTGGAGAGATGTTCTTTTATGAGCCTCACAGAGAATACACATTGAATTTCTATCCATGGATTGGAGAAAAATGTTGATTTAAAGCAGGTGTATTTGTAGGTTGTTTGGGTTTCCTTAATGCTTTGGTATGTTTATCAGCTTATCTCTAAAGAGCAGCTTCTAGACTTTTTCTTTCTCAAAACTGCCTACTTAAGGGCCATAGCCTCATTCTGTATTACTAGGAAAGAGTAGATAACACAGTGTTAGGAAACATACAGCCATAAATATAGTAAGGCAAATATACCTAACATTATCTCTGATGAATTGTCTAATTTTAAAGTACCTGAATGCAAACTGGCTAAAAATAGGACTAAAATTTTTTTGATTCTTTATTTATATCCTACACAATAATTCTAAATATTAAATAAGAATGGCAAAATATTCCAAAACAGGCTGCAAAAATACCTAAAATCTTAATCAGTGCAGAGGTCAAGAGTGTTTTGCAGAGATTTTTGATACTCCCCTGCTCCCCTCCCCAAATCTAAGTAAAATCATATCTTGCTATGTAAATGCAACTTCAAAACAGGTACCTAAACCACCTCCCTGCCATTGTCCTCAGCCATATTGCCTCTCCTAAGCCTCCCCTAAGAGAAATAGCACTGTTTTTAGTAGGACCCCCTTTTTTTTTAATTTTATTATGTTAATCACCATACATCATTAGTTTTTGATGTAGTGTTCCATGATTCATTTTTTGCATATAACACCCAGTGCTCCATTCAATACGTGCCCTCTTTAATACCCATCACCAGGCTAACCCATCCCCCCACCTCCCCTCCCCTCTAGAACCCTCAGTCTGTTTCTCAGAGTCCATAGTCTCTCATGGTTCATCTCCCCCTTTGATTCTCCCCCTTCATTTTTCCCTTCCTACTTTTTTTAACATATAATGTATTATTTGTTTCAGAGGCACAGATCTGTGATTCAACAGTCTTACACAACTCACAGCGCTCACCTTAGCACATACCCTCCCTGATGTCTATCACCCAGACACCCCATCCCTCCCACCCCCCCACCACTCCAGCAGCCCTTACTTTGTTTCCTGAGATTAAGAATTCCTCATATCAGTGAGATCATATATGTCTTTCTCTGATTGACTTATTTCGCTTAGCATAATACACCTTAGTTCCATCCACGTGGTTGCAAATGGCAAGATTTTGGGGGTTTTTTGATGGCTGCATAATATTCCATTGTATATATACATCACATCTTTATCCATTCATCTGTTGATGGACATCTTGGCTCTTTCCATAGTTTGGCTCTTGTGGACATCGCTGCTATAAACATTGGGGTGCACATACCCCTTCGGATCACTACATTTGTATCTTTGGGGTAAATACCCAGTAGTGCAATTTCTGGGTCATATGGTAGCTCTATCTTCAACTTTTTGAGGAAACTCCATACCCCCATTTAATCGAAAATATAAAACCAGTTCATCTTCTCTCTCCAAGTAAATGAGAGCCAGCCTTGTCACTGAAAAGAGGACTAGCCTACCATAAGGAAGTTTCCTTCCAGGTCTGGCTGGGGCCCTAACAAGCTTGGGAAAGTCCTTTCCCCTCTTTGGGTATCAGCTGTATCCTCACTGTAACCATGGGCAATTAGCATGGGTAGAAAGACTCTGTGAGTCCATACCCATCTGTGTTTAACCTCAGTCAGTGGCAAACTGTGAGGATACAAGCTGACCTTTATGACTCAGTATATGAAGTAACACCCAGGAAGACTAATAATTTCAGTGAATACTACTTACTAATATCATTCAATGATGTCAGAGTATTTTAGCACCTTTACATGGAAATGCTCCATAACTCACTATTTCTGTGTTATTCTCTTCAAGAATATCATTTCTCTTTACCGATATTCTTTTTTCTCATTTATTAGGATAAAATTTGGTTTGGCTGATATTCCTGGTTCTGTTGCTAACTAGCTATGTGCTCCTTAGCAAAGCATGTTGTTCCTCAAAACTACATGTTTCTCTCAATATAAACATAGGGCTTGGGATTATATAATTTTAAAATATTTTTAACCTTTTTCATTGTAAAATAAAGTGAATGGAGAAAATCCACATTAAAAAATGTGTAGCTTAGTGAACCACTATAAGATAATCACCCTGGTAACCACCACCTAGGTCAAGAAATAGAACTTTTTCCAGCCACTCCTGTTGGAGGAACATAGAACATATAAAAAGCAGGGTGTGTGTGTGTGTGTGTGTGTGTGTGTGTGTGTGTGCGCTTGTGTGCGTGTGTATGTTCATATATATAATGAATATAACTTGATGAGTTTGCACCCATAAAACCATCACCACAATCAAAACCATAAACATACCAACACTTAACAAAAATTTTCTTCCACACTATTTATTTACTGATTTACCCACTTACTTTATGATTAAAAACATTTAACATAAGATCTCCCCTCTTAGCAAAACTTTAGTATACAATATTGGTAAGTGTAGGCACTATGCTATACAGTGTGCATAGCAGGATATATTTATCATGTGTAACTGAACCTCATGTCTTTGGACCAGTATCTCCCACTTCCCCTTCCCCTGCAGCCTCTAGTAACCACCATTCTGCTTTCTGCTTCTAAGAATCTAATTTAGATTCCACAGACAAGTGGGATCATGTAATGCTCTGTGTCTAGCCTATTTCTTAGCATAATGTTCTCTAGGTTCGTCCATGTTGCATCTAATGGCAGGATTTCCTTCTTTTTTAAGGTTAAATAATATTCCATTGTATATGGAATATACACACATTTTATCCAGTTATCCATTGATGGACATTTAGGTTGTTTCCGTGACTTGACTATTATGAATAATGCTGCCATGAGGATATAGAGAAAAGGGAATCCTTGTGCACTGTTGATGGAATGTAAATTGTTGTGGAAAATAGTATGGAGGCTTCTTGAAAAATTAAAATAGAGTATCATGTGACTGACTCAGCAATTCTACTTCTGGGTATATATCCAAAGGAATTGAAATCAGTGTCATGAAAAGGTATCTAAATGGCCATGTTCATGGTAATTCCTATTGAAAGGGAAAAAAATTGAAGTGACAGAATTTCTAAAAAAAAGGGGGGGGCACCCAGATGGCTCAGTTGGTTAAGCGGCTGCCTTCGGCTCAGGTCATGATCCTGGGGTACTGGGATCGAGCCCCATGTTGGGCTCCCTGCTCAGCAGAGAGCCTGCTTCTCCCTCTCCCTCTGCCTGCCTCTCTGCCTACTTGTGCTCTCTCTCTATCTCTCTGTCACATAAATAAATAAGATCTTGAAAAAAAATGACATACAAAGATATAGAAATTAATGCAGAAAATTCATAGACTAATCATTTTTGTGAGTAAAAAAAATGAATCTAATAAATTGAACACCAGCTCAAAAATCCACAAAAAGAAAAAGTAAAAAGAAAGCACAAAGAAAAAAATAAAAGGTAGAAATTAATGAGGTAGAGAATAGAAAAATAGTAGACAACAAATAAAATTCCTGTAGGTTTATTTTAAAGAAACTAATAAAATAAGGGATAAATCACAAACATGAAAGATAAGAAATGAGGGCAAACAACCACTCAAACAGAAAAATTAAAAACATAAGAGATTAAATTGCAGACTTCTATTCAAATAACTTTGAACACCTACATGAAATGGATAATTTCCTAGGGGTAATACAGACTAATGATATTTGACTCTATTATAGATCGATAACATTTTCCAAAGAAGATAAAAATCAAGTTATTAAGAAACTACACCACTTTACAAGTACTTTGCACAGACAATTTTAGAAGAAAATTCTATCAAACTTTAAAAGAGTCAGAATTTCCAATGCTTTATAAATTGTTCTAGAACATTGAAGATAAAGGGGAAATTCCTACTTTTTAAAGAAGTAACACACTGACACCTAAATCTTAATTTTTTAAGCAAAAAACAAACAAACAAACAAACAAAACCCTATAGAGTTATACACTTATAGATGTCCATGTAAAAATACTAACAACATTAGTAAAACGGAATCCTACACAACATTAAGAAATAAGTATGTGAAGACAACAAAAATATGAGAGAACTACTGTTTGATGAAGTTCAAGTGATATTTCAGTATCTTTACTAATTGCTTCTCCTTTCTCTAAAATTTAAATATTAACTAAAAATATGTTTCAGAATTATTTCAAATTAATCTTCATTTTCCTTTTAAAATTTAAAGTATGTTATTACATAACTTGTTACTTGCAAAAGAAAATGACTTCAAAATTAATGCCAATGTTGTTTTCTAAAATGATTTAAAAAGTAGTGAAGGCATATTTCCAATAACTATTGGCATGAGATCATTATATTTTATGTTATTTTTAATGATATTCATAAAATAATTTAGTTTCTCCTTGTTTCTTGTTTTCTAAAATCAAACTTCTTTTAGTTTCCCATTTCATTAGAATCATGTTCTAACCCTATTAAATTAAATCCATGAGCATCTCCTTGCTTTAATTACTTGGACTTCAAGGCCATATTCTAAAAAATCAATAGGCAAGTATCTCTTTCAAAAAACATATATCTCAATCTAGATTTAAAAGGACCTCTTCTGAGGCTAGAAACAATTTTCAGTTGCACATCAACTTCATTAATATGACTATCTTTTAGACTACCCAAATAGTAATCTTTTTGATTTTCCTATCTAAGTCTAATTATAGTAGAAAGTTTTACTAACTCTACTCAATCAAGCAACATTTTTATATATTCCCTGTGTAAATGTAACCATGTGAGTTTCAAAAACTCTCAAAAAGCGCTTCAAGATTTTTGCTTTTGCTTCTTTTGGACACCTTGAAAATCTTAACAACTGTGAATATGAAAAATACAATAGAAAACAATAATAAAGCCCTTACCTAGTTCATTGTTACTAAACAAACAGCCAAACCTCAAACTATTATATTTCAATGTCTGTGCTGAAAGCCTGTGCATTGTGATTATTAAATGTCGTACATCATCCGTTCACTGTAATCAATGACTAAAGTGATCTGTCTATGTTTTCTTCTCATGGTTGTATAGATCAGATACATTTTTTCCAAAGAGCCATGTGTCATATAACACTGAACTACTTTGATACTAAGATACTAATTTGCACCCTTGTTACTATTTATTAGTAATAACATAGAGTAATATAGCTCTAAATTCTCATCAAAAGTGTTGCATCCTTTTTTATGGAATGTTTATACCTCCATAAAGATTCTAGTCTCTCTTCCTACATTCCATAATGAAGTGATGTTTTTATGCTTTTTCTACATCATTGGCCCTTTATTCCAAGCACTTTATTTTGTCTCTAATGGTATCTATTTTTGCACTGGAATATCTGAGAATTGCAAAACTGGACAAAAGTTTCACAATAGATTTGTAAATTAAATCATTTTCAATAAAAGGAAAATATTTGTATTGTCAATAACTGTATATGAAGTATTATAAAAATCCATATTTCTATGTTATAATATGTCATGAAATAAAGCTGCGACAGTTCAAAAAAAGAAGAGATAAATACATGACCAAATAGGATTTATTCTAAGAGTGCAAAGTTGCTTCAGTATAAAATAATCCATTAATATCATTCTCTGTGTCAGTAAATCTAAGGAAAAACTCATAAAGTATCTCCATGGATTACTGAAAATCCCTTTGACAAAAATTCAACCTCCAGTCCCAGTGAAAGCATTCAAAAGAATAGAAACTGGGATTTGCTTTCTTAGCATAATAAAAAAATATATAGTATGTATGTACATATATATAATTATACTATTATTTTATAATAATTATATAATTATGTGATATCAGTGATACTATTATAATAGTATTACCTCAGAGAGTCAATGATAAAAGAAACTTAACCAACAAAAGAATTTAGTAAAGAAACAAGATATAAAAATAACATGAAGAAATCAATGGCCTTCATAAAAACAAGCAAAGCAGTTAAAGGTTGTGATGATAATAGAGAAAATCATATTTGCAATAGCAACAAAGAAGAATCAATAAGTAGGAGTACACTTAATGAGTCCACGTGCAAAACTTATATGAAGAAAACTTTAGGGGCGCCTGGGTGGCTCAGTCCTTAAGTGTCTGCCTTCAGCTCAGGTCATGATCCCAGGGTCCTGGGACTGAGCCCCACATTGGGCTCCCTGCTCCGTGGGAAGCCTGCTTCTCCCTCTCCCACTCCCCCTGCTTGTGTTCCCTCTCTCACTGTCTCTTTCTGTGTGTCAAATAAATAAATAAAATCTTTAAAAAAAGAAAAAAAAGAGAACTTTAAAATATCATAAGATTTCCAGGTTCAGTCCTGAAATGTAGAGCTTAGAAGGCATCATTCCTGTCTGTACAATAAGGAAAAGCTGGACAACCTGAAAATCAATGACCTTTCTCGGTCCCATAAGAGAACTAAGATTGCAAAGTAAATCAATACTCCCAAATCTTGAGAGACAGGCATGTACAGAGAGTCACAGCCAAGACTGGCCTACCTGTAATTTAAGTTTCTGGAGCTATAATTTGGAACACTTAAATGGTAAGTCTTAATTGCCAGAGACTGGGTGTGGAGCAGTCTGAGAAGGAGAAATTCTTCAGGGGCTAAGGTCTTGAGAGGAAGGGCTTTACTTCCAGGAACCCCACCAGGTTCTCAAAAGGGGAACTGGAGGAAGATTTCCTGGCTTTGGCAGGGAGAGGGTCAAGAGTAATCATTGTGAAATAATCCCAAAGCCTTCTCCACAACAAGGGCCTACTATCACAAAATGCATGTTTGAGCCTTATCTCAGATAAGGGAAGGTCATTCCTCACACTCTAGACCTGTCTGGCCCTCCTGTCTCACCTAAGAGGGGGGGAAAATGTTAACAGGAGTCAGGGCATCTGGAAATCAAATGGGAACACTGAAACACTGAAACAAGGAAGGAAGCACGAAGCAAGAAGATAAAAACCAACCATGCCACTGGACAAACAAATTGTGAAAGTTATAGCCAAAGACACAAACTCATGAAAAGACTGAGATTTAATTTTAAGATTATAGACTGCTCCCCTCACCCACCTTTTACCATCACACCAACAGAGCTCTGGTATCATAACAACAGACTTGCTGGAAAGAACTGCAAGCCACAGACTTTCTCTGAGGAGTACACAAAAGTCCAAAGTCAAAAGGGGAAACCAAAATTAGGACACTGGAGGGATCTGAAGTCTCTGGCACCATAGCAACAACAAACATTAAACCCACATTAACGTAAATTTTCTTACTAAAAGTCCATTTATCAGCCTCTGGTACTCAATACAAGTTCAGTTTTCCACAAAATATTATGAGATACAACAAAAGTCAAGAAAAACAAAAATCTAAAGAGACAAAGCAGTCATCAGAATCAAACTCCGATGTGACACAGATATTGGAATTATCAAGCAGGAAACTTAAAATAGCTATGGTTAATACCAAGAGCTCTAGGGGAAAAAAGAGACAATATACAGTAGCAAATATATAAGGAGACAGATGGAAACTCAAGAAAGACTCAAAAGGAGATGCTGGAAATAAAAAACATAGTAACAGAAGTAAAGAATGCCTCCAATGAGCTCATCAGTAAACTTGACACAGCCAAGAAAAGAATTAGTGAGCTTGATATACAATAGAAACTTCCCAGACTGAAATGCAAAGAGGAAAAACGAAAACAAAAACAAAAACAAAAAAACACAGAACAGAATATCCAAGAACTGTGGGACAAGGTGTAACAAATGCATAACTGGAGGACCAGTAGAAGAAAGAGAATGGAGCAGAAAAAGTGTTTGATGTAATAATGGTTCAGAATCTTACAAATTTAATCACAGAAAACAAAGCACAGATCTAGAAAGGACAGAGAACACCAGCCAGGATAAATATCAAAACAAAATGTAAAAACTTCCACACCTAGACCTATCATATTCAAACTGTAGAAAACCAAAGACAAAGAGAAACCTTGAAGACACGAAGAAGCGGGGGGGGGGAAGGGGGGCAGGGACCACCTTGCCAATAGAGGAACAAAAATAAGAATTATGGGGACTTCTAATCAGAAGCCATGCAAGCAAGAAAAGAGTGGAGTGAAATATTCAAAGTGTTTAAAGAAAAAAAATCCATCAACCTAGAATTCCATATCCAAAAAAATTATACTTTAAAATTGAAAGAGAAATAAAGATTTTATCAGACAAATAAAAACTGAGGTAATTCACCACCAAGAGACATAACTTCTAAGAAATTTTAAGAGAAGTTTTTTTTTAGGCGAACGGGAAATTATATAAATCAGAAACATAGGTTTTCAAAAAAAAATGGGTGGGAGGAGGGAGTGCGTCAAATAAGAAATAAATGAAGGTAAATTAAACTATTTTCTTGTTCTTATTCTTAGTTAAGCTAAAAGATGACTGTTTAAATTAATAATAGTAACAGTGTACTGGGTAATTATAGAATGTGGATAAGTGAAATGAATGACAACAATGTTATGAGGGACAGGAAAGAAAAATGGAGAAAGTACTCTGTTATAAGGCAACTGTACTACACATGCAGTGGCATAGCATTATGTGAAGATGGACTTAGATTAGTCAAAAAATGAATATTGTAAACTCTAGAGCAACCACTAAAAAAATTTTTTTAAGACGTATAACTGATACGCTAAGAGAGGAGATAAAATGGAATCATATAAATGCCTCATTAAAAACAGAGAAGGCTAGGGTGCTTTGATGGCTCAGTTGGTTGAGCTTCTGAATCTTGGTTTCAGCTCAGGTCATGAACTGAGGGTCGTGAGATTGAGCCCCTCATTGGGCTCCCTGTTCAGCACATAGTAGGGTTGAGATTCTCTCCCTTTGCCCCCCCCACTTGTGCATACTTTGTCCCTCTCTCTTTCTCTCTAAAATAAATAATAAATCTTTAAGAAAAGAAACAGAGAAGGCATAAAAAGAAAGAAAAGAAGAAACGAGAATATATTCAACAAACAAAACCATTACTAACATGGAGCCATTAGTCCAATTATATCAGTAATCACTTTAAACATAAGTGGTTAAAATACACCAATTAAGGGGCCCCTGGGTGGCTCAGTCATCAAGCGTCTGCCTTCAGCTTAGGTCATGATCCCAAGGTCCTGGGATCAAGCCCCACATCGGGCTCCTTGCTCAGCAGGGAGCCTGCTTCTCCCCTGCCTGCCACTCCCCCTGCTTGGGCTTGCTCTCTCTTTCTCTCTCTGTGTGTCAAATAAATAAATAAAATCTTTTAAAAAAAATTTTAATGAAAAAATACACCAATTAAAAGACAAATTGTCAGAGTGAATAAATATCAAGATATAACCATATGCTGTCTTCAAGAAAATTATTTTAAAGATTCAGATGGGTTAAAAGTAAAGGGATAGAAAAGGAGATACCATTCTAACATCAATCGAAAGCTGGAGTAGCCATATTAATGTCAGGCAATCCAAACTTCCAAACAAGGAAAATAATCAAAGATTAAAAAAGAACACTATATAATTATAAAGGAGTCAATTCTCCAAGAAGATATAACAACCCTGAATGTATGGTGTGCACCTAATACCAGAGCATCAAAATACATGAGTCAATAAAACTGATAGAACTGAAGAATAAATAGACAAATATACTATTATATTTGGGGACCTCAACACCCCTCTCATGTAATTGGGAGACCAAGCAGACAGAATATTAGTGAGAATATAGATGACCTGAATTGTCAATTATTACCAATCAACTGGATCTAATTCACATTTATAAAATATTCCATCAAACACAACAGAATACATATTCCTCTAAAACTTGGAACATTCACCAAGAAAGACCACACTGTGAGCCATGAAATACGCATTAACAAATGTAAAAGATAGAAATCACACAAAGTATGTTTTCAGACCATAATGGAATTAAGTTAAAAAATCAATTAACAGAAAGATAGCTGGAAAATCCCCAGATATTTGGAATTTAAACAACACACTTTTGAATAACCCATGAGTCATAGATGATATCTCAACAGAAATTTGAACACATTTTGAAATAAATGAAAATATAATTTATCACAATTTGTGGAATGCAGTGAAGGCAGTGCTTAGAGGAAAACTTTAGCACTAAATACATATATTAGAAAATAAGAAAGATCAAAAATCGATAACCCAAGTTTCTGCCTTGGGAATCTGGAGAAAAAAAACTTTTGTACCTAAAGCAAGCAGAAAGAAAGAAATAATAAAAATCAGAGAATAAATCAATGACTAAAAACAGGAAAACAATAAAGAAAATTAGAAAATCAATAAAACCAAAAGCTAGATTTTTGCCCTTTGAAAATATCAATAAAATAGGTATACATCCAGAAAACCAAGAAAAGAAGACATTGCCAATATCAAAATTAAATTATCAATATCAAAAACAAAATATCACCATATATACCATGGACACTAAGGGATAATAAAGAATACTAAGACTGTATGCCCACAAATTGGTAACTTAGAAGAAATGGGTCAATTCCTTAAAATATACAAACTACCAAAATTCAAGCAGAAATAGATCATCTAAATAGCCTTGTTATCTATTAAAGAAATTGAACCGTTGAAAAACAATCTTCCAAAAAAGAAAAAAAGAAGTCAGGGACAGATGGATTCATTGGTGAATTCTACTATATATTTAAAGAAGAAATAATCCCAAACCTCCACAATTTTTTTCAGAAAATAGAAGTAGAGGGAAAATTTCCTAACATCTTCTATGAGGCCAACACTATCTTGCTAATACCCAAACCAGACAAAGACTTTACAAGAATGGAAATATCTCCCATGAATATCAATTTAAAAATCCTCAACAAAATGTTAGCAAATCAAATCCAACAATGTATAAAAAAGAATCATATTCCACAAACAAGTGGGATTTATTCCAGATATGCATGACCAATTCAACATTTAATATCAATCATTGTAATCTACCATTACAACATACTAAAGAAGCAAAATCACATGATCTTTTAAACTGAAGCAGAAAAAGCATCTAACAAAATCCAATGCCCATTCATGATAAAACTCTCAGCAAACTAGGAACAGAGGGGAACTGCCTCATCATGGTAAAGAACATATATAAGACCCTATACTTAACATCATACTTAATGATAATAGACTGGATGCTTTCCTCCTGAGACTGTGAATAAGGCAAGGATGTCCTCTGCCACCATTCCTCTTCAACATCATACTGGAAGTCCTAGCTAGTACAATAAGACAAGAGAAGGAAATAAAGAGTGTATAGATTGGGAAGCAAAAAATAAAAGGCCTTTATTCACAGATAATATAATTATTTATGTAGAAAATCCCAAAGAAGCTACAAAAAAAGCTATTATAACTATTAAGTAAATGTAGTAAGTTCCAGGACACAAGATCAATATAAAAAGTAAGTTGCTCTTCTATATACCATCAATAAATAATTAGAATTTGAAATTTGAAAATAACACAATTTACCATCGTAGCAAGAATAACAACAAAAATGTTTAGGTTTAATACCTAAAAAATATGTACAGGTCAAAAACTACAAAACACATTGTTGGACTCCATGCCTACTTTCTGGAGCTTGATTCAAGGGCTCTAGACCATCGCCATCTGATCGCAATGACCACCTTTGAAGAGACCTGCCTTGTTCATACCAAAACAGTCCCTTTTGGTCCTTTGCCCTGGACCTGTGATTTTCGGGACTAATTCTGTTTTCATTTGTGGCTGGATGTAACACGTGTACAATAAATCATCTCTTCTGTCTTAGCTGAAGAAAAAAATGAAAAAAAAACTACAAAACACAAAGAGATATTTCATGTTTGTGGATTGAAAGACTCAATATTGTCAAGATGTCAATTTTCCATTTTATCTACAGAGTCAGTGCAGTCCCAAACAAAATCCCAGCAACCTATTTTACAGATATCAACAAATTCATTCTAAAGTTTTTATGGAGAGGCAAAAGGCCTAGCATGGCCAAACAATACTGAAAAAGAGGAACAAACTTGAAGATTCACACTACCCAATTTTAAGACTTACTTTAGCTATAGTAATCAAGACAGTATGATATTGGTGAAAGAATAAAGCCACACAAATGGAACAAAATGAACAGGTTAGAAACAGAACCATACAAATATAGTCAACTGATTTTCATCAAAAGCATGAAGATAATTCAATGGAGAAAGGAAAGTCTTTAAAAAAAAATGGTGCTGGAAAAAACCTGAATACCATATGCAAACAAATCGACCTCAAGACAGACCTTACATGTTTTAAAAAAAATTAACTCAAAATTAATCATAGACCTAAATGTAAAATTCAAACTTATAAAACTACAAGATTACATAGAAGAATATCTATGTGGCCATGGGTTTGATGATGATTTTTGATACAACACCAAAAGCATAATCCATGAAGAAAAAGTCAACAGCCTTAATATATCAAAATGTGAAATTTCTACTCTAAGAAATACACTAAGATAATGAAAAGATAAACCACAGATTGGGAGAAACTATACATATTTATTAAAGAATCAAATCTAAAATATGTGAGAATACTTATAACTTAAAAAAAAACCTCACACAACTCAATTTAAAAATAGGCAAAAGATCTGAACATATACCTCACCAAAGAGGATACACAGATGGAAGATAAGCATATGAAAAGATATTCAATGTTATATGTCATCAAAGAAATGCAAATTATAAATTTGAATACTAACCCTTTATCAGATGTCATTTGCAAATATCTTCTCCCATTCTGTAGGTTGCCTTTTAGTTTTGTTGATTGTTTCCTTCACTGTGCAGAAGCTTTTTATCTTGATGAAGTCCCAATAGTTCATTTTTGCTAGAGTGTATTATGTAAGTGAAACAAGTCAGTCAAAGAAAGACAAATACCATATGATTTCACTCATATGTGGAATTTAAGAAACAAAACAGATGAACATGGCGGGGGAGGAAGAGAGCAAAGCAAACCATAAGAGACTCCTAACTATAGAGAACAAACTGAGGGTTAATGGAGGGGAAATGCGCTGGGGATAAGCTAAATGGGTGAGAGATTAAGGGGGCCACTTGTGATGAGTGCTGGGTATTATAAGTAAGTGATGAATCACTAAATTCTACTTCTAAAACCAATATTACACTATATGTTAGCTAACTAGAATTTAAATAAAATTTGAGGGAAAAAAACAAGACAGCACAACATACCTATTAGAGTGACTAAAATACAAAAAAAAAAAAAAATGACAATACCGATTGCTGGCAAGGATGTGGAATAACAAGAACTCTCATTCTTTGCTGGTGGAAATGCAGTTTGGAAGACACTTCGACACATTCTTGCAAAGCTGAACCTAGTTTTACCACATAATCCAGCAATTGCACTACTAGGTATTTATTTCCTCAAATGATTTGAAAATACGTCCACACAAAACCTATGGTCTCAGGGTTGTGAGATCAAGCCCTGCATTGGGCTCCACACTCAGCACGGAGTCTGCTTGGGATTCTTCTTCTCCCTCTCCCTCCCCCTCTGCCTCTCTCCTGGCTCACACACAGGAGCTCTCATGCCCTCTCTCTCTCTAATAAATAAATAAAATCTTTTAAAAAATGAAGTATTTAAAAAAATTAAAAAGCTTTATTCATAATCACCCTAACTGGAAGCAACCAGGATGTCCTTCAATGGGTAAATGGCTAAATAAACCATATATAATAGTATTCCACTTGGAATTCTATTCAGGGATAAAAAAGAAAGAGCTATAAAGCCACACAAAAGCATGACCAAGGCTTAAATATTTGGTGATA
Source organism: Callorhinus ursinus (assembly GCF_003265705.2). Lineage (NCBI taxonomy): Eukaryota > Metazoa > Chordata > Mammalia > Carnivora > Otariidae > Callorhinus > Callorhinus ursinus. The sequence goes on along the minus strand of NW_027397079.1, from coordinate 29,206,169 downwards.
AGTACAAGACAGTCTGAAAAAGTTACTTATGCATGATCCCATTTATATGACCGTCTGGAAAAATAAAAACTGTGTTGACAGTAAATAGATTAGTCCTTGATACAGGTTTAGGAGAGAGGGAAGATTAGGTAAGTGAAGCACAAATCATTTTTAGGGCAGTAACACTATTCTGTATGGTACTATAAAGGTAAATACGACACTATGTACTTGTTGAAACCCACACAATTTTATAGAACAAAGAGTGTACTTTAATATATGTAAATTTTAAGTCATTTAGGAATTCAGGGGATCCCAATGTGGAGTACACATATGACAAAAGAATCTAACTGTATTTATAAATGCCTGGAACAACCTCACTGAAGGGGGGGGAGAGGTTCTCACTTAAGCAATTTTGCAAATGAATGGAGTCCATAAGAATGCATATAAAATCTGTACTCTCATGACAAAGTTATCTCCCTTGGGGAATGGGTTAACAATTCTGAGACCACCTTTCATGTATACTAAAACTGAACTACTAAGTAAATGGATGGCAAGTGGTAGGAGCCAGGTTTCTCACTGTTAGATTAAGAGGTTACAGATGGGGCGCCTGGGTGGCTCAGTCGTTAAGTGTCTGCCTTCGGCTCAGGTCATGATCCCAGGGTCCTGGGATTGAGCCCTGAATCGGCGGGCTCCCTGCTCAGCGGGAAGCCTGATTCTCCCTCTCCCACTCCCCCTGCTTGTGTTCCCACTCTTGCTGTGTCTCTGTCAAATAAATAAATAAAATCTTTAAAAATAGAAAAGAGGTTACAGGCAAACAAGAGAAAAAGACTAGAATGATCCACATAGTAACAGATTAGAGGACACATAAGTATAAACATGTGTTTTAGCTTAATTTAGATACAGATAGTTACGTATAGAAATATTTGTAGATATGTCCACATAGGAAGTTAGTATACATACATATCTCTGCTTTGTCAGCTGAGAAGGCCTAGAAGCAAAGATTACCCCAGTAGCAACGACCATACCTAGTGCCCAGGACTTGGTTTCTCTCATTCTCCAATAAAAGGAACCAGAGCTTCTGGGGAAAAAGTGGCTGCGTCTTAGGCCGTTACGGAAAATATACAACATGAGCCTAGAGTATCTTTTAGTGCTAGACAGTAAGGAAGTACTAAAACAAACAAAAACCCACATACAATGATGGGAGAAATGTTAAGAGACAAAGGAACCAGCTGAAAGGGCTCCAATGGCTAGAGCTGGAACAATTTGAGCAACAAAATAAAGTAGGGTTGAATTATATAACCCATAGTATGAGTCCATATTGATATAAATAAATGATGGAATAAATAAGGGGAAAAAATAGACAAATCTCCCGTGCAGAAGAATTCCAAATAAGTTGTATAGACATTCTGCCTCAAGAAGGGAGAGCATAACTTCTCACTCCTCAAGGAGTGGCTTTCCACGATGATTCTTTCTAAAGAGTATAGTATGAAAAAGGAAGGGAGTAATTTAACAGTGGAAAAAACCTGACCAACATTATCTCAGCTGGGTGACCAAGGTCAATATCGATAGTTGACATCATGTCGATAATATGTACCCTTGGTCTATGTGGTCATCTTCTTCCTAAAACCCATACTCCCAATCTAATCATGAGAAAAATATCAGATAAACCCCAATGGTGGGACATTCTACAAAATACCTGACCAGCACTCCTCCAATCTATCAAGTTCATCAAAAACAACGAAAGGGAACATCTGCCTGGCTCTGACAGTAGAGTGTGAGACTCTTGATCTCGGGGTTGTGAGTTCGAGCCCCACATTGGGTGTAGAGATTACTCAGAAACAAGGAAAGTCTGAGAAACTGCCACAACCAAGAGGAGCCTAAGGACACGTAATAATTATGTGTAACATGGTTTCCTGAATGGAACCCTAGAACAGAATACTACATTAGGTAAAAATTAAGGAAAACTAAGTAAATTATGGACATTAGTTAATAATGTATAAGTATGGGTTAATTATTCATAATAAATATATCAACAACAGGGGGGAAACCAAGGGTGTCTAAGCCCAATGTCAAGGAGTGGAACAGGGAACCCCCACCCCCACCCTGGAAGAACACAGTAAAGTTTGGTGAAAAAATGAAAGAATACAAAGAAGATGAGGAATCATAACCTCCTTTCAATAGGATATGTAATAGGTTTCCCTCCCATCTCTTTTACTTTATCCTTAAAACTTATTTGATAAGGGTTGTTATTTCTATAAAGACCCTTACAGTATGGATTTTGCTGGCTGAAACCTTATGGAGTAGATTAACATATCTGTGGCTGCTGGATTACCTGTAAATTGAGTGTGGTATCCAGATGCTTGATCTGATGTGGGTTCCTGCCTTTGATGTGACTCTCAGTAGTGGTGTGTTCTTTCCGCAGAAGGCACAGTGATTAGTTGTCTCTCTTTTGGATATGTTAGAAGCCACTGCTGATGTTCATTAGATCTTAAGGGGTGGCACAGTGGTGGAATTTTTTTGTTTTGTTTTATTTAAACTCTAAAATTTCCTAAAATCAACTTTATTGAGGTATAATTTACATAAAACAAAAATTGACAACTTTAAATTGCGGGAAAAAAACTCTGCTAACATAAAAATGCACGGTTTTAACAGTGCCTTGGATTTCTGCTATTCTATATGCAAATGAAAGCATTGTGTATACTCTCTCATTCTTTCCCCTTTATTTACAAAGAACCAAATAATGACCATAAGTTTTCAAGGAATCAACAAAACTTGGGGGAAATGTATCTGTTTTCATGTTCATTGACATCACTGGTAATCCTCACATAAGTGAAAGTGACATTAACCTTCAGATTAAAATATATATTTCTAGATCTCTTTGACATGCATAGCTTATCACAGTTTGCAAAACCTTTTTACATTTGTTTTTCTCATTTAGTACGAATAACCACATCATAAGAAGGCCCACTGATTAATGCCATGAGCTATACTGAATTTGGACATAAGGGAGCTAGGGAAGAGGGAGGAAAAAGATAAGAAATAGCCATGGAAATAAAATAAACATGTATGATAGGGAGAAGATGAAGAGACATTCTAGCAAAGCTGATAATCTCAGATAGAAGTTGTCAATATCGGTTTGAAAAAGCATTCAGTTTTTTAAGCCTTGAAAATAGTCATATAGCCAGGACCAATAAAAATATGTGGAAGCCTATTCACAAACAAGCAACAACAAACTCTCTCCATGAAAATCAGACGGAGAAATAAAAAAAGAAAATGAGCTTAATTTATTTTCCCAAGTCACACTTCTACATATTTTCAGATTTATCAGCATTGGCAGAGAACAGAAAGAACACAGGCTCTTAAGGAAAAAAGATCTGGCTTTAAGTCCCAATTCCACCATGTACCTATGTGACCTTGGGTGATTCACAAGCCTCTTTGCTCTAATTAACTCACTTAAATAATGAGAAAATAATGTCTATTTCCTAGGACTGTAGAAGAGATAAAATGAGATGATACACAGAATATTCTGGGACAAGTATTATTTCTAATGAAAGCTCAGCACCTACAATACTGTGGGGCCACAAGGGCCTAATCATTAAGGTCCTTGGGAGCATTTTCTCCCCATAGTTTAAAAATTGTTCCTGAGCAGAGAAAAACTTACAGTACGATTCAACTTCAATAACTTCTTCAACAAAAACAAATTGGCAAATGGGTTATGCAACTATTTGCATTTCACATTGTTATGAAATTTGATATAGGATACAATTCAGGAAAACTTACCCAATTAAAATAGAGAAAAAAATTCTTTATCATTAAAAAAGAAGTTCCTCCTTTCTGTCACTGTTTTTCTTAGTTTGGGCTCCAAATAGGACTTCAGTGATCATTTTGATGTAATTTATAAATGCCTTTGACTTTCAAATGTTATTTATATAAGTTACACAGAAGAGATTATTAGTATTATATTTATATTTTAAAATAATTATACATTTTCTACAAATAAGTACCAATAGCAATAAATCATAATTTTTACTTTGGGGATCCAAAACTTCTCTCAAAAATATAACATTAAGCAGTAAAAGGAAATTATCAAATGATATGGAGGGCATAATATCATTTATATTCTATTTTTTAATTTTAAAAAATACTATTTAGTCTTTTACCATTAATATTATATACACACCTACATACACATACACACAAGACCAATCTCTTCTGGGGAGGGACAGGTATAGGAAGAGTCTTCAAATATATGTGTAATATATTTTTTTCTTAACAAATAATCTGAAGTACAAATGTTAAAATATTCAGATTTGCTAAATCTAGGTATTAGGAACAAAGATGTTTATTATATTATTCACTGTGTTTTGCTGTGTTATGTTAATAATGTTTTAAATTATTATAATTAAAACAATGGATGCACATTAAAACCCTTTAAGAAATAATAAGGGGTATAATATGAAAATGTAGTTTCCTAATCCATTTCCACCCGGTCCACTTACTGAAAGTATCACTTCTGATCAAAATATGTTCTAGTTCTACAGTTACCACAGTAAATCTCAAACATATACCACTAGTTCTAATTTTATTAGTTTTAGACAAAATCCATTAATATCCTCCTATAAAAGACAAAATAATTAGCTCCCTGACGCGACCCCTCTTCCCTTCCAATTTGTTGGTCATTATTCAGTTACTCTTTAAAAGTTTAAGTGATGTTACTTTTGCAAGATATTCATCAATTACTATTCATCAATTACATGACCCAATGTCTCTACACCTCACCCTATTTCTTGGCATTTAAAATCTTTTCTGTACTTTTTCTTTTTTTTACAATAGGATTTGGGGAGGGGAGGAAAGTAAGTGAACTAGAAGCTAATATTCATCTTTTTATTGTTTTTTAAAATTGTGGTAAAGTGCACATAACCTTTATCATTGTAACCATTTTTAAGAGTATAGTTCAGTGGTACCAAGTACCTTCACAGTGCTGTGCAACCATCACCACCATTCATTTCCAGAGTTCTTTTCATCTTGCAAAACTGAAACTCTGTACCCATTGTTAAAAAGAATACTCAGGCCCAAAGTGGTATCACTTCAGTTAAGGCCTCAAGTCAGTAAACCAAAACCTAACACCTAAACAAACTGCAGTTTCAACCTCCCAGGAATGTCACCTTTAAGCAGTCAACATGGGAATTTCCTGGTCAGCCTAAGAAATTTACTGATAGACCTTTTATGTTCTCCTAGGAGGGTAGTCTTGCCTAAAACAATGGACTCTGCTAATAATTTCCATTTTTCCCCTCCCTCTCTCCCTTTAAAAACCTTTTCTTTTTCTGTAGCCCTTTGGAACTCCCTTCTACCTGTTAGATGGGATGCTGCCAGATCCAATAAATTGATTAATAAAGCAAATTAAATCTTTAAAATTTACTTGGCTAAATTTCTGTTATTTAACACCACTAAACAATAACCCTTTTTCTCTCATACCCGAAGCCCCTGACAACCAACATTCTGCTCTCTGCACCTGTGAATTTGGCCTACTCTAGATACTCGTAGAAGTGGAATCATACAGTACTTGTCTTTTATATCTGGCTTATTTCATTCAGCATGTCTTCAAGTTTCATCCCCAGTGTAGCATGTGTCAGAATCTCCTTCATTTCTTCCATCTTTTTAAAAAGATTTATTGATTTATTTGACAGTGAGAGAACATGCGCACACACACCCTTGCACAAGTGGGGGAAGGGGCAGAGGGAGAAGGAGAGACTCTACAGCAGACTCCCTGCTGAGCACAGAGCCCCACCCAGGGCTCCATCCCGACCCTGAGATCACAACCTGAGCCAAAACAAAGAGTCAGATGCTTAACCAACTGAGCCACCCAGGCACCCCTAGAATCTCCTTCATTTCTAAAGCTGAATAACAATAAATAAATAAATAAATAAATAAATAAATAAATAAATAAAGCTGAATAACATTTCATTGTATATACATACCACATTTTGCTTATCCATTCATCTGTCAGTTGATAGATACTTGGGTACTATGAGTAATGTTGGGTGTACAAATATCTCTCTGAGACGCTGCTATCAATTCTTTTGGATAAAGTATACCCACAAGTAAAATTGCTGGATCATGCAGTAACCGTATTTTTAATATCTATAGTAGCTGCACTATTTTACACTCCCACCAATAGTACAGAAGGGTGCCAGTTTCTCCAGTCTCACCAACACTTGTTATTTTCCAGTTTTCTATAGTAGCCATCTTAATGAGGTGAGATGGTATCTCAGTGTGGTCTGGATTTGCATTTCCCTAATGTTAGTCACCTTGAGCTTCTTTTTTTGTGTGTGTTGACCATTTGTGTATCTTCCTTGGAGAAATTTCATCAAGTCCTTTGGCCATTGTTTAATCAGGTTGGTTTTTTTCTTGTTGAGTTGCAGGACTTCTTTATATATTCTAGATATTAACTCCTTATCAAATGCATGATTTGAAAATATTTTCTCCCATTCTATGCATTGCCTTTTCACTCAATTTTTTTTCCTTTGGTGCACAGAAAATTTTAACTTTGATGTGATCCAATTTATCTATTTTTTTTCTTTTGTTGCCTATCCTTTTGGTGTTGTGTCTGAGGTATCTTTTCCAAATCCAATGTCATGAAGTTTCTCCTTCATTTTTTTGTTTTTGTTTTTTGGGTTCTCTTGCCTGAGAATTTTATAGTTTTAGCTTACATTTAGGTCTTTGATCCATTTTGGGTTTTTGGTTTTGTTGTTGTTGTTTTAGAGAGAGAGAGAGAGCACATGAGCAGTGGAGAAGTGGGGAGGTGTGGCAGGAGAGAGGGGAGAGGGAATCTCAACCAGGCTCCACACTCAGCATGGAGCCCAATGCGGGACTTGAACCCAGGACCCTGAAATCATGACCTGAGCCAAAATCAAGAGTTGGATGCTTAACCGACTGAGCCACCCATCTGACCCATTTTGAGTTAGTTTTTGTATATGGTATAAGGTAAGAGTCCAATTTCATTATTTGCACATGGGTATCCAGTTTCCCCCAACACATTTTCTTTAAAAGACTGTCCTTTCCTCACTCAATGGTCTTGACACCCTTGTCAAATATCACTTCATTTCCATATATGTGAGAGGTTGTCTCTGGGCTTTGTATTCTATTCCATTGGTTTATATGTCTATCTTTATGCCAGTTCCACATTATTTGGGTTACTGTAGCTTTGCAGTAAGTTTTAAAATCAAGAAATGTGAGACCTCATATTTTGTTCTTTTTCAAGATCATTTTGGCCATTCAGGATCCCCTAACATTCCATATGAATTTTAGGATGGGTTTTTCTATTTCTGTAAAAACATCTTCAAGGTTTTGAGGCACTGAATCTGTAGACTGCTTTGGGTTGTATCAACATCTTAATAGCATTAAGTCTTTCAATCCATGCACATGGATGTCTTTTCATTTATTTGTGTCTTAATTTTTTTCAGCAATAATGACAAAATTTTGTCATTTTTTGTGTTAAGCCTTTCACCTACTTGGATAATTCATTAGTAAGGTATTTTATTTTTCTTGTTGCTATTTTAAATATAATTTTTCTTGATTTCCTTTGCAAATTGTTCATTGGTGTATAGAAAAATCCAGCTGATTTTTGTGTATGTTTTGTATCCTGTAACTCTGCAGAATTGGCTAGAACTTCTAGTACTGTGTTGAATAGAAATGGTTATAGAGGATTTTTTTCCTAATTCTTATAGGGAAATATTTCAGTCTTTCATCATTGAGCGTGATGTTAGTTGTGGGTTTTTCATATATGGCTTTCATTATGTTGAGTTAGTTTCCTTTTATGACTAGTGTTTTTAAGTGTTTTCATTATGAAAAGTGCATTGAATTTTATCAAACTTTTTTTCTGCATCAATTGAGATAATTGTGTGGGTTTTTTCCTTCATGCTGTTAATGTACTGTATTACATTGATCCATTTTTCTATGTTAAACATATGTTTCACATATTCTTGCATTCCAGGAATAAATCCCAGTACATCATGGTGTATAATCCTTTTAATGGGCTGTTCAATTCTGTTTGCTTAAATTTTGTTAAGGATTTTTGCATCAATATTCATCAGGGATATTGGTCTGTAGTTTTCTCTTGTTGTCTTTGTCTGGTTTGGATAATCAGGGTAATGCTGACCTCATAGAATGAGTTTGAAAGTGTTCCCTCCTCTTAAGTTTTTGGAAGAGTTTGAGAAAGATTGGTATTAATTCTTCTTTAAATTTTTGGTAGAATTCACCAGTGAAACCAGATGGTTCTGGACTTTTCCTTGATGAAGGGTTTTTGATTATTGATTCAATTTCCTTAGTTATAGATCTGTTCAGGTTTTCTATTTCTCTATGATTCAATCTTGGTAGGATGTATGTGTCTAGGAATTTATCCATTTCATGTAGGTTATCCAAGTTGTTGATGTACAATTGCTCACAGTACTTTTTTTTCTGTAAAATTGGTTATAATGTTCCCTCTTCATTTCTGTTTTTAGTTGAGTCCTCGTCTTTTATTCTTAGTAAATCTAGCTAAAGATTTGTTAATTTTGTCAATCCTTTGGAAGACACAACTCTTGATTTCAATGATTTTCTCTATCATTTTCCTCTATTTCATTTACCTCTGCTCCAATCTTTATTATTTTCTTCCTTATGCCAACTTTTATTTAGTTTATTCTTCTTTTCTTTTCTTTTCTTCTTCACACTTTAATAATTGGATAAAACAAAAACACAGTTGGACTTTGGCACAATGAAGTAGAACTGAACAAAGACTAGATTAAGCAGGCAAAACTCTAGTACCTTGGCAATACCTCTTACATAATTATGATATAACAATGAGAATAATGTGTGGAATAATTAAAATCAGGTAACATTTTGTCAGGGTTTCCTTTCCTAAAGGGAACCTCGGGGAAGAGCTAAGAAAAATTGGCAGGTGTATTTTATGTCACATAGATGAGACCATAATTTGAATTATGTATGAAGCATTTAAATCTGGTGTGCATGCATAATATCACCTCAGGATAACCAATATCTATTGTTTGTCCAATGCAGTTTAATCTCAGTCTTATAGTTAGTTGCATCTCAGTATTGTCTCTAGCTCTATCCTTTAGTATCACTGCCTAGAAGGATTTTAAAAGATTTTCCCCCTGATAACCAGGATGGAGTGGCTGTAAATGAACCAGTAGTTAGAGCTTGTCACTCACTTGCTTCTAGAAGATATAGACATATAAACTGTTACTCTAGATGCAAATACTTAAAAGCGGATCATTGTTTTTTTCTGCCTTCAAAAATGAGTGTATTGTTACTTCTGAGATGTTAAAATGTGAATCCATGAAACATGGAAACTACCATTTTCCAAGTTTAAACCTTGCTTTGACAATAACTTCCTTGTGTTTCTTGCCTCAATTTTACCTAAAAGAAACCAGATCTAACAAAGCAAAACCAATATTCACATTTTAATTAATTACTTCATTCAAAAATTTGGGGGTATTTCATATATGAAAGGCATTATTTTAGGTACTGGGTATGTTTTGTGCTGCCAAACTAACAAATATGATAACATATTGTTTATGAACTAAACAACAGCATGCATTCAACAAATATTTGTCAAGCATCTCTCACATCAGGGCCTTAGAGTTGGAACAAATTGTAAATCAGATATAGATCTTGCCCTCAAAAAACTTAAAGACAAATAAATGATGAAGTAAGATACAAACATACTGCAAGCAGCTCAAACTAGGCCATTGTAAGTGCTGTAAGAGAGATACTTGGAATGATGAAGAGGCAGAGTACACATCGAGAAGACCTTGTGGAGATGTGCAAGAAAGATGGAAGAAAGTATTATCTTGTGAAATATTGATGGTATGGATGCTCACAGCATATGTGTCTACCAGAAATATCTCATTGGAGTACAGAATGCATGGCACTATTTATGACTGAGCAACAAGGATTTCGTTCAAACTTCACCCATCTTCCTTAAGTATTACAAAAAATATAGTAAAAACTAAGAATTCTGTATTTTATTTCATACACTTATTCTCTTAAGGTATAAATTTAGGTTACTGATTTGAGAACTTCTCTTTTAAATGTAAGCATTTACAGCTATAACCTTCCCTCTTAACACCTCTTCCACTTTTGTTGCATCTCATAAGTTTTGGTGTGTTATGTTTTCATTTTTGGTTATCTCATGATATTTTCTAATTTCTCCTATAATTTCTTCTTTGACCTATTCATGTTGAATATATTATGTAATTTCCACATATCTGTGGACTTTCCAGATTTCTTTCTATTGTTTATTTCTTGTTTCATTCTTTTGTGATCAATCAGCAAGGATACTTTGAATGATTTTTTTAAAGATTTTATTTATTTATTTGACATAGAGAGACACAGCGAGAGAGGGAACACAAGCAGGGAGAGCGGGAGAGGGAGAAGCAGGCTTCCCGCTGAGCAGGGAGCCTGATGCGGGGCTCAGTCCCAGGACCGTGGGATCATGACCTGAGTTGAAGGCAGAGGCTTAATGACTGAGCCACCCAGGATACTTTGAATGATTTTAATTTTTTAAAATCTGTTACTTGTTTTGTGGCCTAACATAAGGTCTATCCTGGAGAATGTTCTATGTGCACTTGAGAAACTCTGCTGTTACTGGATTGGGTGATCTGTAAATATCTGTTAGGCCCACTTGATCTCTACTGCCATTCAATTCTCTATTTCCTTATTGATTTTTCTTTATTGATTTTCTCTCTGGTTGTTCTATTATTGAAAATGGGGCATTGAAGTCTGCTATTATAATTGTAAAGATTCCAATTTCTTCCTTCAATTTTATTTTTGCTATATTTATTTAGGAGCTCTGATGTCTGGTGCATATATGTTTAAATTGTTATATCTTTTTTGTGAATTGACCTTTTTATCATCAAATAATGTTCTTCTTTGTCTCTTTTAATAATTGTTTATTTAAAGCCTATGTTTTTCTGATATTAGTATAGCCAGCCCTTTTGGAATATCTTTTTTCAACCTTTCACTTTCTACCTATGTGTGTCTTTACATCTAATGTGAGTCTCTTGTAGACAGCAGATAGTTAGATCCTTTTTTAAAATCCATTCTGTCAATCTACCAATCTGTGTCTTTTGACTGGAGAGTTTAATCAATTTACATTTAAAATAATTACTACTAGGGAAGTACTTACTATTGGCATTTTGTTATTTCTTTTCTGTATGTCTTGCAGGTTTTCTGTCCCTCATTTCCTCCCTTACTACCTTCTTTTGTGTTTGGTTGACATTTGCAATGACATGTTTTGATTACCTTCTAATTTCCTTTTGTGTATATTCTATAGATATTTTCTTTGTGGCTACAATGGGGATTACATGCAATATCCTAAAGTTATAACAGTCTATTTTAAGCTGATAACAACTTAACTTCAACTGCATACAAAAACACTATTCCTTTACAGCTTTGTCCCTCCACCATTCTGTTATTATTGTCACAAGTTACACATTTATATATTACACACACACACACAAATATATTAACATAGATTTATAATTCATTTTATGTTCTTTTCTTTTAAATCCTATAAAGTGATAAATGGTAGAGTTTGGATTAAAATTATAATGATATAGTGTTTATAGTTGCCCATGTGTTCACTTTACTGCAGAATTTTATATGTTCATATGGTTTTGAATTACTGTCTAGCATTCTTTTATTTCATCTTGAAGAAATCCCTTTAGCATTTCTTGTAGGAGAAGTTTAGTGGTAATTAACTCCCTCAACTTCTGTTTATCTGGAAATGTCTTAATTTCTCCCTCATTTTTGAAAAACAGTTTTGCCAGATATAGAATTCTCAGTTGACAGGTTTTTGTTTTTGTTTTTTTCCTTTCAGCATTTTCAGTGTATCATTGCACGGCCTTCTGGTCTGCACGGTTTCTACTGAGAAATATGCTGATAATCTCGAGAATCCCTTGTATGTGATCAATTGCATTTCTCTTGATGCTTTCAACAATCTTTGTTTTTGATTTTTCACAGTTTGATTGTATTGTGTCTCAGTGTGGGTCTCCTTTGGGTTTACTCTACAGGGAATTTGTTGTGCTTCTTGTATTATATTTCCATGTCTTTCCTCAAATGTGGGAATTTTCAGCCACCACTATTTCTTCAAATAAGCTTTCTGCCCCTTCCTCTCTCTGTTCTCCTTCTGGGATTCCCATAATCTATAGATTGATCCACTTGTGGCACCCCATAAGTCCTTAGGCTCTGTTTGCTTTTCTTCATTCTTTTCCCTTTTTGGTTCTCAGAGTTGATCATTTCAAGTGACTTGTCTTTAAGTTTGCTGATTCTTTCTTCTGCCTGATCAAACCTACTATTTAAACCCTGTAGTCAATTTTTCAATTTTGCTATTGTGTTTTTCAGCTCAAGAATTTGTTTGCCTCTTCTTTATAATAATCTGTTTGCTGATATTCTCATTTTGTTCATATATTGTTTTCCTTATTTCCATTACTTCTCTGTGTTCTTTTATCTTACTGAGCATACTTAAGACAGTTGTTTTAAAATGTTTTCAAGTAAGTCTGAAGCCTGTGTTTCTTTAGGGTCAGTTTCTGGAGATTTATTTTGTCCCTTTTGAATGCGCCATGTTTGACTATTTCTTTGTATGCTTTATGATCTTTTGCTGAAAACTGGGCACTAAAAAATCATATCAACTTTACCCAGTCTTGGAGACTGGCTCTGTACAGGGGAGGATCTTCACAAAAAAGCCTGGTTTAAGATTTTTTTCAGGCCTTTTCTGGGCATACATCTTCCCTGGGCCTGTGTGTGTGTTTTATCCTATTCCTCTATAGTCTTGGCTGCTTTTAAATGCCCTCATTTCCCTAAGGGTCTCACCCCATTTCTTTTTCAAGGCCTTAGGTGTTCTGTTGTATTCCCGTGCCTCTAATTTCCTGCCCCAAAGTAGCCACAGTTTTACAATCTCCCTAACACTCTTTTGCATTAGCGTGCCTGGCAGTGATTTTAGCAAACTCCAACCTGACAGCTAATCTATGCCATTGCTCCCATCAATCCTCAATGGCAAGCAAGACAGAAACCAGTCCCTTGCATAGCCCCATACAAGCCAGAATGTTGCAAAGAAGTTCTACTTTCTTTTCCATCCTAAACCATGAACTGAGAACTGGTTAGCTTCCTCCCACACCACACCAAGTAGAAATTGGGGCAAAGGTGAGCAAACATGCCATAAAATTCCTACCATTTTGAGTGTGGCTTTTCCTTAGACAGGAATTTATCAGGTTGCTACAGATTCTTAACTGGCTTCTAGAGTGCCCACAAAGCTATTCTGGTTAGTATGTTGTTGTTTACTGATGTTTCTGTGGCTGAACAAGGGGTCTTCCTAGTTTGCCATCTTCTGTAGTCATCTTTCTAAAAAACATAAATTGGTGATATTTTGCCCATAAACTGAATTAAATTATTCAGTGTCTTTCTGTTAAAATAAAATCCAACTCCTTGGCCTTCAGTCATTGTATAACATGTCCCAAGCCTTGCTTTCCTTTCCAACTTTAATTTGTTCCATTCCCATTTCTCACTAAGCTTTAACCACAAGAGTCCTCCCTTAGTTCCAGGAATGCTCAAGTTCCTCCTGCCTTGATGTCTTTTCATTTTTATCTAGAATACCATTCTTTCTCTCTCTGCACGGCTAATGCCTATGTTTTCCCCTCAAGTGTTATCTTAGAAGACCCCTCCTCAGGAAAATGGTCCCTTACCTTTCGGTAGAGTTAGTCCCATTTTTATATGCATCACAACACCAGGCATTTGTCCTCCATATTGTTTTTTCAACTGTAAATATATAGTTTTAGGTGAGTTTTGGGGTCATATTTACTCAATATCAATCTCCCCTATAAGCCAGTGAACTCTGCAGTACGATGAAAATGTTTGGTGTATATTGCTATGTCCACAGTACCCAACACAGTTCCTCGGTCACAGTAGGTACCCCGAAATATTTTTGTTTGTTTCTTTGATGAAGAAATGAAGCTTCTCATTTGTATGTTTGCCTTGCTTTACTTTCTCTCCTCTTCAGTCCTGTAGAGATACTGCTGCCTAAGGATTTCCTTTCCAGTTTTAATATTTACACACTACAGTGGATGGTCTCAATGTCTTCCATCTTCCATCTCAATGTCTTACACCTGGGCTGACCTAGGGCTATGTCACAAAGTGGCAAAGCTTTCTTTTTACAGTGTCCTTTGCCCACTTTAATCATTTTCTTTCCCTTCAGGTAGCCAGTGCTCTCAGCCTGGGAAGAGGTAATTGCATTTATAAAATGACCCTGAGTTCCTACTAAATTCTGGACTTACTTCATCAAGAGACCCTCTTAGCAGCAGACAGTGCATAAATATAAAGTGGAATTGCTCACGTCATTGACAGGCATGGGAGAAAACTAATTTTGGAGGGAGCTTCTCCACACTTTTAAGTAATAATGCAGAGTCCCTCTTGTTCAGTCTCATTCCTTCTTTCATTCCTTCATTCACTGCAATATTTTGAGCACCTACTACATGAACAGTATACGCAGGAAGGAGTAGTGCAAAGATTAACAAGATTGGATCACCATCTTTAAATACAGCCTAACAGAAGAGATGGATACTTGAATAAACAATTACATACATATCCAATTATTAATTCACTCAACAAACATTTATTGAGAGCTTACTCTGTCAGCCTGTTGGGGAAACAAGTATGAAAAGAAATATTCTTGCTCTCAAACATTTTAGAGTATAAAGGCAAACATACTTGCAAGCAATTACCATTAAAATACATTGTCGAGGTCTCATAGAAGTGGGAAATAATAGCCTCATATAATTCTTTCAGCAACTCAGCCAACAAAGACAATTTCCATCCTCAAGAATATTTTGCTGTTGGTCCCTTTAACAAATGGCAAGGAGACAGACCGTATTTTTTCCAGAAAGAAACAGTACAATATAAAGGGAAAATTATGATGAAGGACGACAAAAGAACCTATAAAACACAAGGAAAGAAATGTCAAGAGGATAAAAGGTTAGAGTAAAAGCACACTTAAACTTTTAATAAGGTCAAATGGGAACCAATTAAAAACAATAATACCTTCTCAATTCAGTTCCACAGCTAAAGGGCTGATGGGACATTGCCAGGTCACTGGTTCAATTCCCTGCCTCTAGGCTTTACTTAATTTCAACTATCCTGGGTAGTGACTGTGATGTTCCCACCTGTATCTGCTAGTTTCTATGCAATAGCTTTATTTTCACCAATTAAACCACTTCATTTATTTTACCTTGGCAGAAGAAACCAACAAAACGAGTTTCCATTTGTAATTTAATGCTTCTTCTAAGGCTTCTCAGAGGCAGTATCTGGTACAGATTTCAGTAACACATGTGCAGTGAGACATAGACTGCCTAGAACACACCCCCTTAATCTTTGCTATAAAATTGTTACGAAGAATAGAGTGTGAGAACCTGAAACATAGGGCAGTTTCTTAGCCTATTTTTGGTACCTTGAGGAAGCGACACTTAGCAAGTGTTTGAATTTCTTTGTGTTAAGGGTCCAAATTATAAAATGTATGATATTTTAAAGGTCCCTCTCCAGATTGATAGTCTATGTATCTATATATTCTGATGTTTTATTTCACCTTACAAGGGAAAATCAAAATACCAATTGTAGTGGATACTGTGATGCTCTGCTCAGATTCCACCTCAGGATGCACTGATCCATTCCTTAACTTTTCCACATCAAGGGGCTTTTGTGTTTGGATAAAACTGACTCTTTGTTACATTGCTTAAATATTCAATTTATTAGATAATTTTCAATAAAATTTATAAGTTAATTTTCCTTAAATATTTCAAGTTTTATTATAAAAGTAATTAAATCTCCTTAAATGATTTGGAATAGACTTAAAATTTTAGCCTGGCTAATTCTTTTGTATATCTCAAATACCTTAATCGGTAAACAAAACATACAGAAATACAATGTTTTCAAAATGTATAACTACACTAAGAGGTAAGCATGTTCTAGAGCATGAACAACATGTGCTTGATTTATTTCTTTATTATTTCTATATCTCCTTAACTATTGCTAGTGTTACAGAAATACTAACTTTGACACCATCCCAGAGTTACAGTATCCTTTTAAATCAACAGTTTAAAAACAAAATCTCAAAAATCTAAGGTTATAGAATCTGGGTTATCAACCAACTGACCCTTAGGTGGGAAACGAGAATTGACTGTTTCTCTCAAGATTACTTTAAGAGATTATGTAGCCTTTTATAGTTATAAATTCCTTATTAAAATAATAAGATTTTTTATAGCCATGATTTAAACTGGATTTTAGCTCTTTGTAACTGCTGGTTACTCTCCAAATGATGTACCCTTAAGGCTCATTTGGTTGGTGTTCAATAACACAAGTCCCATGATAGCAGCGTTAGAATGTATGTATGTGCAATGACGCTCCAGTACCAATGAGCACACCTGGCACCCAAATCTTGGTTCCAAGATACCATTACCCAGTAAAAGAACCAGGACTACTTGGAGAAATGACTGATTCTAGGGTTTGGGGAGAAAAGTATAAGATGAGACTAGAATATCTTACTGTGTCAGAAAGTTAACAGATGGCTCATAAAATGATGAGGGAAATGCCAACTAATAAATGTAGAAGGAATGGAAGAGGGATTAGAAAAATTTCCAACCATATAGCAATAACTGAGTCAGACAAGAATTATTCATGGGTGCCAAAATCACGTTGTGACTATTTCCTGGGCTACCACACACTTCCAAAGGATTGCATCACAGTTTGGTTTAGTCTCAAAGGGAAAATGCTATTTACAGGGGAGGATCCTGCTAAGTCTTAAATCAAGTGATCAAACTTGGTGTCACTAATACTTACACAGATTGAAACCCCTGAGGTGATTCACAGAGAAGGGCACATCAAATACATAAAGTTCTTGCCAAAAAAGCACAATGGGAATCTACATGAGGAAAGAGACAAACCCAAATTGAGGCTCATTCTATGAAACCACTAGCCTGCCTATTTCAAAAATGTTAATGTTATGAAAGCAAAAATGACTGAGAAAATCTTCTAAGTTAAAGAATACAGAGAGATAGGACAATTACATACCATATGTGATACTGGCTTTGGATCCCAGATTGGAGAAAAAATATTATAAAGAATGTTTTTGGAACAATTGGTAAAACTTTAATATGGACATATGTATTAGATGATAATATTGTATCAATGCTAAGTTTTATGAATTTTATACTGTGGTTAGGCAAAATAATGTCCTTGTTCTTCAAAAATATAGACTGAAATATTTTGTGGTAGAGTCATTACGTCTGAGATTTACTCTCAAATGATCTAGTAACTTGGCAGTTATAATAATGGTGACTTTATATTTGCATACTTATGTGACAAAACAAATGGGGAAAATGTAAACCATTGGTGAATATGGGTAAAGGTACATAGGAATGAAGAATGTGAGTTGTTGAAGGAAAAAATTGCTACTATTGTTCCAACACTTTTAATTTGACAAAACTCTTAAATGTATTTCTTTTTAGGCTCATGTGTTTTATTCATTTTTCCAACTTACTGCAATATACCATTTAGAGAGTAGTATATGTAGTACTACACAGTAATATATATATGTATATACACTATACATAGGATATGTTACAGTATCCAACTTAGTGAAATTTGATTAACCACATTTTTTTTACTACCCTGATTAGACAGACACATCACTTTATAGATCTTAACTTCTGACAAAATGTCAGCACTGTTGTCACTTCTTTCTGACACATCTTTCCTTCACTTCTTGCTCTCAGCTGAAACAGAATCTCCTCTCTGATCCTATCCTGTCTCCCTCAAGAGACAGAATCTCTTTCTCCTCTGTTCCCATGAACCTTCAAATAATGTTCTGACATTGCCATTTTTCTTTCTGCCTTATGGTCACCTGTCTGTACATGGTGTTTCTGAACTACCTTCAAACATTCCCCGCCTTCTTACCTACTCACAATTTTGAAAGGCGAGTATAGGACTTACTATCCTTCAAATTATATCTTCTCCCTCTCCTTTGTCTCACTTTGCTGCTGCCTCAGAATATCACAGCAGTTAAGATCACAGCCTTCGAAATAAACTATTGGGACTTCATCAAAATAAAAAGCTTCTGCACAGTGAAGGAAACAATCAACAAAACTAAAAGGCAACCTACAGACTGGGAGAAGATATTTGCAAATGATGTAACTGATAAAGACTTAGTAACCAAAATAAAGAACTTATACAACTCAACACCCAAAAAACAAATAATCCAATTAAAAAATGGACAGAAGACATGAACAGACATTTCTCCAAAGAAGACATCAAGATGGATAACAGACACATGAAAAGAGGCTCAACATCACTCATCATCGGGGAAATGCAAATTAAAACGACAATGAGATATGACCTCACACCTGTCAGAATGGCTAAAATCAACAACGCAGGAAACAACAGGTGTTGGCGAGGGTGTGGAGAAAGGGGAACCCTCTTACACTGTTGGTTGAAATGCAAACCGGTGCAACCACTCTGGAAAACAGAATGGAGGTTCTTAAAAAAAGTTAAAAATAGAACTACTCTATGATCAAGCAATTGCACTACTAGGCATTTACCCAAAGGACACAAAAATACTTATTTGAAGGGATACATGCATCGTGATGTTTATAGCAGCATTACCTACAATAGCCAAATTAGGGAAAGAGCCCAAATGTCCATGACTGATGAATGGATAAAGAAGACGTGATATACATATACAATGGGATATTACTCAGGCATTAAAAAAATGAAATCTTGCCATTTGCAACAACATGGATGGAACTAGAGGGTATTACACTAAGCGAAATAAGTCAGTCAGAGAAAGACAAATACCATATGACTTCACTTATATGTGGAATTTAAGAAACAAAACAAACTATCATAGGAGGAAAAAAGAGAGGCAAACCAGAAAACAGAATAAACTAATGGTTACCAGAGGGGTGGGGGGGGAGGCGGGCTAAATAGGGGATGGGGATTAAGGAGTACACTTGTGATGAGCACCGAGTGTTATATATAAGTGTTGAATCACTAAATTGTACACCTGAAACTAATATTATGCTGTATGTTAACTAACTGGAATTTAAATAAAAACCTGAAGAAAAAAAAACAGATCACAGCCTTTGGTGTAAGTCTCACTAGGTTCAGATGCTGGTTCTACTGCCAGCCATGTATAAGGTTTTGAATGTTTACCTCTCTACACGTTGGTTTTCTAATCAGTAAAATGGTAAACTGTTCTGCAGAGTGTTAGTGAGCATCCCACTAGATAATGAATGACAAACTCTTACCATGCTGACTAGCAAAAAACTGCTCAGTAAATATTACCTGCTATCATCATCATCGTCATCATCACCAACATCATCAATGCTACGTTAGCATCTTAGAAGCTGGCAAGAGCCATAAAATAGGAACTGATGAAATGTGAATGTCTCCGTTTGCTGCAATTAAACTATGTTTAATGAGGTATTAACCATTATTGACTCTTCTGATCAAAACTTCCAAAACTCTCAGAGAAAAAGTTACAGCAATTTTAGTCCTGAATTCAGCAAAAGCAACCATTGATTCTTAACCTAACTAACAACCTTGACTTTAACAATAATGTGTGTTCCAAAGCAGAGAAATTTATTAAGCAAATACAGTATGACTCATATATTAATTGGTCTATCCTTCAGCCAACATTTATTCGGCATCTACCATGTGTCAGGTACTTTTTGAAGGTGTTAGCAGCATTGCAATAATCAGAGTAGCAAATGCTGTTTCCATGAGACTCACATTCCAAGTGGAGATGGAAGATACAGTCATTTCGTCCCAAAATAAATATTGTATATTATATATCACATAGTGATAAGTGCAAAGATATAAATGGGTAAGGTGACAGAGAATAATGAGGAAGGTGCTACTTAAGTGGGGAAGTCAGAGAGGACCTCTCAGATGAGTTAGCACTTTTTAAAATCCCTGATTAAACTCATCTTCTCATATTTTAAATAATAGAAGAGATTAAGTCTAACACTATACATCCTTAATTGTATAAAGTCTTGTCCAAGATCACCATGCCCAAATTTTTAAATAGAAGAATATAATTACTGATTATGGATTAATTCCAATCTATAGTCTACCCCCTGTTCTTGAGCATGCACTTCAACTACAATTTGTTTCATAATGTGAAGTGCCACTTGTTTTTCAGTGAAACAGGAAAGTCCGCCTGGGTGTGTGCTAGCCTGAGCTACATTAGGGCAATTTATGGGAAGTAGTTTATTCCAGACTCACTTATTAGTCTACAAATACCATTCTCTTCTGAGTTCCTTGTCTGGGGTTCAGTATGCTAATGGCTAGTGGTACTCTTCTTTAATTAGAGTACGGCCATGACATTTCTATTTCTGCCCCACCCCATCATTGTTTGTTATCCTTCACTTTAAATATCCTACAAATCACTCAAAGTCTCTTTTCCCAAAAATAAAGAATATACATGATGGAAGGGCTCCCATATTTCATTTGATAGTTGATTCTGTGATATACTGCCCAGATTCACCTTCAAGACTGAAGGACCTATTCTCCCAGAGGCTGGAGGAGCGGCCAGCAGACAGTCCTCAGCTAACAGTCCTCTTTCAGAAGTGCCTTGGTTGAAGAGAGCTGCCTTGCCCAAAGTTATGCCCCTTCCCTGGACATCCTTCATCCAACATTTGGTCAACACAGGAGTGTAAAGGCCCAGTCCCCTCACCTCAACTCAGGATGCTGCAAGGCCAATCCACATCAAGAGCTCCCCATGGGTCATCTGTGGCCACTACTTTTCCTTCTGCTCAGTCTTGCTTTTTTTTTCTCTTCCCTTCCATAGGAATTTTTTCAGAGCACTCTTTAATAAGCTATCACATTCCAGGGAGATTGGCATAAATTTAGTGGTTTCTATTAAAGACCTAAGGGATGCAAGGGTGATGATCTCCATCATAACTCCATTTAATTCACCAGTTACTCACCAAAAGAAACCAGACGGATTCTGAAGAATAACACTGGATGGGGCGCCTGGGTGGCTCAGTCATTAAGCATCTGCCTTCGGCTCAGGTCACGATCCCAGAGTCCTGGGATCGAGTCCCACGTCAGGCTCCCTGCTCAGCGGGAAGCCTGCTTCTCCCTCTCCCACTCCCTCTGCTTGTGTTCCTGCTCTCCCTATCTCTCTCTCTGTCAAATAAATAAATAAAATCTTAAAAAAGATAACACTGGATGACCAAAAACTCAACTAAGCACTAGTAGCCCAAATGCACAAATGTAGCACCTTTGCCAGCACATATTACTATGACCTCAGGCACATGGTGTATGACCAGTGATTTGTCAAACACATTATCTTCTAACCACAATTTTTTAAAAAATCAGAAGGAGCTCACATTCACTTGGAACGGATAAGAGTATATATTTGCAGTCTTGCCCAAGGGCTATGTTATCTCTTCTTCCCTGCCGTAAAATAGTTTTAAGAGATCTTGACTAACTAGGCATACCATAGAAAATCTCATTGGTGGACTATATCTAAGATATCATGCAAGGTGGATCAGATGAAAAAGAAGTGACCACTCTACTGTAGGCCTAAGTAAAATACATGCATAACAAAAGGTGGGAGATTCGTCCTATGACAATTCAGGTCCTGCCACATCAGTGACATTTTTGGGAGTCTCATGGTCTTGGGCACTTAAGGACATCTCCCCCAAAGAAAGGAAAGATTATCACAATATTTACATCCTACCACAAAGAAGAAGAACCTTACCTAATAGATATTTCCATGTCTGGAGACAGCATATTCCATAGCCAGGAATACTGTAACAAATCATATGTCAGGCAGCATAGACAATTTCCAGCTTTGAGCCAAAACCAAAGCAGGAAAATAATGTATAGCACAGCGGTGCAAGTATCCCTATCACTTGAGTAGCATAACCCACCAGAATGGAATAGCATTAGAGGTATCTGTGGTGGGATAAGATGCCATATGGTGTTTACAGCAAGCCCGAATGGAAGAGTCACAGCACAAATGTCTAGGGGTTTGGAGTAAGGTCATGCTATCTACAACAGACATTTACACACCTTTTGAAAAGTAGGTCCTGGTATACTACTGGGCTCAGGTATAAATGTAGGGCCTGATCGTGGACACCAAATAACCATGACGCCTGAGCTTCTCATTAGGAGCTGGGTGCCATCAAACAACAGTCATGAGATCAGTTAAGTCCAGGACCAATAGATCATGCAATAGAAGTGATACACCTGAGATCAAGCATTAACAGGACCAAAAGACATTAAAAAGAAACACAAGCAGATAGCTTAGATCCTGAAGTTATGTACTGTTGTTGCTGTAGCACTTGACCATTAACTCATATCTATCACCATATAGGGGGATCTCTTATATGGTCAATGTACCAGACCATAACAGGTACATGTTCTGAGTTTGGATATGGTTCTTTCTCAGGAAAAAAAAAAAAATCCAAGTTTGTTTACAAATGGATTTTCTTGACATGTGGGTGACAGCTGGAAATGGGTGAGGGCCATATTATATCCTGACTCAGAGATGGCTCTTAACAACTGTGGCAACGGGATATGCTCCCAATAGGCAAAGCTTAAGGCAGTGTGGTTCTTTGTGAGGTTATAATGTTCATGGACTTATGTGCAGTGGCAAATGACTTGACCAGAAGTCAGTGGTCAAGAATAATAAAAACTGGAAGGGCAGGAAAAGAAGGTCTGGAATAAAGGGATTTGCATGAACCTATGGGAACAGACATGAACTATGAAAATCTTTGTATCAAATGTTAACACCTTGAATACCTTCAGGAGAGCACCCAATATAGAAAAGGCAATAATAATCAGGGGGACAATCTAACTTAATTAGCTGACATCAGTCAGTCTCTGTCATCAACTTAGCCAGTGCTAGCACAATGGTCACACAAATGAAACAGCTACAGTGGCAGGGACAGAAGCTATTCATGGGCTCAACAGCATTGCTTCTACCTACCAAGGCTAATCAAGCTACTGATCTGATTGAATGTTCAATCGGCTAGAAACAGAAACCAACACCCAGAATGGCACCATCTCTATAGGAGACCAAACAGCCATTTGGTGGATACATTGGACCTTTCAGCTTGGAAGAGGCTATAATGCATGTTGACAGGAACAGACACATTTTCTAGGTTTAGTTTTGACTTTTCCACCCATAGAATGTCAGTCAGCACCGCTGTCTGAGGATTTACAGTGTTTGATTTACCAGTGTCATCCTAAATAATAAACCATCAGACCAAGGGGGTCCACGTCAAAGAAAGGAGATGCGGGAATGGGTACCTGGTACCTGACCATGAGATCACTGGTCATGTCAACTACCAAACCAACCGAAACTGCTAGCCCAAAGGAGTAATGGAGTAACCTGCTGAAAGCACAGCTGAAGTGCCAGCTTGAAGCTCATCCTGTCAATACGGTGCTCCATCCTCCAAAATGCAATGCACACTCTAATTCCATGATCTTAATATGGTGCTATGTCCCAGGTGGTGGAATACATGGCTACAGGAACTGATACATGGAAGCAAGAGTGGCCCCACTTATCACCACTCCCAGTGACCCACTTGGGTAATTTGTGCTTCCCATTCCTGTAACTCTAGGAACTGCTTGACTTGATGTCCCATTTTTCAAAGGGGAAGTGTTTCCAACAGAGAGCAGACAGATTCTAGTTATAGTTAGCTTTGGCTGGCACCTGGTCATTTCAGTGCTTTAAGCCAAGTGACAAGCTTATAACAGAAAAAGGAGTCACCATCTTGGCAGTAGTAATTAACCCTTATTATTGGGAGGAAGTAAGGCTTCTTATATACAACGGGGACAGGAAGAAATATGTCTGACACCCATGTGATCCACTTGCCCAAGCTTGGTGACAAATGGACTAATGCAACTAAGACTTCAAGAAGGCAAGGCGACCAGAGGCTCAGGATGGTCAGAATCATGCCAAGAGGAAAGCCACCAAAACTAGCAGAAGGTGAGGGAAATCTAGAGTGGATAACAGAGGACAGAGATGGTGAGAATTACCTGAAATCTTAAAACTATCATCCTACCAACCTTATTCTTATAAGAATCCTCCAAGAAAAGAAACCCATTGGAATCCTGGAAGACTGATTCTTAGTATGTCTATGAAGAAGTGGATCCAAGAGGTACAAGCAGTTCACTGATAGATATGCTGCCAAGATGCCCCTTTTAGGAATGAAAATGTTATTCTACCAGCTTCTGGAACTGCTGCCAGCTGTCAGCTGCCTTTGTAAAGTGCCTTGGCTGAAGAGAGCATCCTTGCTCAAGGTCATGGCTCCTCGCTGGGTGCAGCACATAAAGACTGATCATGGGGGTCATAAAGTCCTGTCTCCTTTGCCCCAACTCATGACAACCCCCAAGGCCCATGTCAGTCTCAGACATTCCTCTGGATCACCTATGAGCTTCACTAGATAGCCTCCCGGTCCAATTTTCCCCTGTGCCCAATTCTGCTTCCTTCTTTTCCATTCCATTGGTGTTGCTCCCAAGAGAATTCCCTAATAAGTTTTCTGCTCACTAGTCTCCATGTCATCCCAAAGAACCCAGTGTATGAAACCAATGGTGGTGTCATATCAAGTAGACTCATGCTGTGGACCAGAAATGTGATGTTTGGTTCTAATGTGTTGACTGACCTCGATCAAGTCAATAAACCATACGACCTTTATTTACCTCATCATTTTCACTGAGAAGAAAAAGAAATTGCCGTGGTCCATACTCCTAGACTAAGAACCAGAATTTTAGTCCCCGAGTGGCTATTAATTGGTTTTGTGACCGTGGGAATATCACTCCAAACCTCTGGGCCCACCTCTAAAATGAGAGGTAGACTAAATGATCTTTATGGCACTAATAGTCTGCAAATCTAAGTATATAAATCCCACATCATTATTTCTGTAACATAGCATTTAAGATGGCATTTTCAATTTTATCAATAACTTTGTTGCCAAGAAAAAAATTTTTTTCAGTCCCTATGAAAAAAGCGTTCAAGGTCCTTGCCAAAAAGAATTTTTAAAAAAAAATCTTATTACTTCATTCTTTCTCTTCTCTTTGTTCCTCCCTTATTGACCTTTTCTGAAATCCTTTTTGGCATGTACCTTTTCCCCCCATTCCTAGGAGACTTTGAGCAAATAATAGGGGAGTAAAATAAGTATTCAGTGTTGGCATACAAGTATTGTAAAGCTTAGTTTCAAACACTTCATGTTCTCTTCCCTTTTCCCTGTTTGTTTACAGCCTCTGTTGCATTATACAGACTCTCTAGCTTGTTTTTCTTAGTCAATATTTATAGCATGTTTACTACCAAAGCTCCTCAGAAGCATTCTCAAGTCTTACCAAATGTTTTTCCTTCCCTACTACCTATCTGCTCCTTTATACTCAGTTTGAACCCCTTTCTGGTCATTATCATTGGGGTTGCCTAAAACTACTCCTTTTCTTTTGCTATCCCTGCTCTCCACTAACTGGCCCCACACATTCCCATGAAGAAGGAAAGAAATATCAACCCACTGCAACAGGAGCAATTAGAAATGGGGTTGGTGGCTGTCTGTGCCATTCTGGACATCTGAAGAGGAGCCAGAAATAGAAAGGAGCTGAGTCTGCACAGGGCTTAGTGCTGCCAAAGGAGTTTCCTCAGTTAGTTCTTGAGGCTATATTTTCTGAGTCATCTTTCACAGCTCACAGGCCAAAACTCACAACTCATATGCTATGCTCTCCATCAAGACACAGTTAATGTCAGAAAGTGGTTACTCTCTAAAGGAAGATCTTTACTCATGTCCTGACGGACAGCCCACAGAGTCCGTGAAATGAAGGTCATAGTGCTCACCTGTATCAGAGTTGCAGTGACCATCTTTTTAAATCATACAATAAAAGTATATCTCCTCATCTCATTCTCGTCTCTCTCAACCAAAAATGTGCTTTAGAAAGAACCACGTTAAAAATAAATATGTAGTAGCCTGGTTTGCAGACTCTAAGCTATGTGGACCAGAGACTTCATGGCAGAGCGGGGAAAGTGAGAAGCAGTGGGGCTCTCATGTTAATGTCTCCCAGATGCTCTTTATTGCTTATTACCTTCTCAAAGTTCCTTTATTTCTTATTGTTCAATGAATGTCAACAATAGTCTTTGGTTTATTTTTTTTTTCAGATCCTGCCATTAAATTGCACTGAATTGGTAAGAGGATAAAGCCCAACTCTGGTAAACTAAAATATCCCTAATTCTGAGTATTCTTCTTGCTATGAACCTTCTTAAATTCCAAAGTTGTCCAAGTTACCCTATCCTCAATTCCTGGTTTAAACAGTTTTAAGATAAAAGCATTTGCCACTCCTCATCCCATAAGGTCAATGAACACACTCAGAATTTCTTTCTTTCTTTCTTTGCTTACTGACACAGATCAAATCACAACCTATTCTACCTATCCTGTTGTTCGACAGAGCTCAGAACACTGACATAAAGTCAGGGAGGCAACATTAATGCCACACTATGTGCGAGCAAGGAAAGAAGAATGCTGGCTGTGAGATTTCTTGAGGAGAAGGAAATGTTTACCTGTGTGCCTCAAAGCCCTTTGGTTCTTTAAATGCTGCTCCCCCAGACTGTTAACCTTGCACAGTAAGAGAGAGAAGGTTGGAGATGCTGCGTCTCATAATCAAAACTCTCAGAACAGTTCAAAATGGGGACAGCAGCGCCACCAAGGGACGCTGTGAGCAGTAACTAATAAAAACTAGTATGAAATGCTTTGCACATGGGGGATGCTGGGTTAATCACCAACAACCTAAAGTTTAAAATATATTGGCTGCAATGTTGATTTAAGTGACAGGAGAGGTGTTGCATTACAACCATCTCTTTGAAATTCACACTCAACTTCTTCCATGTTTTTTGGCCATAGCATGCAATATTAGGTGTTAGAAAAGTTTACATTTGTTACTTATTGAAAAATTTGGTCCGTTAGTCATATTGAAAATATAATGTCTGCAAGTACAAAGATGATGGATGGACTCATAAGTTCCTTAACTCTACCAGCACAACACGTTCTCAGCTCTGCAAGGGCAAATGACAGTAATTCCTTCAATTATGGAGAAGAAACTATGGTCATGGGAGCACCATCATGGGTGCACCTAATGATGCTGACGCCCCCTCCACTCAACCATCTACCCTAACTGTGGAAATGCCCTATGCTATTAGTCAGGGGAGAGCCGTGTTTAACAGGAAATTGACAGCAGTATATCTTGGAAAATTGAGAGCTAAAACATTTCCAAGTAGAAAATGCACAGGGTGCTACTTCTGGTATTTTATGGCTTCATGTGCCTTACCCAACAATGATATAGCACTTTTTAGTTCATAAACAAGAGTTTTCTTTTAAGAATTTGTCAACTGTAACTGGGTGATGGGCATTAAGGAGGGCACATGATGTGATGAGCACTGGGTGTTATACGCAACTAATGTATCATTGAAAATTATATCAAAAACTAATGATGTACTACTATAGGTTGGCTAATTGAATTTAAATTAAAAAAAAGAATTTGTCAACTACCCAACATTCTATAACATCCATAATAGTAATTGATGTCATTTGTATATCTGTATAATGTTTTAGAGTTTTCAAATTGTCTGTAAATATATTCTACTTGATTAAATTCATTCTATAATTTTTAAGATCTGAAAATTAGCCAGGAAAATCACCTTCACACATAAACATACAATGACAACAACAAAGCAAACTAGGTATTATTACCTTCATCTAGCAAATGAAGAAAAAGTAAGGCTGGAATGTAAAGTGGTATCCCAAGGTTAGAAGATGACAGATTAGAGAAATTTTGGCAAACAACAGCCAGAAAGATTTGCCAAGATAGTAAAGGTCAGTTACTTGATAACTCAACTAGCAACGTAATGAATATATAAAGGAAAAATGTAGAGCCTCTGAAAACTCAGAAGCCTCGATGCAGTTAACTGCTTCCAACTTAATATTTGAAATAAAACCTATAAATTTCACTTCTTTTCATTTTTATTTTTCCCCTCTCTTTCTGTTGAAAATATGAAGGAATAAAGAAATTGCCAAGTCTGATAACCAACAGGGATTCTTTACCTTTTTTTGTGTGCGTTACTGCCCCTTTGGCTAACTGGTAAAGTCTGTGGACCACGTCTCAGACTAATGTTTTTAATGCACAAGAGAAAATATCCAGGTTTACAAAAGACAAAAAGTAAAATGAAACACAATTACAAGGTATCAAAAGAAAAAATTGTGATTTCATAACATTATGTGCTTCTATATAAACATACTTAATAACAAACTCTGATGGCAAGTCTAATAGCTACTCTACTTTAAAAATAGTGACAAAGCATAAATGGCATTTCCAGAGGTCTGCAATAGCTACAGTGTGATATGAAAATATCTGTAATTTCTATTGGTGATAAGGTCACAGATATTCTTAATACTACTGTGGTTTGCACCCACATACATAATTGAAGGAACTGTTAAATTTCAGTCAGTGATTAATAATTAACAAGATGGAATTTTTACAGACCGCTTGAATTCTATCCAAGGGCTTCTTGTGGGTCCATGGATCCTATATTTAAAACTCCTGTGGCGGGAGGAAGGAAAGAGTAAGAGCATCAAGAATGCACATCAAGTATTCACAGCGGCCTGAATTAGTGCAAAGTTTCATCAGCCCAGATAAGAACGCTGCTTTCTGCTTCTCTTCAGGTCCCCACAGTCACTGGAACAACATAGGTAGGTAGTCAGTCTCCAAGAGCACCTGTTAACAGATTCATGGATGGTCAGACCTCTTGGCTGAGACCCACTGCAGGGTCTCCCTTCCTGAGCTGACTTCCATTCCTCCTGCTGGAGACTGGCGGACGGTCCTTGACAAAATGAGCACAGAGCCCTAAGAGGGCCAAAGAGGGAAGAATGAAACCCTCCCTATCGTCAGGGGCAGGTGGGAAAATTACAATAGCAAAATGGGAATAAAACAAATTAAAAACATATCAGAGAGAATGTTTCACTTAATATCGTTTCTGCTTGACAAATTGTTTCTTCTCCTAGTGGAACACTCTGTTTTATATGACACTAAATGGCAAGAATAAATCAAAAGCATTGTTTGGTTGGGGTAAGGAGAGAAATAAACGTGAATGAATTTAAACTGTAGGTTGAAATGGTACAGATACCTCTGACGAATGACAGCGGTTAACCCTCAATGGTTTCATTATGCAAATTATGTTATTTGTTTTCCAGCTTCCCTCAAAACAAACGATGATGCCAGAATAAAAGCAAATTGTATTCTTATCAAGTATCTCATCAATGTGACTGAAAATATTACAAAACTTACCATATGCTGGCCTTTTTTATATTACTGATCATTTAATTCCAAATGTTGACGTGACAGCATAATATCATCACCAGAATTTTTTTCTTAATAAATATTCTGTGCATAGGAAAGCATCATGGGGAATTAGAGCTTACAGTAAGAAGAACAAAATGAATGTGATTTTCCAGTCTTTCTGCCATATAAATAAGCTATTTCTTGTTTTATACCAGTAAGTTTATATTTCCTACAACGCCTCCATAGTAACAGTGAAAAGCCAAGTATTCCTGAGTTAAGGAAACAGCAAAAGGAAGCGAATTAAAATAAATTGTTCTCTGGAGCCAGATTTCCTTGGGTGGTAACTTGCCTTTTCCAGTTTGGAAGTCCTCATTCCCCACTCATCCTTTTCCTTCTGAGACTGCCCACCAAGTCTCAATTTTGTTTCCTCTCCCCTCTGCTTAGACTCTTCTCAGTTTAAATGCCATGATCTGTTTCCTCCCGTCTCCCCTGCTTCTACTCATAGCTTAATCCTAGAGTAATCACACAGAAGACAGCATGAAATAAAGACAAACTTAAAATAATGAAAAATGTGATCTTGTAATAAGTAAGCATCAAAAGGATATGAAAAATACATGAGAGAAATACTTCAAATTCAGCAAAATCTATCATTAATTTTTTTCCCTCTAAGGATCAGGGAAAGACTTGGGATTTAGCAGTAGAAGAGCTCAAATTTCAACTATTTAAGAGTCATTTTACTAGTAAAATCTTCCTTCCCACTGAACTCCATACACTGACCCCCCAAAGAAAGTGTCTTCTTGAACCAGATTTCTGAGAAATCTGAGCAATGTTACTGTTAGCACAGAAGATAAAAGCAGACCAGGAGAATAAGGCTTCAGGACTAACAACAGCTATGAACACTAAAAGGCATTCATACCACTTTGGTCTGTTTACTTTTCCATTCAAATCAATGAATACTTATTGAGCATTTGCTATGTGAAAAGTTTCTGAGGAATATGAAATCACTAGCAATGGCTGCTACAAAGTGCATGGATTAAAGACAAAAACAAAAGGAGTGGTGGTATTTATCTTGTGGACCAGGGGGAGATTCTCCAACTAGAAAATTCCATGACCCAAATTCACTTTCGTAAGATTATTATTACAGGATAAACTGGAAGAAAAGAGATATTACAGAACAACCTAAGAGAGTTCTTTCTTTTTGTTTCATATTAATTGCTTGACTAATTCTGATAACATTTGCTAAGATAGTGTTTTAGCTTTTTTTAACGTTAAACTTAAAAGTCACATCTTAAAAATACCCTTATATCTTAAAATTTAAAAGGCTTTCTAATAAGAGAAAACCAAATTATTCAAAATACTCAAATAGAACCTGATGAACCAATTTAAATACGATTATCCAAACAAAATATTAATATATAACTTTAGCATTCAACAAATATGAAATATTAAGGCAATCTGTTTACTTTCTTAATCACTAAATTATTTTGGAGGATTTATAGAGAAGGAAAGACCATTCTCATTCAAAAGAGAAAAATTTGTTTAATATATTTAATATTTTTGAGTAATTTGGATTAAACCATTAATTATAGACTTCTAGTTAAACAGGGCAGTTGAGCCCTGTTCAAAGGACAGATTAATCTGTTCTCCCTAACCGAACACCATTAAAGTAAAAGGGAACAGGTATAAACATATGAATACAAAGGATGTGGATCTTGAAATAGTAGGAGATGAAAAGTGTTGACATAATTTTGGAAGATGAAGTGTGGATGGATGAGTGGTGATTAAATTAGCAGAGATGAGAAAACTGAAATCCCGGCAGCTTTGCAGGGAAGGGTAGGTTGTGAAAAGGGAGCAAAGTCTCTCATGGTTCAGAACGCTTGAGCAGTTCAGGAATTGGAGCCACCAAGGAACTATAATTCTCAAGACTGGGGTATGGGGTGGGGCTGACAACAGAGTACTGGTCAAAAATCAAGGAATGTATAAAAATCAGTTACACACCTGTATCTTCTTCCCAAACCCACAGCACCAGATAGCTGCACCACCTCTACACTGGCTAGAAAACTGGAGACTCTTCTCAGGAGAGACAGAACCGAAGAGGCTCTGGACTCTGGGACAGTAAGTACAGCTGTGGGTGAGGGAGAATCTCCACCAGACATAGGGTAACTAAGCAACAATCTACATACTGACTTGGCCCCAGAGTGTTGGCAGTAAGGCACCTATGTCTCAGATAGCCGGAGAAAGCCAGTCCAAGAAAAAGAGCCCAAAGAAATAGTTAAATGTCCACTTAATCCATGGTAAGGCCCAACAGTTGACAAACCAACCCATCTTCACCACACATACATATGCATAGTCCTTCCAATTCATTTTTTCCTACCTCATTTATAAATATGATGAACAGCCAAGAATCACCAAACATTGTGGCAGGGCTTCACAATGAAAGGCAAGGGGCACCTGGCTAGCTCAGTTGGAAGGGCTTGCGACTCTTGATCTTAGGGTCATGAGTTGGAGCCCCACATGGGGTGTAGAAAGTACTTAAATAAATAAAACTTAAGAAAAAAAAGACAAAATTTTTTTAAAAAGCAGGGAAAAAGGAAATTATAAGAAATAGAAATGAGAATATGTGAATTCCAAAAGAGAACTTCAAAAAAATTTACAGCGAATATCCTGAAAGTGATGAGAAGAAAAAAAAAAATCACACCCTTGAATTAGAAGAGAGGACTATATTAAAAAAAAAGAGTTCCGAAAATAAAAATATCTGTATCTCCCTTAAATTTCTGCCTAAATGTAATATTCTCAGTGAGGCCTATATACCCTGACTCTCCTTTTTAAAATGTAGTATCACCTACCTCTTAGTACTTACAATCCCTGTCTGGCTTCAGCCATGAGAAAATAAGATCCCCAAGGGCAGGGAATTATGCTTGTCTTTAGCACCTATAATGGTCCCTGGCATATCCTGGTGGTTCAAAAAACGCAGGTGAATGAATGAGGGGGAAAAAGTCCTTTGAAATTAAAAATATAATAACAAATGTAAAAAAAATGATAGGTTGAAGAATAAAATTAAGGAAATCACCTAGAAGGTAGAATGAAAGGACCAAGAGTAGTAAGAAAACAAAGGAGAAAAAGTTATGAAAGAAATAATACAAGAATATTTTCCAGAATGAGGATGTGATTTTCCAAATTTAAATGGCCCTCTGAGGGCCCACAAAAACAAATGAGAAAGACTCACACCACAGCACATTATTGTGAAACTTCAGAATATTAAGAAGAGAAGATCCCAAAGCTACAGAGGAAAAAAAATTATCTATGAAAATTAGGAATCCAAGAATCATTAAACTTCTAAGTAGCAACACCAGAAATAGAAGACAATGAGAAAGCACCTTAGAATTTCAGGGAGATTTATTTAAAAGTCAGTATCACGCAAAACTATTAATCAAATTGTGATAATAGAATACCAGACATTCAGGATCCTCCAATATTATTTCCTTTGACCTTCTCGGAAAGCTGTTGGGGACTGTGCTTCACCAAAATGAGATGTAATCTAAGAAACAGTAATCAATAAATCCAGTAATCCTGAGAGGAATCAAGGAGAAAGGCAGAGAGAATTCCCAAAAATAGTGAAGGGAAGTATCCACAACAACAGCTCTGGAGCAGGCTTAGAAGGTAACCTGTTAAGATTAGAGTAGAAGGAGAGAGGGTTCCACAAGGAATTCTGCAAGAAAAAAATGAACCTGACCAGAGTGAGAAGATGTTTCTAGTTCTTGTGCAAAGCATGTGGCTGATTAAGTAACAGGTAAAAATAAGCGTACGAAAACGCATTAAAATAAGAAAGTTTAATTCCAGGGAAAACAACAACCCCGCAAAAAGAAAATATAATATAGTACATTACAGGGCTCAGCTATAACCATAGTCATGATAATAAAAATCTTAAACATTCATTTAAAATGGAAGTTATGATACAAAAGTATTAGGAGGGTAAAGAGAGTGGTAGCAGTAGGCGGCAGGGAAGCAGGAATGACATAAGAAAGCAAAACTCGAAATAAGACATCGACAAATAATACCTAGAGTTTGAAATCAAGAATTCACAATATAAGCACTTTATTTAGATATGTAGGGGCAACAGTAGAAGAAACAGCTGAGACAGTTGAAAATGGTTGCCTCTGGGACAGGAAACACTGGATGTGGGAGGTCCTCGTTCAGGGGATACTGCTTTTGTTGGGGAAGGCAGTCACATGTGCACAATCTTTTGACCCCCAATCACCTGCATAAAAATGAGCCTTGGGCCTGGAACACTTCCTCATCAAGGCATAAAGAAACCACACAGCCCACTATTGAAGCTGATCTTGCTCAGTCTCTCCCTTACGTGAGTGAGCAAAGCATTGTTCTCTCCAGCACTTGACTGCATTGTTTTCCTTGGCAATTCTGATACCAAGACACAGTTGGCAGAAGGGTTTGGAGTCCTCCCCTGGGATCAGTAACTGGTATGGGGTACTCCACTTTCTTGGCATTGATCACCAGTGCTCTGCCTGCCATTTTTATCATAAGCTTTGTAGCACTATTTGACTTACCCAGTTATATGCAATTTCTATCTTAATAAACATAAAAATTCATTGAGCATTATTTCAAGTAATAGTGCTGCAAATAGTACTGGTATAAGCTCCACTGATGTGGGAGTTATAATCAACATGCACACAGGCTTCTATAACAAATGATGCCCAGTTTATTTATCATTATTTAGTGTTATTAACAATATATTTGGCTTACCATAGGAAAAAAAGTAGAATCTTTGATTATACAGTTTCAAAACACTGAAGCTCTTTTGTGGGTACATTCTCTAAATCCACACATAAAGGAAAATGGCAAAACTAATTTAGCTATGTGATAACAGGTAGATGGAAAGAAAAACAAAAGAGCAGTTTTTAAGTAAGCACTCTAATCCATATATTTGCAGATGGCAGACAAAACAAAACACATCTACCCAGAAGGAAAACTTGGGTTCTGGAAGCTTGAGTTGGAATTTGGTAGTTAACTGGATATAGGAAATGAGATGTCAAGGAGGATGTACATTTGTTTTACTTGAATAGCAACAGAGTGGGTGGTGATGTTGTTCCCTGAGAGAAGGAACAGGGGAGAAAGAAAAATCCGGAGAGCTGGGAAGTGAAGAGCTATGTTCTGAATACTGTTGGAGATGTCTGGTAGTCAACTGGACTTACAGGTCAGAGCTCAGGGAAAAGATCTGGACTAATGCTAGGGATTTAGAAGGCTTCAGCACAAAGGTGGATGGTGAACTTGTGAGCACTAGTTGATAAGGTAGGCAAGATCATATAAAGCACAGTGTGCAGAGTTAGAAACTAAGCAAGGACTAAGACAGAAGGTGGAGAAATACCAATAGTTCAAGAAAGAAGAAACTGGAAAAGAAAAAAAAAACCGCAGGAGAAGACAAAAAGGAAAAAAGGAATACCAAGACCAAGTGTATGATTGGTCTGACAGCAACCAAAAGCAGAAAAAAATTCAGGAATAAGAATATAGGTAATTGAGTCAAAAGCTGTGGAGTGATGAAGGATGAGTCCATGGAACCAGAAATAAGGTCATTAACAGTCCAGGTGGGAGAGATTTGGGTGGAGCTGTGGGAGAGGAAGCCCCGCCCTGCGCTGGGCTGGTGAAAAGCATGAAGATGAGAAAATGGTAACAATGTTTACAGATGACTCTACAAACAGGGAGAGAAAAAAGGACTTCAGGCAGTTGCCAGAAGAAAAAGTATTACCATTACACAAACAAAACAATAAACCCTTATCTGCTTGACTAGGCCCTTCCCTCACCTGCTTCTCAGAAAAACTGGTCCTGTATCAGAAATTCCAGATGCTATCCAAAGCCCTAACACAAACAGAAAAGACCACCCCAAGGAGACGAACCATGAGAGACCATGGACTCTGAGAAACAAACTGAGGGTTCTAGAGGGGAGGGGGGTGGGGGGATGGGTTAGCCTGGTGATGGGTATTAAAGAGGGCACATTCTGCGTGGAGCACTGGGTGTTATGCACAAACAATGAATCATGGAACACTACATCCAAAACTAATGATGTAATGTATGGTGATTAACATAACAATAAAAAATTGAAAGAAAAAACAACAACAACAACAACAAAGAAAAGACCACCCCAAGCCAGCACTGGTCAGATGCTGAACTTCTGGTATTGTTACTGCTAGAGACTCATGTTGGCATAGGTATCATTCACACTTTCCCTCCCTCCCTGACAGTGACCTACAACAAGTGTGAGTTCACCCCACTGTGTTGACCCAGTGAGTTCCGACCACTGGCTGATGAGCTCCACAATTCCCCGCATTTGCCCAAGCAACCCTCCCTCCTCACTGACCAGTGC
Source organism: Callorhinus ursinus (assembly GCF_003265705.2). Taxonomy (NCBI): domain Eukaryota; kingdom Metazoa; phylum Chordata; class Mammalia; order Carnivora; family Otariidae; genus Callorhinus; species Callorhinus ursinus. The sequence goes on along the minus strand of NW_027397079.1, from coordinate 29,170,423 downwards.
CACTGAACAGCCACCATGCTTCAGCACCAGCAGCACTTATAAGAATAAATTACCACTATTTGGTGCTTATTACATGCCAAGAATCACGCTAAGTGCTCCATAGACATTATCTAATTTCCTCCTCTCAACAATTTTATTATTTCCAGGTGAGCAAATTGAGGCTTAAGGAAATAAAGAAACTTGTCCACATTCACAACTAATAAGTGGTGAATCTAGGATTTGAACTTAGGTTTAACTAACCCCGGCACCGTACCTATGACCACAAAAATTAGAAGAGACCTCATGGATACATTTATAACCCAATGAAATCAGGCCTCCTGGTGCAAAAGGATTATGGCCTAGGTTTCTAGATCATCAACACATAATAGTTCCCGCTGTACAAACCACTCATTGGGCCATATAAGTAGAAAACAACAGCCCTGCCCTAAAAGACTTTTTAGCTGAGGAGATCTAGCTGAGGAGATCAGACAAATAGGTTTGAAAATGCAATGAACTATATAAAGTAGCCTATGATTAGACATGCTATTTGGAGGTAAGGGGAAGAAGAGATTCAGTCAAGCCGGGAGGATCAGAAAAGGCTTCAGAGGAAAGATCTGAGCTAAATCTTGAAAAATGACTCCAATTTTAACAGGAAGAGAAGAGGGTGGAGGATATGAAACCAATCAGCAGATATGAAATTGGGACTGAAATGTTAGTGATAGCAAATGCAGGAAATGAGCAGGTCACTGCCATCTGAGCTCGGCAGAGCCAGTCTTTCTCAGCATGGAAACATCCACAACCAAATTGGGGAAACTTTCCTTTTCAAGCTCCCCTAAAGACTTGTAGCCCGACGGTGGTTTTCTTTTCTTCAGTTAATAAAACGCTTTCATTCTGTGAGATACTGCTCCATCCTACCACTAGCCAAACCCCAATATAAGTTATTTCAGGATGCTGATTTCCTCATATTTCCTGATATGACTCATGCAGTGGCAGCTTGAAGGAATAGGCTTAAAATCTCTAATTGAGGCAGCAAAGAAATAGTGAATTAAGCCTTTTGGGTCTGCACGGCTGCCAAAATTTTATGGAAGAATGAAACACATATATTCATGTTTGTATACGTTATGAGCCAGATCAGCTCATTAAATTTTCACAGAGTTGAAGCAAACTAAAAAAAAAAAAAAAAAAAAAAAAAAAAATTTATATTCTGATTTATTCATCAAAACCTCCAGCTTGATAAATGAGCAGAGGATTTCAGAAAATTGTCTTGTAAAGGAAAATCTATCTCTTTGGAAGGAGGCATTATTATACTCCTGGTTATTATAAATAGGAGTATTAACTACCGTATTTATTTAAGAAATGATGATTAAATAATGAGATGGTGTCTTTGTTTGTTCCAGCTTTTGTTTGTTTCCAATTTGGTGAAAAGCAGACACAGGAAAATATTTGACTAGGACGGAGAGTGAAGGATTCAGAAACAATGCAGGGAAGGAACACGATTGATATTTGTAAGATGCTCATGTTCTCAATCATCCTCTAAACACCGTTCTCGGCACTGGCAATTAAATTAAGTGACTACAAGTAGTAACATCCAATGTTGACGTTAGTCCTGTACAGACCTTTGAATGTAAAGCTTTGGGTTTTTCGAAAGGGTGTCATTTTTGACTGTCTGCAAATCTCAGTGCACGATTACTTTGAAGACCTCTCATCTGCATATAATGTCACAATCAACTCCACTCCATTTGCAGCCAAATGTCCACTGCTAATTGCTAGGCATCCAATATGTATGTGTTTAAATATAGTGGATAAATATTTATGCCTGGAAAATAAGGAGCTGGATCTTAGTTAATTTGAAAATAAGGAGCCGGATCTTAGTTAAAATAAAGACAAAACAAAAAGGCCATGTGAAGTGGAAGCTGTTCTAAATACCAGGCACAGAGAAGATTATGTTTCTGGCTTCTAATCCATATTCATTTCAATGTCCCCCACAGGAACACTCTATGAGTCTTCAGTAAATGACTGTGGGATTGATTTTGCAAACGGAAACACTAAACTGGCTGACTCCAGTCAATGGAGGCAGTGCTGTGTGGTCAGGTTTCCAACTGAGGCCAAATGTGTTTGCCATTGGCTTGTAGGTGACCCTTGCAGGGATCCGTCTGTGTGCATGAATATGCCTAGTGGTTTTAATGTTTTGACTCAAGAAAGCAAATGTGTTTTTTGTTGTTGTTGTTGTTTGCTTGTTTGTGTAATGAGTGGCGGGAGACGGTCAGAAAAATGGCAAAGATGACAGAGAAGAGAGCAAGAACTTTCCCACTCTCTTCATCATGTGCGCTCATGGAGGGAAGGGTGAAGGTGGCATGCCAAAGGAGCGGACTTCAGGAACTATGAGGCTTGAAGTCATGCATGACCGCCTTGCACAGTCTGGGCATCTGAAGGACTGTGCTTCAGGAACATCAGTGCTCTGTACCCACAGCAGAAACAGTGATATTCGTAAGGAGGGCACTAGCAGCACAACCAAGTGAGAGCTAAATGAGAAGGCAGAACTAGCACGGGCACACCTCAGAGATCTTGTAGGCTCGGCTCCAAGACCACCACAGTAAAGCGAATATTGCAATAAAGTGAGTCAAATGGCTTTTTTGGTTTCTTAGTGCACATAAAAGTGAACAAATAATACATTATATGTTAAAAGGAAAAAAAAGAAGATAGTAGGAAGGGAAAAATGAAGGGGGGGAAAATCGGAGGGGGAGAGGAACCATGAGAGACTATGGACTCTGAAAAACAAACTGAGGGTTCTAGAGGGGAGAAGGGTGGGGGAATGTGTTGGCCTGGTGATGGGTATTAAAGAGGGCACATTCTGCGTGGAGCACTGGGTGTTATGCACAAACAATGAATCATGGAACACTACATCAAAAAGTAATGATGTAATATATGGTGATTAACATTACATAATAAAATAAAATTTTTTTAAAAGTTAGGCTTATACCATACTGTAGTCTATTAAGTGTGCAATGGCACTGTGACTCAAAAAAACAATGTACCTACCTTAATTAAAATAGACTTGATTGCTAAAAAAAATACTAACCATCATCTGAGTTTTCAGCGAGTCACAATCTTCTTGCTGGTGGAGGGTCCTGCCTCGATTCCGATGGCTGCTGACTGATCAGGGTGGTGGTTGCCGAAGGTGGGGTGGCCATGGTAATTTCTTAATTTTTTGCCACAACCGTTGACTGTTTCTGTCACGAACGATTTCTCTGTAGCATGCAATGCTGTTGATAGCATTTTACCCACAGTAGAACTTCTTTCAAAACTGGAGTCAATCCTTTCAAACCCAGCCTCTACTTTATCAACACAATTTATGTCATATTCTAAATCCTTTGTTGTCATTTCAACACTCTTCACGGCATCTTCACCAGGAGTCGTTTCCATCTCAAAAACAACTTTATTTTTTCATCCATAATAAGCAACTCTCATCTGCTCAAGTTTGATCATGAGATGGCAGCAATTCAGTCCCATCTTCAGGCTCCACTTTTAATCCTAGTTCTCTTGCTATTTCCACCACCTCTGCAGTTACTTCCTCCACTGAAGTCTTAAACCCTTCAAAGTTGTCCATAAGGGTTGAAATCAACTTCCAAACTCCTGTTAATGTTGATATTTTAAACACTTCCCATGAAAAATGTTCTCCTCATGTCACCAGTGTTCTTAATGGTATCTAGAATGGTAAATCCTTTCCAGGAAGTTTTCAATTTACTTTTCCCAGATCAACCAGAAAAATCACTATCTATGGCAGCTATTGCTTTATGAAATGTTATTTCTTAATAAGACTTGAAAGTCAAAATGCCTCCTTGATTCATGGGCTGCAGGATGGATACTGTGTTAGCAGGCATGAAAACAGTATTAATCTCCTTGTGCATCTCCATTAGAGCTCTTGGGTGACCAGGTGTATTGTCAATGAGCAGTCATATTTTGAAAGGCATCTTTTTTCTGAGCAAGTTTCAACAGTGGGCTATGAAAGGCCTAGATGGCATCTTCTTCAAGTAGAAGGCTGTTTCATCTACACAGAATATCTACTGTTTAGTAGAACCACTTGCATTAATGATCTTCTGAATGATCTGCCGCAGATTCTACATCGGCACTCACTGCTTCATTTTGTACCTTTATGTTATGGAGATGGCTTCTTTCCTTAAACTTCATGAGCCAACCTCTGCCAGCTCTCAACTTTCCTTCTGCAGCTTCCTTGCCTCTCTCAGCCTTCAGAGAATTGAAGAGAGTTACAGCCTTGCTCTGTATGAGGCTTTGGCTTAGGGAATGTTGTAGCAGGTTTGATATTCTATCCAGACCACTAAAAGTTTCTCCATATCAGCAAGAAGGCAGTTTTGTTTTCTTATCTTTCATGTGTTCAGTGGAGTGGCACTTTTAATTTCCTTCAAGAACTTTTCCTTTGTATTCACAACCTGGCTAGCTGTTTGGTCCAAGAGGCCTAGATTTTGGCCTATTTCAGCTTTTGACAAGCCTTTCTCACTAAACTTAATCATTTCTAGCTTCTGATTTAAAGTGAGACACATGTGTCTCTTCCTTTCACTTAAACACTCAGAGGCCAGTATCGGGTTAATGGGCCTAATTTCAATATTGTTGTTTCAGAGAACAGGAACACTCAAAGGAAGGGAGGGAGATGGAGAATAGCCAGTCAGTGGAACAGTCAGAATACACACAACATTTATAGATTAAGTTTGTTATCTTATATGGGCTTAATTCATGGCACCCCAAAACAATAATAAAACTAACATCAAAGATTACTGATCACAGAATCACCATAAAAAGTATAGTAATAAAAATATTTCAAATATTTCAAATATTTGAAATATTAGCAAAGTGTCAGAATACAAGACCAATATACAAAAATCAATAATTACATTTCTATATACTAGCAATAAATATTTTTTTAAGTTTTTATTTTAATCATCCAGTGTTCATCTCAACAAGTACACTCCTTAATGCCCATGACCTAGTTCACCCAACCCCCAAATCCACCTCCCCTCTGGTAACCACCAGTTTGTTCTCTCTAGTTAAGAGTCTGTTTTTCAGTTGTCTCTCCTTTTTTCCCTTTGCTCATTTGTTTTGTTTAATAACTTCCACATATGAATGAAACCATATGGTATTTATCTTTCTCTGACTGACGTGTTTCACTTAGCATTTTACTCTCTAGCTCCATCTATGGCATGGCAAATGGAAAGATTTCATTCATTTTATGGCTGAATAATATTCCACTGTGTGTATATATATATATATATGTATATATATATATATAAAACACATCTTCTTTATCCATTCATCAACCTATGCACAATTGGGCTGCGACCATATCTTGACTATTGTAAGTAATGCTGCTATAAACACAGGTGTGCATATATCCCTTTGAATTAGTGTTTTGTATTCTTTGGGGAAATATCAGTAGTGCAACTCCTGTATCATAGGGCAGTTCTATTTTTTTTTAATTTTTTATTGTTATGTTAATCACCATATATTATATCATTTGTTTTGGTGTAGTGTTCCATGATTCATTGTTTGTTCATAACACCCAGTGCTCCATGCAGAACGTGCCCTCCTCAATACCCATCACCAGGCCAACCCATCCCCCCACCCTCCTCCCCTCCAGAAACCTCAGTTTGTTTTTCAGAGTCCATCATCTCTCCTGGTTCGTCTCCCCCTCTAACTTACTCCCCTTCATTCTTCCTCTCCTGCTATCTTCTTCTTTTTCTTTTTTCTTAAAATATGTTGCGTTATTTGTTTCAGAAGTACAAGTCTGTGATTCAACAGTCTTATGCAATTCACAGCGCTCACCGTAGCACATACCCTCCCTAATGTCTATCACCCAGCCACCCCATCCCTCCCACCCCCGACCACTCCAGCAACCCTCAGTTTGTTTCCTGAGATTAAGAATTCCTCATATCAGTGAGGTCATATGATACATGTCTTTCTCTGATTGACTTATTTCACTAAGCATAACACCCTCCAGTTCCATCCACGTTGTTGCAAATGGCAAGATCTCATTCCTTTTGATGGCTGCATAATATTCCATTGTATATATGTACCACATCTTCCTTATCCATTCATCTGTCGATGGACATCTTGGCTCTTTCCACAGTTTGGCTATTGTGGACATTGCTGCTATAAACATTGGGGTGCACGTACCCCTTCGGGTCCCTACATTTGTATCTTTGGGGTAAATACCCAGCAGTGCAATTGCTGGATCGAATGGTAGCTCTAATTTGAACTGTTTGAGGAACCTCCATACTGTTTTCCAGAGGGGTTGCACCAGCCTGCATTCCCGCAGTTCTATTTTTAACGTTTTGAGGGAACTCCATTTGGTTTTTCACAGTGGCTGCACCAGTTTGCATTCCCACCAACAGTGTAAAAGGTTTCCCCTTTCTCCACACACTTGTCAACACCTGTTGTTTCCTGTGTTGTTGATTTTAGCCTTTCTGACAGTGTGAGTAATATCCCATGGCAGTTTTTGTTTGCATTTCCCTGATAATAAATGATGATGAGCACCTTTTCATGTGTCTGTTGGCCACCTGGATGTCTTCTTTGGAAAAATGTCTGTTCATGTCTTCTGCCCATTTGTGTGTGTGTGTGTGATTTAATTTTATTATGTTATGTTAATCACCATACATTACATCTTTAGTTTTTAATGCAGTGTTCCATGATTCATTGTTTGCATATAACACCCAGTGCTCCATTCAATATGTGCCCTCTTTAATACCCATCACCAGGCTAACCTGCTCATTTTTAACTGGATTATTTGTTTTTTGGGTGTTGAGTTGTAGAATTTCTTTATATATGTTGGATACTAGGCCTTTATCAGGTATGTCATTTGCAAATATCTTCTCCTATTCATAGGTTGCCTTTTAGTTTTGTTGATTGTTTCCTTTGCTGTGCAGAAGCTTTTTATTTTGATGAAGCCCCAATAGTTTCTTTTTGCTTTTGTTTCCCTTGCCTCAGAAGACATATCTAGAAAAAAAGTTGCTACAGCCAATGCCAAAGGAGTTACCGTCTGTGTTCTCCTCTAGGATTTTTATGGTTTCCTGTCTCATATTTAGGTCCTTAATCCATTTAGACTTTACTTTAGTGTATGATGTAAGAAAGTGGTGCAATTTCATTCTTTTGCATGTTGCTGTCCAGTTTTTCCAACACCATTTGTTGAAGAGACTATCTTTTTTCCATTGGATATTCTTTAGCAATAAATTTTTTTTAAAAGATTTTATTTATTTTTTTGACAGAGAGAGACACAGCAAGAGAGGGAACACAAGCAGGGGAAGAGAGAGAGAAGCAGGCTTCCCGCTGAGCAGGGAGCCCAATGCGGGGCTCGATCCCAGGACCCTGGCAGACGCTTAACAACTGAGCCACCCAGACGCCCCTAGCAATAAATATTTTTAAATGAAAATTTAAACATACCATTTAAAATAGCATCAAAATACATCAAATATTTAAGGAAAATGTGTCCAAATGTATTTAAGGCTTGTACACTGAACACTACAAAATATTGCTAACTGAAATTAAAGAAGACCTAAATACCAAAGTACAACATATTAATGAATCAGAGAATTTAAGATTGTTAATATATCCTTTCTCCCTAAATTTATCCATAGATAAGCACAATCACAATCAAAGGCAGCAGGGATATCTTTTGGTAGAAATTTACAGGATAATGCCAAATTGATCATTTGTGTCGAATGTTATAAGGTACCACCCAGACCCCCTTTCAGAAATAAAGGAATTCTACCCTTTGGCCTCCGGTAGTACCACCCACAAATAGTCCTCAGATGTGTTCCATTTGGGATGGCCTCAGCAAGAGAAAGCTGCTTCACCAAGACCACGCCCCCAATTCCAGGGCTCTCTGCATTCAAGAACTGATGGACATAGAGGTGTGAAGGCCTGACACTCTCATTTCAACTCCAGACAGCCTGCAGGTCCTTACATCCTCTACATTCCCTGCCACAAGAGGAGAGGTACTCCATTGAAACTGTACTGTAGATTGACATCTGTCTGACAAATCCTATTTCTTCCTCTTCCTTCACACAACTGTTGATACCAGAGGCATTCCCTCATACAACTCCTGCATGCTAATTTCTATCGTAGAGTCTGCTTTCTGTGATAAAGTCAAGGTATAGAAGTCACAGGAGCCCAGGGGCCAATTCTTTACAAGCAATGACTGCTTAACAATTAGAGTGGTCCAAAAATAGAATGTTCTGCTCTGAAAAGCAGTTAGTTTCTTAGCATAGAAAGATCTCAAAATGATTGCCAGACATTTTGTCAAAGATTTCTGATTTAGTGAAAGATTTAAATATATAACTAAAACGTCTCTTCTAATTCAAAAATCCTCAACTAGCTTTTTGACTTAGGATAAGTCACTCATTCCCTTGGGACTGTGTCCTTTTTAGAAAATTAAGAGTATTAGATGAACACTGAAGTCCCTTGGAGCTCCTGTGATTTTATAACCTATACTGTGTTGTTACAAGAAGCTCGTAAGAAAGGTAGAGCTTCACAGATAAGGAAGAGGAGACATCACAGATCTAGACTAACGGCTATTACAGCGTAAAGAGAATGCAGACCCCTCTTGCTAAATAGTTGATTTTCTCTGAGAAGCTCCAAGCTCCTCTGAAAAGAGTGTTTGTCAATCACCCATCTACTACAATTGATTCTCATTCAGTTACTTCCTCATATTCATCAAACTCACCCACATCCTACTCTCTTTAATATGCCAACACTTTATCCCGTGTCAGCTGATCCATGAAACCATCAACTTGTTTGCTGAAAAGTTTCCTGGTGCTCAGCAGGAAAGTCTAAGAAAAACCTTTTATTTCAGTTCCTGATATTTAAAAGACCCATATACTTACCAGAAGAGAAAGGGCAAGTTAACACATATACATACGTACTTTCTGATTACTTTTATTATCCAAAGTCCCTAAAGTCAATGATGCTGCTAAAATATTATACTAATTACATTAGCATTAGATATTATTAAAATTTTTGAGTAGTGCTTTATGGTTTACAGATAACCTTCATGTGCATTATTATATTTACAAGTGTACTTACAAGTAGGAAAGTAATGTTCAAGAAGTAGTAGCTATTTTTATTATGATTATTACCATCTAGGAAAGAATAGAACTAAGTTTATCCTGTAGCATAAAATATTGAGAAGTGGCATTGGAAATAATGCCAGTCACATGGACTATTAGGCTTTAAAATGAATATTATCTAATATCTTTCTCTGAAGGATTTTTAAAATTGGAAGAGAAAAGAGTCACATGTGACAGTGAATATCTGAGGTGGGTGTGTGTGGAGGCAAACACCCACTTAACAATCTATTAACGTTCCTAGAATAAAAGCACACACCCACCAGCGCTTCATAAATTATTTAAATTTTCATATGTCAGAGGATCAGCCCAGAAAAAGTTTTGTGAATTTTTCTTGCTAGACCACTGAACACAATAAAAATCCCCTAGTAAATTCCATGGGCACTTTTTGTAAAGTCCCCACCAGCAAAGCAGCCAACATTGCAGCTTTCTTGAACCAGCCTTCCAAATCATCACATGGAGCCTTTCTATTTGAGCCTAATCTGCAAAGTTCCTTTGGTGAATGTCTGTATCTACTTCAATATAACTTAGGAGAATATTCAGAAGAAAAGAAAATGTAAACGAATTAGATCTCATACTTTAAAAAACATTGCTTGGATGGTTCTACCTTCTGTGCAAAAACATTTTTGTTGTTTTGCATCTTCATTTGGTTGAATGACAGGAAAGAAAACATTCCAGTTGGCAAACAGTGCAAAAATTGTCCAACACCCAGTCTCTGTTTCAATATTCGGAGACTAAAAATATATAGATATAGCCCTAGATTTGTCTTTTATTTTCTCGAATGTGAGAACATAAGATGAAAATACAGAATGTCTAAACATAATTAAAGACTTCAGCCCTAAATAGCTGCTAGCTGATTAATTCTGGCTCCCACCCTTATGCTTTGTGACTTGCAGTTAAAAAACAAAAGCAAAGCCAAGCGCAAAACAATACATGTAGGATGTTGAACAGGTCACTGAATTTTGCTCTTTTTGCCTGAGAAAAACCATCTTAAGAAGCAAAGTGTGGTCCCAACTCATGATGCTGGGCTGAGTGTACAGTGCTGCTTCCCCTCTGGCAAAAATCTCTTCACAAGCCAGAAAACACAGCAAAGAAATAGATGAATCCACCCCAACAGTAGAAGACAAGGAACGGGAGACCTCCTGAAAAGATCACAAAAGGCAGAATGCAGAGGACTGGTTGGAAGAAGGAAGCCAGATATGTCATTTGCAAATATCTTCTACAGAGCCTAAGATGTAACTAAGAGAGGAGAGAGGGAAACCGCAAAGACAAGAGAACCTCCCATGCCCCACATTTGAAGGTGGCAGTTGCTAGAAGCAGAAAAAGGCCCAGAACATACATGTCTTCCTCTTGTGCCCTGCTCCCCCAACCTGCCCAAGCACCAGGCAACAGAAACAAGAATCCTCCTTCAGGTGAGCGTGAGTAGCAAATAACAGTGGAGGGACAGGGTGGCATCTCAGGCACCTGTGGACACCCAGGAGAATAGTGAGCCCTGGACACACAGTTCCCTTCCACGTCTTCTCACACTCAGAAACTGGCCCTGTCCTTCCCGTCAAGCAGGCTGTAGAAACAGAAGCGACCTTTTCTGAGTTTAATAGAGACTTTAAAGATGTGCAAGAATCATCAGATATTTAAAGAAAGCCAACACCAGGGAAGGGCAATATGAAATTTAACAAAGTGAAAAAATTTACATGCCAAGAAAGAAAATTTAAAGTCTGAGTAGGACAGGTCTTCTGATCATTATAGAAAATATTCCCCAAAAGATACAGGAGACAAGAGGCTGAGGAGATTGACATTTTGGCTATAAAAATACAAACGAATCAAATGAATAAATAGAGAATTTCACATCTATAGAAGTTACAGAAAGAGACAAATTGACATTATTTACCACCTACAAAGGCTGTTTGAAGAAATGACTAGAGGATATATTGAGAAGGGGGTTGGGGAGAGAGGGGAAAGAAAGAAAAGGAAAAAGGTTAAAAATACAAGAAGAAATGGGCACTTGGGTGGCTCAGTTGGTTAAGCCAACTTGATTTCGGCTCAGGTCATGATCCCAGGGTCATGGGATCAAGCCCTTGGTCGGGCTCAGTGCGGAGTCTGGCTTGAGATTCTCCCTTTCCCTCTCCCTCTGCCCACCCCCCCACGTTAGTGTTCTCACTCCCTCTAAATAAATAAGTAGTAAAAAAATAATAAATAAATAAAATCTTCAAAAAAAAGGAAGCAATGGTGGGATTCAAAGAGTAATGATGAACAACAACAAAAGAGCATTTAGAGTTGTCTCAATGTGCTGATAGGATAGGACAATAAAACTGCAATAACAATCAAACTAAAATTCCAAACTATATAAAAACAACAAATGTTCAGAGGTACCTATTTGATTAATGAAGAAGACTGCAATTCTGAATCATTAAACTTTAGGCGAGAAATATATGTTTCTATGATAGAAATTTAAGCAGAACTACTCAAAATAGAATTATCTTCCAAACCATTAGAGTGAGGGAAAAAGAGAAAAAAAAAAGTTCAATCTAACAAAAGGCTGTAAAGGCGGAGAAATACATAGCAAGTGAGATAAATAGAAAACAAAATAAAACTGCAGGAAAAAGTTATATGTATCATTAGTTATAATACATATGCCAGGCTTAAACTCACCCATTAAAAGACAGCAACTCATAGATTAAGTTAAAAAAGAAAACCTCTCTATAAACTGTTCATCATTGACATCCATACAATGAAAGCACACAGAAAAACCTAAAGGAGCAAAATGGAAAAATACACTTTAGACAAATCCTAACAAGAATATACGACAAAGGAAAACTTTATGTGAAAATATTAAATGCTTCCTTAATTAAAGGAAGACTCCCGTAAGAAAATGCAATAGTTACAAATCTATAAGTAGCTAATAAGCTTCGCCATTTGTGTAAATAAAAAGAGATATGAGTAATAAAAAAATCTTAAAGGAAGATGTTAACAAAGCTCTCTCAAAAACTGACAAAGCAAGGACCAAAACAAGAATAAAGAATTAGGACATATAAAACATTATACACAATATTCTATACTTTTTTTTTTCAAACACACATTGACAAAAATTCACTACATATTATTAAGCCACAAAGAAAATTTCAACAAATTCTCAAAAGTAGAAATCATGGCAACCACCAAGAATAGTGCAAAAAAAAAGAAAGAAGGAAATTCATAATCTCAATGAGAAAATGTTAGGACACCCCTTCCATGAAAATAAATTAAATAGCTGGAAATTGTTGATCACATTCAAAATTACTCTTAGGTCAAAAGGGAAACAGAATGAAAATTACAACCTGATAGAACTACTGAGAGTGCAAGAATGAGAAAACAAGAGCATACCCACAGAGTTACACCAAAGTGATATTAACAAGAGGGTGGAAAACCGTTGCACTAAGCTTTCAATTAACTAAGAAAACCCTCAGGAAATTAAGAGGTTATAAAGAAAGACACTAATAAAATTAAAAAATAAAAAAAGCTTATCAATAAAATGAAAAGGTGATTTTTTTGCAAAGATCAACTATTTTTAAAACTTTGAGAAGTATCATTTTGAAATAAAATGTAAATTAACAATGTTGAAATGAAGTAGAAACACAGATAAGTTTAAACATTTATAAAAGATACTATATTACTTATCTAGATGAAAATGGATACTCTTTTAAGAAAATAAAAATTCTTGAAACTGGCTCAAGAAAAAATAGATATAAATAGATTTAGAAGAAATTGAAATGTCAGTCAAAGAACTAACTTAAAAATTCTACAAGACCAGATGGATTTGCAGATGAATTCCATATACTTTCAAGGGACAAATTATTCTAAATTTATACAAATTATTTCAAAACCTATAATAAACGAAGGAATTCAATCTGAAAAGCCTGCAAACTGTAGGATTCCACTTATATGGCATCCTGGGAAAGGCAAAACAATGGACAGTAAGAAGGTCAGTGGTTCTCAGGGGTTGGGGAGGAGGAAGGATGAAGAGGAGGAGCACAGAGGACTTTCAGGGCAGGGAAATTCTCTGTACGATACCATCATGATGGATACATGTCACTGTACATTTGTCCAAACCCATACAATGAGCAACACCAAGAGTGAACCCTAAGGTAAATTACGGATTTTAGGAGATTATGCTGTGTCAGTGCAGGTTCATCAACTGTGACGAGTGTACCACTCTGATGGGGAATGCTGATAAAGGGGAGGCCATGTGCATGTGAGGGCAGGAGTTATATGGGAAATCTCTGTCCCTCCCACTTAATTTTGCTGTGGACTTTAGACTGCTCTAAAAAAAGGTCCTAATAAAATTAAATAATGAATTTTTTAAGAACCATAATCTGCTTCCTAGCTCATTCTTCAAAGCTAACATAACACTGGTTTCAAAACCAGAAGAAGACTATACTAGGAAAGGCAATTATGGATAATTTTCATTGATAAACATATAAAGAAAACTTCTAACCTAGCTAACTTAATACCAAAGTATATTAAAATAATATTATAAATAAATAAATATGTATGTCTGTATGTGTGTCTCTCTCTCTCTCATTATGCTCCAGGAAATTGAATAAATACATATAGTCATTCAGTAAGGATCCATTCAAGACATAAAATGGAAACCACAAGAGTGACTTTATAGAGATAATTTAATACAAAGAATTGTTAACTAGCCAGATATTGAAGAATGGAAAAGGCAGAAGAGAATACAGTTGACCCTTGAACAGCACAGTTTTGACCTGCACATGTCCACTTATATGCAGATTTTTTTAGTGCAGTACTATAAATGTATTTCTCTTCCATATGATTTTCTTAATAACATTTTCTTTTCTCTAGCTTACTTTATTATAAGAATACAATATATATTACATATAACATACAAAATATGTGTTGACTATTTATGGAATGGATAAGGCTTCCAGTCAACAGTAGGCTTTTAGCAGTTAAGTTTTGGGTGAGTCAAAAGCTATATACAGATTCTCAACTGTGGGGGTGGGGGTGGGGTCTGCCCCTCTAACTGCCATGTTGTTCAAGGGTTAACTGGACTAAAATATCATGGTCTAGGCAACTGTAGGAAGCAGCTACCACCCCCAAGGCAGGGAGAACAAAGTGAAGAGGTTAGAACTATGAGAGATTAGAAGCTCAAGTGACTTCTCAGACCTGGGGCCCAGATAGCTCAGGATGGGACGCTTGCTGACTGATGCTGGGGTCTCTCAAAGGAGTCTAGGAAGACTGTTCTAGGAATGTTTTCAAAACTACAAACTGGGATCAATGACTGCTACTGGAAAAACTGTCACTGCTGGGATGAAAAACAGTTGCTGGATGTCACTGAAAGGAACAGGGGGCGAACAGGAAGAAGCGTGTCCCTTCTTCCTCCTTCAGCCTTCCTGTCAGCCTCTGGCATCCCCTAATTGGCAGAACCTGACACACAAAAGAGAAACATGATTTACGGAGTCCCAGGTCCAGCATCACAGACACAAAATACAAGGGTGGGGCTGGAATGAAGGCCATAGCTTAATAATAACATATGTATATGTACATACACTGAGTGTCACACTGTACTTCCCATAGCTTGGATTTCCTCTATATGTGTAAATCAAACAGATTTTTGTTTGTTTTTGTTTTTGTTTTAGAAAGAGAGGGAGGAAGATAATGCACATGAGTGGTGGGGGGGGCAGCGGGAGAGGGAGAGAGAGAATTTGAAGCAGGCACCACACCTAGCTCGGAGCCTGACACGGGGCTCAATCTCATGACCCTGAGATCATGACCTGAGCTGAAATCAAGAGTCAGATGCTTAACTGACGATGCCACCTCACGCCCCTAAATCAAATAGTTTGTATTTGTTTTACCCCTGTTTATTGTTACACACTAGAACATTAAAAAACTAGAACAAGAGCCCCATTAAGATAAGTTTGATAGTTACAGTATAATATAATTGTTATAAAAGTTGGAATCTGGGGTGGTGGGGGGTTGGGTTAGCCTAGTGATGGGTATTAAAGAGGGCACGTTCTGCATGGAGCACTGGGTGTTATGCACAAACAATGAATCATGGAACACTACACCAAAAACTAATGATGCAATGTATGGTGATTAACATAAAATAAAAAATTTAAAGAAAAGTTGGAATTGGAACTATATTTCTTTTCATTTATATTGTATATCTTTATTTGAATACATTTATTTTAATTTCACCCTTCATTGGTTTGGTTATTCATACAATTCATGCATGGGTTTCTTCAAGTAAACTCATTTTTAATAAGGTCTCTTTGTGTGTTTAAAAAAGGCAAGTGGTTTAGTTGAAACTGTGTTTATATTAACATAGTCTTAAAGGGCTTTTTGTGAACTGTGTGATTTTTTTCCAATTATTTGAGTGTTTTTCCTTTTTCTTTTTTCTTTCTTTCTTTTCCTTTTTCTTTTTTCTTTTTTTGTTTAGCTAGTTCCTTGGAATGTAGAACAGTAAGGTCTCAGGGTAAAAAGGAAGCAAAGAGCACCTGGTGTCATTGATTGGACAAAGGGAGTGAGTCTGCTTATCCAATGGCCTCTGTGCACCTATAAGGACCTATTTCCAACATTTATCTGGCCAGACAAGGCAACTGTCTATCATAAAATCATTCTTTTCCATTTTACAATAAACTCAATCCTGCCCCATGTTCATCCTTCCCCATTACTGTCCCTTGCTTTACCTCCCTCACTCTGCCCACTGAGACTGTGACCACAGACTACAATTACCACTGTGGTATTAAAAACAAACACTGAACCAAACTATTTGTAGTCTTGTCTTCAACAGTCATGTCCTTTGAGTTATTTCCTTTCTCTGCCACCATTCATAGTTAAGTTTATCTTAGGAATTGTCTTCATAAACTTTAAAAATTTCTTCTCTTCATATGTACTATTGTTCCTAAAATTTATATTATTACTAAATAGTCTGTGCTTGACAAGAATATATGTTTCACCAAAGAAGATATACAAATGGCCAATAAACCCATGGAAAGATGTTTAACATCCTTAGCCACCAGGGAAAGGCAAATCAAAACCCTAGTGAGATACCACTTCGCATCTCCTGGGATGGCCATAATCAAAAGGATAGATAATAACAGATGTCCATGAGGATGTGAAGAAATTGAGAGTCCAGCTGGTAGAAATATAAAATGGTGCAGCCACTTTGGAAAACACTCTGGCAGTTCCTCAGATTAAACATAGAGTTACCATATGATCCAGCAATTCTACTCCTCGTGTAGACCCAAAAGAAATAAAAGGATATATTCACACAAACACTTGTACATGTATGTACATAGCAGCCAAAAAGGGGGAACCATCAAAGGTCCCTCAAGGGATGAATGGAAAAATAAAATGTGATCTATCTGTACAATGGAACATATGTCATCAGTGAAAAAGAATACTGATACATACAACATGGATGAATGTTGAAAATATTACGCTAAATTAAAGGAACCAGGCACAAAAGACCTCTTATTATACGGTTCTATTTATATGACATGTTCTGAACAGGAAAATCTATAGAGACAAAAAGAAAAATAGTGGTTGCTGGGGGTTGGGGGCACTGCAGATGGTGAAATGGGAGTCAATGCTAATGAGGATCAGGTTTCTTTCTAGGGGGATAAAAATGTTCTAAAATATATTGTGGTGATGATTACCCAACTGTGAATATACAAAAACCATTGCATTGTACACTTCAATGGGTAAACTGCATGTTATGTGAATTATATCTCAATAAAGCATTTTTAAGAGATAAAAATAACATACATATGGTCTGAAGAACAACTAGTAAAAGAAGCCTATTATTTCTGGGGAGCCTGGGTGGTGCAGTTGGTTGAGCAACCAACTCTTGGTTTCAGCTCAGGTCATGATCTCAGGGTCATGAGATTGAGCACCCATTGAGCCAGCATTGATTCCTGCATGGAGCCCAGCACCCTGCATCAGGCTCCACGCTGAGTGCAGAGTCTGCTTGAGTTTCTCTCTCCTTCTCCCTCTGCCCCTCCCCCCACTCACTCTCCTCTCTCTCCAATAAATAAATAAATCTTTAAAAAAAAAAAAAGAAGCCTAATATTTCTGCCATTTCCTCTGTATGTCCCTTGCCTTTTTCTATTGAAATGTAGATGTTATTTATATATTCTGGGTATTAATCCTTTCTTAGTTAAAAGTATTACAAATGTCGTCTTCTAATTTCATGCTCATCTTTCATACATTATTTAAGGTCTCTTTGGATGAACAGAAGGTCTTAATTTTATTGAGTATAATGTATCCTTCTTTTCAGGTTGAGATTATGCTACATGTGATCGCTGTAGAAATTCTCCCCTCCCTCTAAAATATTCTTAGATATATATTCTCTAAAACTTTGTTTTGTTTTTCATATTTAAGTTGTAATTATGCCTGAAATTGAATTTCATATATGGAATGAGGTGGATATCCAATTATACTTTTTTCATATAAACAGTGAATTGTCCCAGGTGACATAATAGTTTTTTTCTCACTAATCTGCAGTGCCACCTTCCCCAAATGTTTCATTTTCCTAAATGGGTCCATTTCTGAACTTTATATTCTGTTCCATTGATCTATATATCCATCCATTCTTAATTACTATAGTATTATAATAAGTCCTTTTATTTTTTTTCTTAGGTGTGTCTTGACTGTTCTTGACCCTTGGTTCTTCCACATACATTTAGAATCACCTTGTCTAAATTGTCTGAAAATAGCTATAGAATTGCACTGAAAAACAGACATATATATATATATATATATATATAAAGAATTCAGATCTTTATATTATTGGTCTTCCTATACATGATCTATCTCTTCATTTAGTTAGGTCTTCTTTAACAGATCTAATTAAGTTTTCTAGATTTTCTTCATTGAGGTATGGTATATCTCTATTTGATTTATTACTCGGACTTTAATCATTTTTATTGCTCTTATAAATGGTGTCTTTCCTCATATGTTTTCTAATTATTTGTCCTTGTGTATAGATATCCCAGTTGGGTTTAAATATTGTTCTTATAGCCAATATTGCAATATTATTGCTAAACCTTTTTATTAATCCTAATAATTTGTATGTTGCTGTATGTTTGTAATAATTTGTAGATTATTAGGGATTTTCTATGTAATTCATTATATCATCTATAAATAATTACAAATATGTCATTTTCACATTCCAATACTTTTTTTTGTTTTCTTGTCTTCTTGGGCAATCTCAGACCTCCAATACAACACTGAAAAAAAAAAGAGAGAGAGAGAGACTTGGAGAGCCACAAAGACAGAAAGAGAAAAAAAAAGAAGGAAAGAACACATAGGAGGGACGAGGAGGAGAAGGAAAAGATGGAAGAAGAGAAAGAAAAATACACATGTGGTAGGCATCTGTGTCTTGTTTTGAGTTTAAAAGGAGTGTTTATACTATTTACTCCAAAATCATATAATGTTTGTGCAGGTTTTCAGTAAAAAGTCTTTCTCAGGTTAAGGAAGATTCCTTCTAAGCTTTGAACTTGCTAAGAATTAATGAATGTCTTTCTCCGTCTACTAAGATAATTGTATGAGTTTTCTTCTTTAATTTTTAAGTGGTAGATTATACTTAATGCTATACCAACCCTAATGTTTTGACGATTTTACATGTTTATGGGAATTCAAGCACTAAGTATGTGCCCATGTGCACTAGTAGTTTTTCAATGATGTGTAGCAATCTCACGAAACCTAGTAGAAAACTCAAAGACCTCAACAAACTATAGTAACAGGCTAATTTTTAAGTGAACACCAATTTTTAATAACCCTCAATAATTTGCTTAAGAAATAATCCTAGGGATGTTATTCAACCATTACAATGAAATCTTGCCATTTGCAGCCAGGTGGATGGAATTAGGGTGTATTATGCTAAGTGAAATAAGTCAGAGAAAGACAAATACCATATGATTTCACTCATATGTGGAATTTAAGAAACAAAACAGATGAACATAGGGGCGGGAAGGAAAAATAAAATAAGATAAAAACAGAGAGAAAGAGGCAAAACATAAGTGACTCTTAACTATAGGGAACAAAGTGGGGGTTGCCAGGGGGGTGGGGGGATGGGGTAACTGGGTGATGGGTATTAGGGAGGGCACTTGTGATGAGCACTGGGTGCTAATGCAACTGATGGATCACTAAATTCTAACCCTGAAACTAATAATACATTATATGTTAACGAACTTGAGTTTAAATTAAAAAAAAAAAGAATCTTATGGAGTTTGGTCATTTTACAAGAATAATGTGAATTTATAAATATAAAATAGTTTGACCAGGAAAATTTGACAAATAACTTGTATTTCTGCATCTGTTCGAAACCCCTCAGAAGTACATGCACCGGATGGGTATTAAGGAGGGCATGTACTGCATGGAGTACTGGGTGTTATATGAAAACAATGGATTGTGGATCACCACATCAAAAACTAATGATGTAATGTATGGTGATTAACATAACATAATAATAAAAATAAATAGGAGGGGCGGAGCAAGATGGCAGAGGAGTAGGAGACCTGGATTTCATCTGGTCTCAGGAATGGAATTCAGCTGGATAGAGATCAAACTATTCTGAACACCTACGAACTCAACAGGAGACCGAAGAAAAGAATAGCAACAACTGTCTGAACAGAAAAGCAACCACTTTCTGGAAGGTAGGACATGCGGAGAAGTGAAACCGAGGCAATATTTGGGAGGATAGATGGCGGGGGAGGGGGCCTCCGTCCACCACTTCTGGCAAGTGATAGAGCCGCGGAGCACAAAATCAGAACATTTAGAAGCCGGCTCTGCTGAGGGACGTCACTCCAGTGGCTAAGCAGGGGGTGGAACCCTCACGGGACAGTGTGGTCTCAGGACCCACAGGGTCACAGAAGAGAGAGAAATTAAGGAGTCGATCCCATTTACAATTGTACCCCAAACCACAAGATACCTAGGAACAAATCTAACCAAAGAGGCAAAGGATCTGTACTCAGAAAACTATGAAATACTCATGAAAGAAATTGAGGAAGACACAAAGAAATGGAAAAACGTTCCATGCTCATGGATTGGAAGAACAAATATTGTGAAGATGTCAATGCTACCTAGAGCAATCTACACATTCAATGCAATCCTCATCAAAATACCATCCACTTTTTTCAAAGAAATGGAACAAATAATCCTAAAATTTGTATGGAACCAGAAAAGACCCCAAATAGCCAGAGGAATGTTGAAAAAGCAAAGCAAAGCAAAGCTGGCGGCATCACAATTCCAGACTTCCAGCTCCATTACAAAGCTGTCATCACCAAAACAGTATGGTACTGGCACAAAAACAGACACATAGATGAATGGAACAGAATAGAGAGCCCAGAAATGGACCCTTAACTCTACAGTCAACTAATCTTTGACAAAGCGGGAAAGAATGTCCAATGGAAAAAAGATAGTCTCTTCCACAAATGGTGTTGGGAAAATCGGACAGCCACATGCAGAAGAATGAAAATGGACCATTTCCTT
Source organism: Callorhinus ursinus (assembly GCF_003265705.2). Classification (NCBI taxonomy): domain Eukaryota; kingdom Metazoa; phylum Chordata; class Mammalia; order Carnivora; family Otariidae; genus Callorhinus; species Callorhinus ursinus. The sequence goes on along the minus strand of NW_027397079.1, from coordinate 29,149,817 downwards.
ACACCACACACAAAAACAGACTCCAAATGGTTGAAAAACCTAAATGTGAGACAGGAGTCCATCAAAATCCTAAAGGAGAACACAGGCAGCAACCTCTTCGACTTCAGCCACAGCAACTTCTTCCTAGAAACATCGCCAAAGGCCAGGGAAGCAAGGGCAAAAATGAACTATTGGGATTTCATCAAGATAAAATGCTTTTGCACAGCAAAAGAAACAGTCCACAAAACCAAAAGACAACCGACAGAATGGGAGAAGATATTTGCAAGTGACATTATCAGATAAAGGGCTAGTATCCAAAATCTATAAAAAACTTATCAAACTCAACACCCAAAGAACAAATAATCCAATCAAGAAATGGGCAGAAGACATGAACAGACTATTTTCCAAAGAAGACATCCAAATGGTCAACAGACACATGAAAAAGTGCTCAACATCACTCGGCATCAGGGAAATCCAAATCAAAACCTCAATGAGATACCACCTCACACCAGTCAGAATGGCTAAAATTAACAAGTCAGGAAATGACAGATGTTGGCAGGGATGTGGAGAAAGGGGAACCCTCCTACACTGTTGGTGGGAATGCAAGCTGGTGCAGCCACTCTGGAAAACAGTATGGAGGTTCCTCAAAAAGTTGAAAATAGAGCTACCATATGACCCAGCAATTGCACTACTGGGTATTTACCACAAAGATACAAATGTAGGGATCCGAAGGGGTACATGCACCCCAATGTTTATAGCAGCAATGTCCACAATAGCCAAACTATGGAAAGAGCCAAGATGTCCATCGACAGATGAATGGATAAAGAAGTGGTATATATATACCAAGGGAACATTATGCAGCCATCAAAAGGAATGAGATCTTGCCATTTGCAATGACGTGGATTGAACGGGAGGGTGTTATGCTGAGTGAAATAAGTCAATCAGAGAAAGACATGTATCATATGATCTCACTGTTTTGAGGAATTCTTAATCTCAGGAAACAAACTGAGGGTTGCTGGAGTGGAGGTGGGGTGGGAGGGATGGGGTGGCTGGGTGATGGACATTGGGGAGGGTATGTGCTATGGTGAGCACTGTGAATTGTGCAAGACTGTTGAATCACAGATCTGTACCTCTGAAACAAATAATGCAATATATGTTAAGAAAAAAAAAAGGAGAAGATAGCAGGAAGGGAAGAATGACGGGGGGGAATCTGGAGGAGGAGACAAACCATGAGAGATGATGGACTCTGAAAAACAAACTGAGGGTTCTAGAGGGCAGGGGTGTGGGGGGATGGGTTAGCCTGGGGATGGGTATTAAAGAGAGCACTTTCTGCATGGAGCACTGGGTGTTATGCACAAACAATGAATCATGGAACACTACATCAAAAACTAATGGTGTAATGTATGGTGATTAACATAACAATAAAAAATTTAAAGAGAAAAAAAAAGAAGTACATGCACCTCACTCTTGTAGCTGTGAGAATCGCTACTCTTGTCGCAGTGCACATTCTACCAGCCACAATGTATAAATATGTATCTATTCACCACTTCTTATTAAAATAAAGTCTCTGCTTTTCAAATTTTGAATTACCTTACTCTCTATTTCCTGATATTTTCGCTTTAGAAAACTATTTTATTTTCTGCATTCAAATTACCACTTAAAATATTCCATGAAGTTTTTCTTCTCTGAACACCCCATCTGATTCAATTCTTCTAGTCTTTTCATTAAACTATTATTCTTCAGCTATTGACTATTTCTGGTCCTTGGTAATGTATAATATTTGATAATGATTATGTGATATACATAAGTAGCATAATGTCTAATACATAAATTGCCTTTGATATATATTATTTAGTTAAATCCTTCCATTAAATCCCTTCATTAAATTCAAGCTAGTAACATGCTATTTACAACATTTCCATATACTAAACAATATATTGTTTTGCATACAATTAATGTTCTGTGATATGTCCAAAAGCTACTCTTGCTCTCCCCCCTCCACCACCATGAATATCTCATAGTCTGTTCTTTTAGGATGCCCTGTTTTGCTGACTACATTTTCTTTCCTATTCATTACTGCAATCTACATTACTTTATTAACCTCTTCCCTATACTTGACAAGATCCCAGCTAGTTAGACTACAAGACCCTTATCATCAGAGCCAAGCCTGGAGATGAGATAAGGAATAATGATTATTTTTGCCCAATAAATTTACATTTAAGTTTGCCAATGAACAGGGAATTTGCTGCCAGGTTTTTCTGGAGTCATTCTGTAAATCTACCAAACTGATAGAAAGTTAGCATTTGAAAATGCTATACAATACTTTTCTGTAGACATTAAAATCAAAATTAATAAAACAAAAGAGTATGAACAATGAAAGCCCTTATTTAAAAGTCAGAATAAAAATTCTGAAAGAGACAGAGTTCAAAATTGTGAACATTAGCTGAAATAAAGGCGATTTCAATGAGATACCACCTCACACCAGTCAGAATGGCTAAAATTAACAAATCAGGAAACGACAGATGTTGGCAAGGATGCAGAAAAAGGAGAACCCTCCTACAGTTGGTGGGAATGCAAGCTGGTGCAGCCACTCTGGAAAACAGTATGGAGGTTCCTCAAAAAGTTGAAAATAGAGCTACCCTATGACCCAGCAATTGCACTACTGGGTATTTACTCCAAAGATACAATGTATTGATCCAAAGGGGTATGTGCACCCCAATGTTTATAGCAGCAATGTCCACAATAGCCAAACTATGGAAAGAGCCAAGATGTCCATCGACAGATGAATGGATAAAGAAGATGTGGTACATATATACAATGGAACATTATGCAGCCATCAAAAAACCCGAAATCTTGCCATTTGCAATGACATGGATGGAACTAGAGGGTATTATGCTGAGCGAAATATGTCAATCAGAGAAAAACATGTATCATATGATCTCACTGATATGAGGAATTCTTAATCTCAGGAAACAAACAGGGTTGCTGGAGTGGTGGGGGTGGGAGGGATGGGGTGGCTGGGTGATAGACATTGGGGAAGGTATGTGCTATGGTGAGCACTGTGAATTGTGCAAGACTGTTGAATCACAGACCTGTACCTCTGAAACAAATAATACATTATATGTTAAAAAAAAAAAAAAAGAAGAAGAAGATAGTAGGAAGGGAAAAATGAAGGGGGGAAATCAGAGGGGAGACGAACCATGAGAGACTAAGGACCCTGAGAAACAAACTGAGGGTTCTAGATGGGAAGGGGGTGGAGGGTAGGGTTAGCCTAGTGATGGGTATTAAAGAGGGCATGTATTGAATGGAGCACTGGGTGTTATACACAAACAATGAATCATGGAATACTACATCAAAAACTAATGATGAATTTATGGTGATTAACATAACAATAAAATTTTAAAAAAAGAAATAGTTCTAAAGAGAAAAAAAAAACGTGATGTCAAAACTTGATTGTCAAATCCGGGAGTGAGATTACAGGGCAAATGAACCCTTAGGTCATTTCCTGTGAATGTGTAAAAAGAAAAATAGTTTAGAATAAAGAGTAGCATGTGAGCATGTGGAGAAGAAAACATAATTTTTTTTAAAGAAAAAAGTTTTATCATTTTCCAGGTGCCAGCTTTTCTTTATAGATCTTGGATATCAGCCTTTTATCTGAAATGTCATTTGCAAATATCTGCTCACATTCCATGGGTTGCCTCTTAGTTTTGTTGACTGTTTCCTTTGCTGTGGAGAAGCTTTTAATCTTGAAGTCCCAAAATGTCATTTTTGTTTTTGTTCCCTTGCCTTTGGAGACATGTCTTGAAAGAAGTTGCTGTGGCCAATGTCGAAGAGGTTACTGCCTACATTCTCCTCTAGGATTTTGATGGGTTCCTGTCTCACATTGAGGTCTTCCAGCCATTTTGAGTTTATATTTGTGTATGGTGTAAGAGAATGGCCTAGTTTCATTCTTCTGCATGTGGTTGTCCGGTTTTCCGAGCACCATTTATTGAAGAGACTGTCTTTTATCCATTGGATGTTCTTTCCTACTTTGTCAAAGATTAGTTGACCATAGAGTTGAGGGTCCATTTCTGGGCTCTCTATTCTGTTCCATTGATCTATGTGTCTGTTTTTGTGCCAGTACCATACTGTCTTGATGATTACAGCTTTGTAATATAGCTTGAAGTCAGTCATTGTGATGCCCCCAGCTTTGGTTTTCTTTTTCACATTGAAAGTGTAAGTTGCTCTGGGCAGCATAGACATTTCAGATTAAAGGGCTGATATCCAAGATCTATAAAGAACTTCTCAAATTCAACACCCAAAAAACAAATAATCCAGTCAAGAAATGGGCAGAAGACATGAATAGACACTTCTCCAAAGAAGACATATGATGGCTAACAGACACATAAGAAAATGTTCAACATCACTAGCTATCAGGGAAATGCAAATCAAAACTACAATAAGATACCACCTTACACCAGTTAGAATGGCTAAAATTAACAAGACAGGAAACAACAAGTGTTGGCGAGGTTGTGGAGAAAGGGGAACCCTCTTACACTGTTGGTGGGAATGCAAGCTGGTACAGCCACTCTGGAAAACAGTATGGAGGTTCCTCAAGATGTTAAAAATAGAGCCACCCTACAACCCAGCAATTGCACTACTAGGTATTTATCCCAAAGATACAGACGTAGTGAAAAGAAGGGGCACATGCACCCCAATGTTCACAGCAGCAATGTCCACAAGAGCCAAACTGTGGAAGGAACTGAGATGCTTCTCAACAGATGAATGGATAAAGAAGATGTGGTTCATATATACAATGGAATATTACTCAGCCATCACAAAGGATGAATACCTACCATTTGCATCAACATGGACAGAACTGAAGAGGATTATACTAAGTGAAATAAGTCAAGCAGAGAAAGGCAAGTATCATATGGTTTCATTCATATGTGGAACATAAGGAATAGAGCAGAGGACCACAGGGGAAGGAAGGGAAAACTGAACAGGAAGAAATCAGAGAGGGAGACCAATGCTGAGCGTCTCTGGACCCCGGGAAACAAACTAAGAGTTACAGAAGGGAGGGGGTGGAGTGATGGTATAATCAGGTGTTGGGTATTAAGGAGGGCACGGGTTGGGATGAGCACTGGGTGTTATACGCAATTAATGAATCATTGAACACTACAACAAAAACTTACGATGTACTATATGCTGGCTAACTGAACATAATAAAAGAAAGAGAAAAGTTAATACTCAAAAAGTTTCACCTAAAGGTTGGCCTTTCCTACCTTCCCTTATGATATCCTATCTTTTCTCTCATGAGCTATCACCCTATGTGGCATGCCTTTTGGGTGACTTTCTATTAAATATACCACTGATGGGAGTCACCTTTCTCTACTTAAACTTTATGAAATCACTATTTATTATTTTTATCTACCTCACCACAAATTCAAATTGTATTTTGATAAAGTGTGGGCTTCCAATGCTTTTGTTTCAGCAGCTTCCTGTCCTGTTAGCAAGATGGAAAGGGTGCTGGTGGGTCAGTAGGACTCCTCACCGTGGGGTGTTTGACCACAGGCCCTTTACCCTCCTAGACCTTGGTGCCTTCACCTAAAAATTATGGACTTGTGCCAGATGATGCTAGAGTTCCTGCCAACATTACCTGCCTTAGGCCAATGAAAAGAAATTAATGCAAGAGGGATTTTTTTCTTAAAGATCTTATTTATTTGACAGAGAGAAACATAGTGAGAGAAGGAACACAAGCAGGGGGAGTGGGAGAGGGAGAACCAGGCTCCCCACTGAGCAGGGAGCCCAATGCGGGGCTTGATCCCAGGACTCTGGGATCATGACTTGAGCCGAAGGCAGACGCTTAACGACTGAACCACCCAGGTGCCCCAAGAGGGATTTTTTTTTTAAATATGGAGAGAAAATGAAATGAAACGTCCATTTCTTACATGTTATCCTTCTCAATATTAACCTCTACATTTATACTCTTAATCCCCTGGGCCTTGTTGGGCCTGCCAACTTCTTTATTACAAGCCTGTTTGGCAGTATGTCCTGCAATACAGTCACATAATCCCAAACCCTAAATATCTCCTGTTATAAGGTAAAAAACACAGGAATACTGAAGTTACTATTTTCAGTACTGGAGATCCTGAAATCAGTTTATAAATTATGTGCACATCAAAGAAATGAGAATTTCTTGTCATGAAAACATATTTTGGGTAAGACATCAAACAACAATGTTAATCAGAGTTTGAACAGAAATGTATTGTTTATTATAGAGATTTGACCATGTGCAATTATGAGAGCTGGTTCTAGAGTAAGTTGCTTGTGTGTCTTCTGTTGGAGTAGGAAGTCTGCAGTATCAGCATAAAGAAGAATAAAAAAAAGAAAGGATGATCATAAAGCAGGAGAGCAAGCTTAAACTGGAACTTATGAGGCTGACCTGGAACCAACAAGGATAACCTGGAACCTGCTGAAACCTTCCATTTTGATGATGGGAGTGCCGGGCAGCTAGAAACAGGTGCCCTTATCATGGGCTAAACATGCACCTGTTCAAAAAGCTTAAGTAGAATCCAGTGGGAGCCAAAGAAACCAAGACCCTGGGCCCCACTGCTGCCACATGCAACCAGGTGAGCCAGAGAATAAGCAATGGCACAGGTGAACTGCAATAGTACATCGTACCCTGCGCCAACTCTTTAAGTATCTAAAAAATTAATTAATTAAGATGGCTCTCCCTTACCTCTATTTTTCCAATTCAAATGCAAGATGTCTTTTCAAGAACTGACAGGGAAGGAAATTCTGGAATGAACATAATCCATTCCTTGTCCATATATACCGCTTGCAATCATACTTAACTTACAAATTAAGGGGAAAAAAACCAGCAAACTAATGCAAAACATAATGCAACTCTACCTCATACAATGGAAAGACACACTGATTCTCTCTCAAAAGAGAAGACAAAATCCTTTATCCATCTTTGGATGAGAGCCATTCTTCTTCTAAGTCACAGCCCCTCTGGCCCTTCATCTCTTGTAACTTAAAATTGAGATATAAGTTATTATTAACAGAATTTATATCAGATGGTAGGAGAAGGTAAAAAGAAAAGAAAACCTTCTTTGATATTTATATCAAAGTAGGAGGAAATGCACATAATTGCTATAGTTCTCATTTCCGCAATCAGCCATAGCTGGTATTTCTAGCTACTTTCTTCCACTATCCATTGCATATTGCCTTTGCCTTTAGTAAACACCTTAGCTAACTGTGGTTCCTTACCTGATATGGTGACCCAAACTTTTAATCCCGGAAGGTTGTGGACCTTAGTAATAATGCCAATATTCATTGTTATAGTTTTGTATTGACCTTAATCCCAGGGTTTCACAGTACTAAGAAGCACCCCATGAGACCTCCTCTCAGACACCTTCCTCCTTACCCCTACGGTGTAGTCACAAACCAATTCTCCCTTGATAATCAACATCAATCAGCCTAGCCAATGTAGTAGCCCATTCTTTGCCTGTAAATTAAAAAAAATAAATAAATAAAAATAAAACAAAAAACCATTGATGTGTCTCCTGGTAGTAACATTTCTCTGTGGAAACTAAGACTTCTAGAGCAGCATGATATCCTGTAGAATGAAGTCCACTGAGGACTACATAATGACATACGACTGGAGAGTAGCCCTAAGGTATACGAGAGTGAAGGTATAATGCTTACCCTGCCAGCTAACACCAAACTGCTCCTGATAGCCTTTATTAATAAGTGTAGATAGACAAAAGCATTCACTAGATCAATAGCCATATACCAGGTACCCAGATATGTGTTGACTTGTTCCAGCAACAAAACCACATCTATAAGTACACCTACAATTCAGGTTACCACCTAAGTTTATGATAATCCACTATCATCCTTTAAGACTGTCTTCTGTATAGGCCACATAGGCAAACTAAATGGGGAATCACCACTTCTGCAACTTTCAAGCCTATACTGCTATTATGAAGATTTGAAATGCTACCAAAAAGCAGTGAGGGAGTTTTTTTTTTTAAAGTATCTTTATTACATATACAGGGTATCCCAAAATTCTTAGAGCAGTTTTAACTTTCAATAACTTCAAAAGTATAAATATTACAAACTTATAAACAATTCCTTTGAAAGTTTATTGATTTAAATTTGAATGCTTATTTTGTGAATTTTTTTTAAAGATTTTATTTATTTGAGAGAGAGAGAGGGGGAGGGAGCACAAGCAGGGGGAGTGGCAGAGGCAGAAGGAGAAGCAAGCTCCCTGCTTTCAGGAAGCCCAATGCAGGGCTCGATTCCAGGACCGTGGGATCAAGACCTGAGCTGAAGGCAGACCCTTAACTGACTGAGGCACCCAGGCACCCGTAATTTTGTGAATTTTTTTACTTTTATTTTTTTGTAGGTGACCATTCTAGAAAGATATAGAAGAGGTGTCCTGTTTGGTCATCTCAGTCACCTGCTCAATCTCCATTAGACTTTTTTTTCTAGGATCATATAAAGAAAAGATAATTTCATTAGGTCACTCTATAACTACCACATAGATATCATGTAGATACCAAATATTTTCTTGGATGTTCTTGAGTCTGAGATTACAAACAGTCTCTGATTATTTGATTATTGAGCAGCACATAGTAAAATTTTTTTCAAAATCCAAATTAGGCTAAAATAATGAGTACCATAGATGATGGTTATATTGAACTTTAATAAGAATCATATTAATATTTTCAATTCTTAAATAATCTTTAAAATGTCTTTTTCATAAATTTGAAGCATTCATGTTACTAAAGCTTAAGATTTCACTAAAACTTATGTGCTGTCTTTTTTAAGAGACAACTGTGTCAAAAAATAATAGCACTATATTTGTGGGATTTACAGTATATGTAGAAGTAAAATACAAAAAACAAGATCACAAAAAGTGGGAAGGAACTAAGAAGAACACTGCTGTAAGGTTCTTAACAGTCTGTAAAATAATGTAGTATTTAAAGATATATTCTGAGGACGTCTGGGGAAGATGGCAGAGTAGGAGGATCCTAAGCTCACCTCATCCCACAGATATACCTAGATAATACCCAAATTAGTGTAAATAACCCAGAAAATGACCCAAAGACCTAACAGATAGAAACAGACACAGAGAGTTAGTCAAAATGAGGAGACAGAGAAATATGTCCCAAATAAAAGAACAGAACAAAACTGAAGCAAGAAAGCTAAACAAAACAGAGATAAAAAAATATGCCTGATGGAGAATTTAAAGTAATGGTCACAAAGATACACACTGGGATTGAGAAAAGAATGGAGGATCTCAATGAGATGCTCAAAAAGAGACAGAAAACATAAAAAAGAACGAATCAGAGATGAAGAACTCAATACCTGAAATTAAAAAACATTGCAAGGAATAAACAGAAGATGAAAGGAAACAGAAGAACAGATCAATGATCGGGAGGACAGAGTAATGGAAAGCAATCAAGCTGAAGAGGCAAAAGAATGAAAGAATAAAAAATGAAAATAGATTCAGGGAAATAAACAATACCATCAGGCATAATAATATTTGCATCATAGGGATCCCAGAAGGAGAAAAGAGAGAAAAGAGGGCAAAAAATTTATTTGAAGAAATAATAGCTGAAAACTTCCTGAATCTGGGGCAGGAAACAGAAATCCAGATCCAGGAGACACAGAGAGCTCCCAACAAAATCAACCCAAGGAAGTCCACACCAAGACACAGTAATTAGAACAGCAAAAAGTAGTGATAGAGAATTTTTAAAGCAGTAAGAGAAAAGAAAACAGTGATATACAAGGGAAATCCTATAAGGCTATCAACTGATTTATCAGCAGAAAATTTGCAGGCCAGAGAGAGTGGCATGATATATTCAAAATGCTGAAATAAACAAACCTGCAAACAAAAATACTCTATCCAGCAACGCTATCATTCAGAATATAAGGATAGATGGTTTCAATAAATTATTGAACACTACATCTGAAACTAAGTATGTACTTAGTTGGCTAATTGAATTTAAATAATAAAAAAAGGATAGTTTCCCAGACAAACAAAAGTTAAAGGAATTTATCACCACTAAACCAGGTTTGTAAGAAATGTTAAAAAGGACCCCTTGTGTGGAAAGGAAAGACCATAAGCAGGAGTAAGAAAAGTGGGAAGGACAAAACCAGTAAAATTAAGTATTTCTATATAAATCAGTCAAAAGATCTGCAAGATGAAAGGATATAATGTATGACACCATACACCTAAAATGTGGATGGAGAGGAGCAAAAATGTGGTGCTTTTATAATGGTTCATACTTAAGTGACCATCAACTTAATATAGACCGCTATATTATATATAATATAATTATATTAAATATAATTATACTATATTATATATAGTACATAAACCTAATAGTAACCACAAATCAAAAATTGGTAATAGATATGCAAGAAATAAAGAGAAAGGAACCCAAGTATATCACTGAAGAAAGCCAGCAAACCATGAGAAGAGAGAGCAAGGGAAAGGAATAGAGAAGAACTACAAATACAACCATAAAACAAGTAATAAAATGGCAACAATACATACCTATCAATAATTACTTTGAATGAAAATGGACCAAATGCTCCAATCAAAAGACATAGGGTGATGGAATGGATAAAAAGAACATGACCCATCTACATGCTGCCTACAAGACACTGACCATAAGATATGTGTAGATTGAAAGTGAGGGAATGGAGAAACATTTATCAAGGAAATGGATGGGAAAAGAAAGCCAGAGAGCAATACTTATATCAAACAAAACAAACTTTAAAATAAAGACTGTAACAAGACACAAAGAAAGACACTACATAATCATAAAGTGGGCAATCCAATAAGAAGATAAAATTGTAAATATTTATGCCCCCAAATAGGAGCACCCAAATAAATAAAAGTTAATAACAAACATAAAGGAACTAATCAGTAATAATACAATAACTACTAGTAGGGGACTTTAACACCCCACCTACATCAATGGATAGATCATCCAAAGAGAAAATCAACAAGGAAAACAGTGGCTTTGAATGACACACTAGACAAGGATATAAGATATATTCAGAACATTTGATCCTAAAAGAGCAGAATACACTCTCTTTTCAAGTGCACACAGAACATTCTCCAGAATAGATCACGTATTAGGCCACAAAACAAGCCTCAAAAAATTAAAAAAGATTGAAGTCATGCCATGCATCTTTTTCAACCACGATGCCATAAAACTAAGTCAATCACAAGAAAGAATCTGGAAAGACCACAAATACATGGAGGTGAAATAACATGCTACTAAACAATGAGTAAGTCAACCAAGAAATCAAAGAGGAAATAAAAAAATATGTGGATGGGGGTGGGGGGATGGGTTAGCCTGGTGTTAGGTATTAAAGAGGGCACGTTGTGCATGGAGCACTGGGTGTTATGCACAATTAATCATGGAACACCACATCAAAAACCAATGATGTAATGTATGGGGATTAAATAACAATAAAAAATTTAAAGAGAAAAAAAAATATGTGGAGACAAATGAAAGTGAAAACACAATGATCCAAAATCTTTGCGATGCAGCAAAAGCAGTTCTAAGGGGGAAGTTTATGGCATAACAGGCCTACCTCAGGAAGCAAGAAAAATTTCAAATAAACAACCTACCCTTACACTTAAAGGAATTAGAAAAAGAACAAATGAAGCCTAAAGCCAGCAGAAGAAGGGAAATAAGATTAGAGCAGAAATAAATGATATAAAAATGAAAACAAACAGAACAGATCAATGGAACCAGGAACTGTTTCTTTGAAAAGATCAACAAAATTGATAAAACTTTAGTTAGAGTCATAAGAGAGAGAGAGAGAGAACTCAAATACACAAAATCAGAAATAAAAAAGAAGAAATAACCAACCCAACAGCAATACAAAGGATTATAAGAGATTATGAAAAAATATATGCCAACAAATTGGACATCCTAGAAGAAATGGACAAATTCTTAGAAACATAGACATTCCCAAAAATAAACCAGGAAAAAAAGGAAAAGACCAATTACCAGTAATAAAATTCAATTAGTAATCATAAAACTCCCCACAAAAAAAAGTCCAGGACCAGATGGCTTCACAGGTGAACTCCACCAAACATTTAAAGAAGAATTAATATCTATTCTTTTGAGAACAGGCAGGAAAATTACCAAATTCATTCTATGAGACCAGCATTACCCAGATACTAAAACTAGATAAGGACACTACAAAAAAAGAGAACTATAGGCCAGTATCTCTTCTTAAAAATATATGTATACTGCCAGAAATTTTAGTTGTTGAAAATGTGCCACAATGAGAAAGGTTGAGTACCCTTTGCTTCACATTTTTCTATAGATAATTTTATACATTTTTATGGGTTAACAACCACCTTTAAATGCTGATGACTGAACACTAGCCTATTTCCTGAGCTACATTACCACAGATATAATAATTGGGTACCTACAACTCAATATGTCTAAAGTCCAATTCACCATCTTCTGCCCCCTAATCTATTCTTTATCTCAGTTAATGACACAGCTGTAAACATAGTTTCCAAATCAGAATTTGTTGTTCCTCTGGACCTCTCCTTCCTCAACCTCAATATCCTACCAACTTCTGTCATTTAACTCCTAAATACTTCTCAACACTAGCCACTCTTCTTCATTCCCACTACATTTCTGCCTTAATTTATGCTCTCATTTCCTCAACAATGAATTAGTGCATTATCCTCCCTGCTTGTAGTCTTGTCTTCCTCTTCATAGTGTATAACTCAGTTATATATTTGGTGATGTCCATTTTCTCTTTAGCAGTAATCAGTTGTCCCCATGTGCTTAGAGAGTTCAACAGAAACTTCTTTGCACTTTCCCTCATGAACTGTGTCCCAGACAGCTCAGGCTGTTATAATGAAGTACCATAATCTGGCTGGCTTATAAATGACAGAAATTTATTTCTCACAGTTCTAGAGGCTGGAAATAGAGATTAGGGTGTCAGCATAGTCAAGTTCTTGTGAGACCCTTTGCCAGGTTGCAGACTGCCAACTTCATGTTGTATCATCACATGGCAGAGAGCACAAAGAGGAGACAAGCTTTCCCATGACCCAACTCCTATCAGGGCGACCAGCCCATTCATGAGGGCTCCCTCCTCATGACCTCATCTAATTCTAATCACATCCCAAAGGCTTCACCTGCTAATACCATCACAGGGGGGGGGGGGGGGGCAAGGTTTCAACATGTGAATTTGGAGGGGACACAAACATTCAGTCCATAAAAGACTGTTCTAATTTATTACATTCATTTCTTTATAGTTCTTTTTTCTGCACTTATGTATTAATTCATTCACTCTTTCACTAATACTTACTAGGTATACCTTGTGTCCGATGTCATATGTCAGCGATAAAGCTATAGATAAGAGAGACAAAATCCCTGACCTTACTACATTTGCAATCTATTAGGGAAAAAGATAAAAACATAAGTATATTACTAAATAATTTTATAAACATACAAATAAAATAATGTAATTTCAGTAGATGATAAGTACAATGAAGAAAAATGAAGCAGGGCTAGATGGCATTTAATGAAGAGGAGGGGCTCCAGTTTAGACAGGAATATTGGAGAAGGTCACTTTGAGGAGGTAACATACCAGTCACAGTCAAAGGTAACAGCTGGTGTAAAAGTTGAGGCAGGAACTAACTTAATAAAACAGAAAACAGCAAAAAGGACTGGAGTGAGCCAATGGGAGAGTATAGGAAATGAGGTCAGAGGCTGTCGAAGTCAGATTATGTAGGCCTTTGTAATAAGTGCTTGAATTTTATTTTAGTTTATAAGAACATTCATTCATTCATTCATTCATTCATTCATTCAACTCAACAAATGTTTATTGTGTGCCTACTTTTACTGAGCAGTGTTCTATGTACTGGAGATACATCAATGGGCAAAAAATGAAAAAAAAATCCCTTTCGTCACTTAGCTTCCATTCTATGGGAGAGAAGAAGAAAATAAGTGATAAAGCAAATTATGTAGTGTGTTGAAAGGTGATTAAGTCTTAAGGAAATAAATAGGGTAAAAGTATTGGGAAAAAAGTTTGAGTGGAGAATAGCTGTGATCTTAAATAGGGTGGTCACGGTAGGCCTTACCAAGAAGGTGATATTTGACAAAAACTAGGAGGAGTTAAGGGAATGAGCCATGATAATATCTGGATAAAGAGCATTCCACACCAAGAGAACAACCAGTACATACAAGGCCTAAGGGAGGATGTGTGGCATGTCTGAGGAACAGCAAAAAGACCAGTATAGCTACAGAGGAGTCCTCCTTCACTACTTGGGAAAGAACAAAGGTTTGGAGCAGGCTTGAGGGGAAGGAGGGACAAGAGAGAGTTCACATGAGTCTGTTAGACATCCAAGTGGAGAGGTCTGGTATGCAGATGAGTAAAGAAGTCTAGACTTTGAGAGAGAGGCCTGGACAAGAGAAATACAGTTTGGAAGTGGTGTAGTTTGGTTTTTATTTCATAATTATAACCTGAACTCTGAAGTCTAACTAGCTTTTGAGAAGGGAAAAGACATATGGAATCCAAAGAATTATATCAAATAGAAAATGAAGATTACAATAAACAAGATTGAGACACTCTACTCAGCTACCAAATGGAATGGTTTTGTGAGTTAAGACTGAAAACAAAAGCACATTTATCGGACTTGCCCACCCTCAGCAATGGTGATTTTGCTGGTTTTGCCTTTCCTAGATCCAGCCTGGTTACATGCCACCCTCCACCTTGCCAAAGACCATGTCCTTACCTTTCAACCAATCATCTTAAAAGCGCAAAGGGAAAAGGCTGGGAGCCCATGGCTATAACATGGACAAGACACCAAGGCCTCATCTCTAAAATAAGGCTCATGTTAGCAAATTTCTCCCTGGAGATGGCCTTGCCACAAAGGTCATTAGGATTTGAAGTCACTACTCCACTCTGGGACACAATCCCAGGAACAACTCCATTCAACCACAAACTCCCAAATCATCTTCCTCAGAGAAGAGAAGTCTTGGAACCCTTTCTACATAAGCTGAAGGGAAACATAGTCCCAGGGATCAGTGCCAACTCCTGTGGCAACACTGAAATATACAAGAAGGTTGGCCACTGCTTGTTTTTGCTTTTGCTATCTTCTATTTTTCTTGTTTGTAGGCTAGTGAAACGAATCTAGTAGAGAGGAAAAATGGTAATATTAGAGATCACATAGTTACCAGAGCATTGTGCTTGAGTAAGTGAACACGGAGGGGTTCCAATCCAACAGGAGAGAGACCAACTTCATCTGGGAGCATGAAGTGTTCATCTACAGAAATAGGTGGGAAGGCAAACTATGTAATGCAAAGGTTGGTGGTATGTGGAAGAGTTTTCAGCAATGGAAAAGGATGGTCACATTTATCTTCTGTTCCCTGTGAAGTGATGAGACTGTAGGGGAAGAATTGAAGCAAAACACTCAGAAGTCTTCATTAGGACTCTGGGAAGGAGATGAGGGTGACTTGAACTTGAATGGGAGCTGTGGATGTGATGCAAAGTCATAACTGGGATATATTTTAAGGCAATACTCATGGAAATTACCTTAGATTTGGCAAGAAAGAAATGTCAAGGATGACTTTTATGCTTTTGGTTTTTGCAACTAGGATTACAGGTGCCATTATTTGAGGGAGGAAACTAGGCAAGGAAAGTTTTGGGATTACTTGTGACACTTTAATTCTGAGAAGTCTATGATGCAGCCAAGGTGGTCACATAAAGCAGGAAATAGTTGATAGCACCTCACGGGAAGATGAGCCCCCAAAAAAGACGAGCCTAGAGAGAACAGTGTGTAGAAGCTGATTCATACTGATTCTCAAAGAATTTTGTAAACCAGGTGTTGAACACAACCATCATTAAAAATTAAATTAGATCAACTTATAATTAAATAAATTATATTAAAAATATAGGTAATAAAAATTTAAACTCATGACTTTCCAGTTACTTTGCTACATTTTGCTATGATCCACATTCTTGAGATTACTTACATCTGTGTATCTTTACATCTCTTCCCAACTCCCCATTTGGTGTCATCACAGAGGTAGCTTGAAATTGGTCATGCTGGGAGTATTTATACCACGGTAATTGGCAAAAGCTTCAAATTAGAGCTTTATTTCCCCCCAGAGAGCTGGTTATTATATATTAAACTAGCACACTACTGTCTAGAGATATACATTTGTTTGTCACCAGAGATGGTTTTTATTCCACATTACTGAGATGAGTATAAATAGAGAAGACAAGGCCAGGACTGCACATTTAGATGTCAGAAGAGAAGGAAACATTTTTTAAAAAGAGAGACTGAGTATCAGTGGTCATCCTGATTCCCAAGATAAAAAATCAGGAGTACATGACATCCTGGAAGATGAGGGAAGAGTACATATACAGAATGTGATCAACTGTAGCCACTCTTGCTGATACGTAAGTTGATACTGAGAATTGACCACTCACTTTGCCCTTATGGGAGGTGGTTAGTGACTCTGACCAAAATGATTTCAGTGAAATGGTAAGGATGAAAATCTAATTGCAGGACGCTTCAGGAAGTATGCAATGCAAAAAAAAAAAAGTGACAAGAGTAAGTATAAGAAGGAGTTTGGCTTTAAAATAAAAGCAGAAAAATGAGACAGCAGCTAGAGGCAGACGTGTGTGAAGAAAGTGTGGTTTTGTTTTCAAAGAAAGGAGCTATTGTGCCATATTTGTATTCTTATGCAGAAGACCCCGCAGGTATTATAGATTGCTACTAACAGGATGGAGAAGGACCAGCTGCAAAGTCCTTGAAAAAGAAAGAGGATGGGATTGAGTACAATCAGTGGAGGGTTTGGCTTATACATACAGGAAAGAAACAGATCAACCATTGCAACATTAATTCTAAGGCAGAGCACGTGGTGTGGGAAACCAGAGTATGCCAGCCCAAAATATGCCACCTCGGTTTAAGAATTATTTTGAACTAGAGGCAAATGAGAATTTACAGATAGAGAAAGAAGTCCTAGACTTTCCATTATCTAAGAACAGAAATTTCTGCCAGCTGAGGATTGCCATAACTCCCCTCTCCCAAGGAAGTTTCTTGGCCATGAAGAAGACAGAAAGTCAGTGGTGAAAGGGACAGACACAAATCTTACTCAAGTGGTTTCCCCCATGTAGGAATCTTCCCACAGTCTGCTGCCCTTGGAAGCCTAAAATCCTTTTCCTTTGTCTTGTCACATTTCTACAAATTCATTGTTCTTTGTTAAGATTCTGTATAAGCCTAAGTTCTAACAACTCCTTTGAGTTTCTCATCAGTAGGTTCTCCCACATGTACACACAATGCACATGTTGATAAATTGTTTTTGTCTTGTTAATATATCTTTTTCAGGTTTTGGGGGTTTTTTGTTTTTTGTTTTTTGTTTTTTTTTTGCAGGTCCAACCACTGAAGCTAAGAATGTAGAGGAAGCTTTTTCTTCCCTACAGTGGATACAGGTGAAATGTTCCACCCAATCACCTGTCTACCTAACTCATACCACCCATACTTCAGGCTTCAGCTCAAGTGTAATTTGTTCCAGTGAGCATTCCTGGACCCCCAACTATGCCCAACTGGCCTTATCTGTGCTCTCCTAGCACCCCGACAAAGTGTACAATATGTCACTTTTCATAACGCATTGACACGGTCCCTTTCCGGGTGCTTCTCACAACCTGGTGCTCCTTAATAGAGCCCCTCGTGTCCCAGCCCCAGCACAGTACTGGCACATAGGAGATCCTCAATAAATTTTATTAAATGGAATTAAACTGAAGAAGGGCAGCAGGTATAAAAAAAAAGGAAATAATAAAGGAAATGTATCACCATTTATCGGGGATCCCATTCAGAAAGGAACCACAGGGGATTTCTATCTTGAAGATGGAGAAATAATGAAAATTAAATTTGTAAAAACTAAACCAAGGAGAAAATACACAAAAACCTGGCAAAAGAAAATATGGCATACTTTGGTATTAAGCAGCCTTCAATTCAATTTCAGAACACCAGTCTTCAAAGAAACATAGATTTTAAAATATCTCACAGAAATATTACTCAAACATAAGTGTGGTTTTCAAACAAACGGTTTTGGAACATTTTTCAATACCATGTTTATTTTTGAGAGATTCAAAAACACTGTTATCTTGTCATCTGTTCTCCAGATTTTTTTCCCCTAGTCATTTCTTTGCCTTTCCTATCACCTTAATTTAAAAGCAATCAAATGTGCTGTCACAGACCCTAGATTATAACTTTAGGTACAAAACAAATAATGAGCAACTCTTCTAAAAAAGAGAGTGCATAACCACTGCCTGAATACAATATAACTAAGGAGAGAAGGCAGACAAGAACTTTCTCTGATAACCTCCCTTAATATGAAATTGGTCCTTCAATCTTCAAGAAACCCCAGGTTCTATACTTAATAAATAATCCTAAATATATTCTGCTTTTCCTAGGAAGAATGAAGAACTCTGAACTCAGAGAACTTGCTTCCTTTGGACCCCTCCTAAGGCAGACATCAGACCTCAAACTCAGAGAATTTTGCTCTGACTCTGGTGTTCCTTGGAGGGCACTGAGTAATTAATTTTCCACTTTCCCCACCTTCTCCCCTCTACATCCCACCCGAATCTTCCTTAAAATCCCTGCACTAAATACTACTCCTTACTGCTTCAGAAGTCAGGATTCCTTATTCCAGTGTTTCCCAAATATGCCCTATCACGTGAGTCACCTAGTGTGCTCTAAAATACAGATTCAATACAAGACTTGCCTTTGGAGACTGATTCAGTAGGTCTGAGATGGAGCCCAGGCGATGTCCTAACAGAGAGATAACAGCCTAAGCTTTTATTTCAGTCATTTGATTTGTTTATAGGTGACCTCTTTCAGAGAAGCATTTAAGATGCCTAGCCACAGGCTGGACTAAGAGAAACGTCCAATGATTCACAGCGTGATGAGAAGCATCCCAAGCTGTCGCTGCTCTGCTGGGTAATCAACAGACCTGTTGTGCACCCAGTGCTCACCTGCTCAGCATGAATAGGAGATAAGCTGGGAGTCAAGCAATGGTGGTCTCCACTCTCAGCCTTTCACCATCAGCTGTGTGCAACTTATTTAAGACTCTGGCTAACACGTTTCTCACCTAAGAAGTGTTGGATTTCATGATCTGGGAGGGTAGCTGCCTACTTTACAGATAAAACAGGCCCATCCATCCCTGACCTCTCTTAGGCTTCTAGGGAAAATTGCTAAATATGATGGATAACTGTCCCACAGCCCTAAGGGATCCTTCTCTGAGCAAATGCAAAACTGAAATATTCCCTTTGCCGTTTGTTGTTACAGGTTGAATTGTATCCCGCCCCCCCAAAAAAATATGTTGAAGTCCTAACTCCCACTGTCTTAGAATGTGACCTTATTTGGAAATAGGATCCTAGCAGATATAATCAAGCAAAGATGGGGTAATACCGGATTAGGATGGGTCCCAATCCAATGTCCAGCATCCTTATATAATAAGGGAAGTTTGGACACAGAGACCATAAAACAACAGCTACGTGAAGACAGAGGCAAGACTGATCAATGCCTCTACAAGCCAATAACACCAAGGACTGCCGGCAGCCACTGAAAGCTAGAAAGAAGCAAAGAAAGATTCTCTACTAGAGCCTTCAGAGACAGCATGGCCCTGTCCACCTTGATTTCAGACTTCTGGCCTCTGAAACTGTAAGAGGATAAATTTCTACTGTTTTAAGCTACCCAGTTGGTAGCTTATTAGAGCAACCCTTGGAAACTAATTCACCATTTACCTGATAAAACACAACCACAGAATCATGGTAATTAGAACTATATTTAACTTAGAACTAATACTCATACACTTATTCACCTTTTATTTATTGTTTTGTTTTGTTTTTTAAAGAGAGAGAGAGGAAGCATGCAAGTGGTGGGGAGGACTAGAGGGAGAGGGAGCAGGAGAGAGAAAATCTTAAGCAGTCTCCACACTCAGTGCCGTATCCAACGCAGGGCTCCATTTCATGACCCCGAGATCATGACCTGAGCCAAAATCAAGAGTCAGACACTTCACCAACTGAGCCACCCAGGCACCCCACTTCTCAGCCTCTTTTAAAAAGAATTGTAAAAAAGGAAAAATTGGACTATAAAAGTGTGTACAGAAAGCAACCTCTCTCCCACCCCTGCCTCCTACCATCCCAGCTTCCCCTCCATGTGACACTGAAATCCAATGTTGTTAACACACCACCCTAGCAGTTTACAAATAGTGGAAAAGGAAGGAAACTGAACATGTAGGAATGGAAACATTTGGCATGCTAATCAACTGCAAAAAATAGCTTTATCAGACTGGAATGAGATTGGGGTTTTGCCGATGTGCCTGCCAGACAAAAATATTTAATGTTCTAGGACAGTAAAAGAAATACTCTGGAGTTTTGCTATAATGTTACCCGTTACAATTCAGAATTCGATGTATGGGTTCATCCTGGATGTCATTCAAATTGGGCTTATTATGGAAGATCCTCAGGGAGTCTTCTTTTAACAACTCACACACCTAAAACCTGGGACAAAGAATGCCTCCAAGCAGTCAGGCTCCTATGGAACCGTCTCATTCTGGTTGCTGTGGAAGCACTAAAATATTATAAATAGACCAGGAAAATGGGGGAAATGCAGTCTTCCAAACTGAACTTACTATACATCATTTGTTTCCTCTCTTCAAGGATTGGCTGCTAGCCATCAAATTTTCCAAAGACAAAGAGAAATGAACTATTCCCTCTGCTTCTCATACTATTGAACAACGCACTCGCTGAGAAATAAATGTTCCCCTACATCCGGTCTCCCAAATAAGACCTGTAAGACTTTCCTCCAGGAAACATACAAATAAAAATAAAGGCAGGTGGGATAAAAGAGGTCTGGTAGAGGACAGCATGATAATGAGGAACTTGCTGGAAACCCGTCAGAACAGTCAGTGCCTCTGTTAGTTTTGTGTGTGATTCCTAAAAAATACCCTGCCACTAGCTTTCTTTTTTTTTTATCTTAATGAAGTGGAAAGGGGAATAATTTCAATCTGCAAGAAGTTTCTTTTAATTGGCCTGTATGAAAAATTTGAAGAATAATATCATTTCCATGAAATGGTACTGGTAAATTTACCCATGGCCACCAAGAAAATAAGAGCCACTGACTTGACTGGAATTGACTCTAATTTCTGCCTCCAGATTTGGCAGAATAATCCTATAGCTGGAATTCAGATCTAACAAAAATCACTGCATGAGTACAAGTCATAATTAGGCAATTACGGGTTCTAATGATGTGACTGTTTGTATTTATACTGATAATGTAATTAGTCCTCATCAGATTATGGGCTCAAACAGACTAAAGATTTCTTTCCTTTTTTTTTTTTTTAAGTGCTCCTCATGCCAAAATCATTCTAAAAGAATTACGTTGTTATTACCTACAAGACAAAATATGCTTGTAGTCTTCTCTATATTTCTTAATGCACAGAATAGGGTGCAATAAAACATTACACAAACATAAAGCTTTCTTCTTGGGTCCCCCACCACTGCTTAACAGAAACACACACATACACACACACTCCAGAGGCATTAATGACTTTTCCATTGACTGCGCCTTCAATGCAGACATGTGTTATTTTTACCATAGAGTACTGGACTCTTGAAGTACAAAAGACATAAACACTAGGTATATTTTTCCTCAGATCTGTATTCATTTATGGAATAGCCAATAGTCTTAATCTCTCTAGATAGACTAGTTCTTCCTAGAGCACTTTATGGGATCTTTTTCTTCCCTGCTAGTTCAACCCTTTCTCATACCCCAAACATGAGCTGAATTCTCTATCTTATCCCTTAAGCTCCAGAAACTTAAAACATCTCATTTGTAGGAAACAGACACCCACCCAGCAAATTAAAAGTGAAACTCTTGCCTCAAAGACTTTTGAATCTTAACTCTAGCATTTCCCTGTCTTGAATATTCTGTCCATTTTATACTTCTGCTCCAGACATGGTACAAATTTGATCACCACATTATGCTCAAAACTCTTAAACACTTTTGTAAACCTACCTTTATCCCCATTCTGTCTTCAAAGAACTACACATTCACCTGTAAAAGAATTCTTCATGTAACTTATACTTAAGTCACATGTTATAATAGTTCTAACAATAGAGAAGCAAAATCAGACAGTGGATGACACAAGGGCTCTGTATCAGACTGCTCTGAATTCAATCCCAACTCTGTCAAGTACTGTCTGTGTGACCTAGGGCACTTTACTTAACTAGTCTGTTTCTCAGTTTCCTCATTGATAAGATGAGAATAATTTATATGTTTTTCATAGGCCCATTAAAAGGATTTAGTGAGAGATAAGATTTTTTAAATAAACAGTCAGAAAGATTCAAGAAACTGGGGCGTCTGGGTGGCTCAGTCAGTTAAGTGTCTGCCTTTGGCTCAGGTCATGATCCCAGGGTCCTGGAATTGAGCCCCGCATCGGACTCCCTGCTCAGTGGTGAGTCTGTTTCTCCCTCTGCCTGCTGCTCCCCCTGCTTGTGGTCTCTCTCCCCCATCCCATCAAATAAATAAATAAAATCTTTAAAAAAGAAAAAAGATTCAAGAAACTAAACATGAAATAGAAAAATTAATTAAATCCACATGGAGGGCAGTGGAGAAAAAATAGAGAAAGAAATTCAAATTAAAAATGTGAAAGGTGGGGTGCCTGGGTAGCTCAGTTGGTTAAGCATCTGCCTTCAGCTCAGCTCATGATCCCATGGTCCTGGGATCGAGCCCCGCATCAGGCTCCCTGCTCAGCGGGGAGTCTGCTTCCTCCTCTCCCTCTCCCCCAGCTTGTGTTCTTTCTCTCTCTGTCAAATAAATAAATAAAATCTTTTTTAAAAATGTGAAAGGCTCATGATGTGATGAGCACTGGGTGTTACATGCAACTGATGAATTATTGAACTCTACATCTGAAACTAATGATGTACTATGTATTGGCTAATTGAATTTAAATTTTAAAAAATGTGAAAGGAGCACCTGGGTGGCTCAACTGGTTAAGCATGCAACTCTTGATTTTGGCTCAGGTCATGATCTCAAGGTCATGAGATGGAGCCCCACTCTGCACTCCAAGCTGGGCATGGAGCTTGCTTAAGATTTTCACTCTCCCTCTGCCCCCTTCCCCCCACTTGCACACATGTGCACACTCTCTAAAAATAAAAAATAAATGTGAAAGCCTAACTCAAAAAGACATGTTAGCATGCAAAGAAAACTATAAACAGATTAAAATAATTGTAGAGAATATGAACAATATAGAAGATGAAGAGAAAGGAGACATCATATGGTACTTTGTATGAGAGATGTCAGAAATAGTTGTTTCTGGAGAAGAACCCAGAATAAATGTATTAGTAAACAAGCCAGTAGAAGAAAATCTTTCTAAACATAAGGAAATCCAGTGCATATAATCAAAAGGGGCTACTATTTTCCAAGAAACATCAAAGAAATGTTACACCTAACAACTTTGTGATACCATTTTCGAACGGCAATAACAATGATGATGATAGAATTCTTCATTCAGCCACCTCTTACCTCCACCCCACCTCCCGAATAGTTAGTTACTTATAGAAAAATAAAAACCAGCCTGACCTCTAACTTCTCTTCTGCAATATTAAATGTCAGAACTAAACTGAGCAAAATTCAAGCTATTACTGAAGTTCAAAGTATAAAGCATTTCAGTCATGCAAAGGCTTAGAAAACACACTTCTCTTTAAAGAAATTCCTTGAAGCCCTCCAACTGACCAAAAGAACAGAGCTAACAGGGTCCTTGAAGGTCAGTTAAAAATAGATATTAAGTCTAAGAATAAATTTTAAGTCTGGTTATAAAGTTGAATGCAAAGCAAAATATGTCCCCCAAAGGGAAGATACAGGATATAAAAACCATAATGCGAGTGCAATCACTAGGGTGTAAAATACAGGAGGATCAGTGTAAAAGACTCAATTCAGAGAGGGTAGTGGATGCTGTGCTGCTAGAGAAAGTAAAGGTGTCCTAGATTTCATCTGTCAAAGAGGAGGACCCAAAAGAAAACCCTTCAAGTATCCCCTATTAAACACGGTTTGAGAAAATTTTTGAGTTTCATGGAATGGAATCAAGATATATGTTTCCCAAAATATTTGACAATATAAAAGCAAGGAAAATAGACAGAAAATGAAAGAAACACTAGGGAGGCATTTCTGTTAAAGTATCAAACCACAAACAGAATTAGTAGCAACTATAGCAGATCTGTCAGCTATGACCTTGATATTACATAAACGGACATTATATGAGTTTCCCAATGAAAAGACAAATAGTCTCCTATTTGGTTACAAAATTAGAGAGATGGGGAGTGGGCTCTTAAATGTAGAATAGAAGCAGTTAAAGCATACTGATATAAGGTGACTTTTTTAATGAAGAGTGGGGTGAGGATTTTTGTCAAAAAAATAGCTATGGTCAAATATTAAAAGCAGATAAAAAGTAATTCTAAGTAAATATTACATGAGATAAAATCAAGTATAGAAATAATGATAGGATGTAAAATAATACAACTACCATATACTACTACTAACTATAATAACTACTAATAAAAATACAACTCCCATAAGTGTTAAGCACCAAAGTAATATCGTACCATTGTACATGAGGTAAACATTATTATATAAGTTTAAGGAAAGTATTAAAAAATAATATTAGTGGGGCACCTGGGTGGCTCAGTCATTAAGCATCTGCCTTCGGCTCAGGTCATGATCCCAGGGTCCTGGGATGGAACCCCGCATCGGGCTCCTTGCTCCGCAGGAAGCCTGCTTCTCCCTCTCCCACTCCCCCTGCTTGTGTTCCCTCTCTCACTGTGTCTCTCTCTGTCAAATAAATAAATAAAATCTTTAAATAATAATAATAATAATAATATTAGCAAGAGCCTTTAGCCTATCTTTGAAGGCTCTAGGAGTATTCTGCCTTGCCTTTACCTGGCTTCTGGTGGTTGCCACATTTGTGGCATTCCCTGGCATCCCATAGCTGTTAGTTACATCTCTCCATTCTCTGCCTCTGTCTTCAACTGGCCTCCTTACGCATGTGTCTCTGTATGGTCACTGGTCTGCTTGTAAGAACACTAGTCATTGGATTTAGGGCCTACCTTAATCTGAGTTCATCTTAACTAATTACATCTGCAAAGACCCTAGTTCCAAATAAGGTAACATTCTGAGGTCCCTAGTGGACATGAATTTTGAGAGGACCACTAGTCAATCTAGTATATTATGCTATAAAGAAAATCCTAAGAAATCCCCAACTTTGGAAATATTACAGATCACTTTCTCTGACTATGACAAAATAAAGCAGAAAAAGAATTACTTTGATATTTTAGAATTTTCTCCTAAAGTACTCTCAAGGCTGAGGAAGAAATGAGATCAATACACAATTTAAAAATAACGGTGAAAACTATACTTACAGAAATGTAAAGAATAGTTTAAAATGCACTCAGAGGAAAATTTGTTTTTAAAGTATTTCTTATTAAAAATGAAATGATTAAATAAGCTAAGCATTCAACTCAATATCCAAGGGAAATAACACAATAAAGTAGGAAGAAGAAATAACGAAGACAGAAGATACTAAAGATACAGCATCTAGTAAAATTGATAAATAAATCTAAATGACAGTTCTTCAAAAATATGAATAAAATAAATCTCCAAGCAGAATAAGCAGGGGGTGAGGTTGGGGGTGGGGAGGGAGAAAAAGAGAGAGAATGGCTGAAAAGACAACATAAACATTGGATGGTTAATGGGATATAATCACAGTAAACAGGATGGTTCTTAAACAGTACCAATAATGTTGCAGTTGCCATCATCAATCAATGTAGAGTCAAAGAAGAGATCCTTCTTCAGGAGTGGGACACCCATCTTACCTGCTGCCAGGAATGTGAATGCATATGGACACCCTCTCCAGGAATGGGAATTGTGCAAGGCCAAAGGGAGCCCCCTCACCCAAAGTCACACTTCCCTCCTTGGAGGCAGTGCACACATAATGACTGGTCAACTGGGGAAAATTCTGCAGAGCCAACCTAACCCCAGAGTTCCCTATAGTATCAGCTAAAGCCTCTGTTGCTACCATATCACAGTCCATTCCTCCCCCTGCCCAATATTGCTCCCCTCAACATTCACAGTGTACTTTGCACACAAATCTCAAAGGTTCCAAGTCCATCTCCCAGGGAACCAGAATTGCAATGGGAACTCTTTATGTCTGCCTCACCTCTGTCTTCCTTTGGTCTTTCCACTGTTCTGACCACAAATAGTGTCTGGTGCAAAATAGGTAATCAATATTGATAAAGAACCAATGAATAAAGAAGGCAGAAAGGAAAATATAAATTTAAAAAACCAACTCCAAAAGATACTGAGACCTGAAAATATTATGGGCAGAAGAAACTGGAAGGTATAAAAAAAGTACAAAATTGTCCCCTGACCCATCCCTCCAAAGACTCTGACGTGATTATTTTATGAATCAAAACATTTAAGGAGAAAGTAATTATGGACCACAGGAAAATGTGGCTATCTTCTCATATGAGTTTATGGAATAAACATATTCCTTATCCAAATATTAAAATCTGACAAACCAACCACAGATAATCTCCTTGTGGATATCTAGGAAAATCATAGATTAAAACATTGGCAAATCAAATCCAAAGACTATTGAAAGAATAAAGCATTGTGACTAAGCAAAGGTAAACTGTGAATGCTGAGATGCTTCAACATAGAGAAATCTGTTACCTTGAATCATCACATCATTAAGTCAAAGAAGACTATATAAGCATCTCCAAATATGCTAGAAAGGGATGAGGCAAAATTATCTTTATTCCTAATGAAATTCTTGAAAACTAAGTACAGATTAATACGTTAGCGATATAAAGAAGAATATTCATCCAAAACATCAAGCCATCAACATTCTTCTCAAAAGTCAACACTTTTAGATGAATGGGTGCCAAGCACTGGGATGGAGGAGGGCTTTGTAAGCACTACTACGTACATATTTAAGTTTCCGTTTGCCTGTAGGCATTACAAAAACTACTGAAAAAATCCAAAACAATCCAAGTTTTAACAAACCGAGGACATATTTATTACAGAAAACTGTATTGTGTCTGATAAATAAGCGACCGTTATAAAATGAATAAAAACAAGTTGAACACTCAATGGAAAAATGGGTCAGGACTACAAATAGGCAATTCACAAAAGAAGAAATAAGAACAGCCAATAAATATTTGAAAACAGAAAACATATTCAATTTTAGAAATTAAAAAACTGTAAATTAATAGGCCAGTGAAAAACCATGGTGATCTACAGATCTCAAATATAGATGCTGGGAGGGTAAATTGTTCCTACCTTTCTCAAGAGCAGTTTGGTAACATGTATCAAAAGCCTTAATATTTATAGATTCTGATTCAAGTAAGTCTGCATACAGGAGTCTCAATAATGTCACAAAATGTATGTATAAAAATGCTTAGCAGTTTGTTATAATATAAAAATAAAAGCAATCTAAACATCCAGAATTAGAAAATGGTTAAGTAAATTATGATCTATCCACATGGTGGAATTATTTACTACCTCTAAAAATAAAATTTTCTAAAAATTTTTAATAACAGGAAAAATAATGATATATAATACAAAGGTAGAAGAGCGAGATATGAAATAGTTTGTAGTATATGATTCCTTCAAAAATATGAAAATGATTTAAAAACCTGGAAAGAAACATGACATAAGACTGAGATGGGTTTTCCCTTGGTTGTGGGATTACAGTTGTCTTTTCTGTTTTTTTGTACTATTTTGCATTTTATAAGTTTCATTAAATGAATATGTATTGTGTTTATAGTTTGGGGAAAGGCACATTATTGAAATTGAAATTGTATTTCCTCCATTCTGATGACAGAGATCTAAATAAGTCCTTTGCCTTTTCCACATTAAATTTTCTGCTAAAAGAAATACTATGTAAGACCCGTTGGCCTATTAGCCAGATAGTTTCCTTGGCATCTGAGTGATGCATCGCAAGTGACACAAGGCTTGTTTCTGAAACTTGCGGAATAATATGTGGGACAGAAAAAAAACCTGAAAAACCTTGAGAGTAAGTACTGTTAACAACCTCCAGGGCTCCTGGAAATCCATGCATGTCAGTATTTAATGTGTGCAAATTAATCCCTTTAAAGGCAAGAGCCTTCCATAGCCTACTTTGCCATTTTCTGCTTAGAATACTGGGACCGGATGGAATTAGGTTAAACTGAACTCTGTAGATAACTTTGGAAAGGTAAAACTGGAAGCAGGAGAGGGAGGAGCATTGGGTTGGGAGGAAGGGAGGGAGGAAAGAGGAAAAGTCAAATAAGGGCCTGAGAAGAAATCAGGCCCGCAGTGCTTTCATTCCTGCTACTTACATAGAAAAGACTTCACTCAGAAGAGACAATAACTTACTCTATGCACTGCAAGACCCAAACATGCCCATTGTTAACCTCGGTCTGCAGAAGAGGAATCTTTCAAATGAATCAACACAATAGCCCACCTAAACTTTACTTGGTCAATAATCAAGGTGGGGAGAGAAGGCAAGATTCTGATCTCCTGTCTTGTATCAATTTTAAAGCAGTGTCTCATTGTATATTAAAGACTTCCATTGTGCTAAAGTGCAGGAAACTAATTGGAATCATTCTGGCTTTCGTGACTCATAAACTTAATGCTCTTTTAGCATCATTTTGGCTGAGCAGATTTCCTAACCACAGTTTAATAGCAAAAGACATTTAAAATAACAATCTCAAAAGTCTTTCCAACCTCTCCAATTAGAGTAAAATAAATTGGCTCTTAGAATTAGAGGCTGTGCCTTCACAGGCTATGGAATATCTCACTGGTTTTACGTATCTTAACTATGAAGGAAAATGACAATTACTAATACTCCATTTTCATCTTGCTCCTAGTTACCAAATATTTCTACTAGAAATGAAGCCACCTACTTGGTCACGTACTTTATTTATTTATTTATTTTAATATGTCACTTTGTGCAACCTAGGAAACAGAATCAAACTAAGGCAGTCTAGTCTATCTAGGGATCCAGGCTGAGTCTTACAGTCTTCAGCAGAATTACATCATAATGCAAGGTGCTGACAACAGGTTTATAATCTCTAAATAACAACCACTTAACTACATCTTTTTTCCTTAGGGAACAGCCAAAGTCCAATCCTTAAAGGCATGATATACAGAACACTTGATCTACAAAGAAGAGAATAACCCAAATTATATGTAGGCCCACTTACTGGTGGACCAAATCAAATCTGACTGGTGCACAGAGAAAGTGTTCACCTTCTGGAAACTTGCTGGGAGATTTAAAAAAGTCCTGGCTGCTATTAATAAGAAAACAAGTAAAAAATATTACAGAGGCACCCACACACTGACATTTGATTTGCCAAGGTCTTCCACTAGAACACAAAGTGATAGAGTGTAGGGGTAAGATACTTAGATGTTTTCAAGATAAATTACAAGTAATATGAAATTTGACATATTAAATTCTTCCATTTGCTACCAGAACTGACAATGAGGACTATTTAAAAGAAATGCTGAACTCTAAAAAGGGTGGCAGCAGTAACACTCTCCACTACAGGGTAATCTCCTGCTTTCCCACATCATTAACACTGCTACTCTTCCAAGATAGATACTTGTGGGGAAAAACTTGTCAGCTTTTGACAGAGCCAGGAGATGAAAAATAGAGCATGTGCTAATTAGTTAATTTGTAATTGTAAGCTCAGTTGACATCCTGAGGATGGACCCATAAAATCTGGCCATTCTCTAGTTTAACATCTGCAAACTGCAGAACTCCTTAGCCCTTGGCCAGTTTCTTCTCAATATCTAAAAGCTGTCTCAGTCCCATCTGTGACTCTTCTCCTCAGGGTTGAGGGTTGGTGCTGGTCATTAAAATCTGGAACGTCATCGTGGGAGTAACCCCGGTAGCCTTTAGATGCATGGTAGCGATGCGCAGGTGGTGAAATCCTGGCGGGAACACCAGGATGCCAGTGATCAGGACGGGAACGGCGCGGTCCGCCCCCACTTTGCTGGTAGAGCCAGCCAGCCGGAGGGAGCCTATGGTTATGAGAAAGGCACCAATCAAAAACAGCACTGTAGCAAGCGCAATGGCCTTAGATGGGCTCTTAGGAGGGCTCTCCTGAAACTGAAGGTCAGTGTAGCCATTGTCTGCACTGGAGAGCCTTGAGTATTTCACTTTACTACTGGGGATTCCAGTAGCCAGGTTGGTACGAGACGGCATCATAACCCACTGACACAGCCACAGTTGGAGCGCCGCGCCCAGCCCCCCGCGTGCCGACAGCTCGCTCACGGTTGACTGTAGAGTCGCCTGAGGCCTCGTGGCACGCCTCACCCAACTCTTGGTCGTGTACTTTAATTTGGATCATTTTCTCATGGTTTGGCTTGGCTTTCACTCATTTTCTTTTAGTTATTTTAGCTTTCAGTGGGTCTCTAGGAAAGGCTATGAGGCTTGGCATGTGGAGCAATCAAAAGGATTTTCTTTTTCTTTTTTTTTTTAATTTTATTTTCATGTTATCATTGTCAGTTAATATTAATTGGGTTCCAGGCTTTGTTATACCAAACCACAGACAAGTCTCCCCCGTATCTTTGCATTCTAAAGAACGATAGATAATCATTTGGCTCCATCATGTCTTTGTGATCTTTTTTTGTCCTTATCACTTACTAAGTAGAAATAGTCCCCGATCCTAAACCAATTCTTAGCGAAGGTATCGGATTGGTGGGCCACCAGGTTTGAGGACTGATCCTGGGGACCTTATTTTATTATGCTCGTATGTTTAGTCCAAGGTTGTCTAAGTCAACCTTGATTTCCGGTTTGAAAGTACACAAATGGAGTTCTTTTCTGAGACTTTAAAGACAAAATAACTAGTTAAGAAAAACCAAAACCAAAGTGATTCAACCTTTTACTTGGACATAATGATCTTATACATACACACATTCCTATAATATATCATACACATATTTATCAGCAATCTCTCCTCAGTAGGATAGCTAATATCGTACCTACAACATTCCTTTGGGGAATTTCCTGTCTTAGGCTCTCCAAGTGTAGAACCTCTGTGCGTGGAGGGACTAGGAATTAAAAGTCATTTGGAGGGGCACGTGGGTGATGCAGTTGGTTCAGCGTCTGACTCTTGGTTTCAGCTCAGGTCTGATCTCAGGGTCTTGAGATCAAGCCCCATGTGGGGCTCCACACTCAAGGGCAGAGTCTGTGCTCCTCCTCCACCCCAAAACAAATAAAATAAATAAATCTTTTTAAAAAGCCATTTGGAAATACAAGAAACTATGAAATTAAATTCTGTCTCAGCCCAGTGTGTGCACGTTTTGCTCCCCTCTATGACTCTAGGTCTTCTTTGGAATTTGACCCAGACCGGTTTCTCTGGTGTCCCACTGGCTTCTTCCCCATATGACAGTATGTTGGCTTTCTCACTTCCACTTGTTTTTCCTGGTGTTTACTGAGTTCCTATTCTGCCTCAGTTTGTGTAGTTGGATACAACCTGCTTTTCATTCTTGGTTTGGCTCAAGAGCTCGAGCTTCCACTATTTGGACTTTGATTTATGGCCTCGCCACATCCACACACTCCCTTCCTGCACTTCTGAATGCATGGACGCTCTAACGGAAGGGTAGGGACAACCTCAACCATGCTCCTCATCTCCAATATTTTTCTTCGTATCAGCATTTCCTGATCCTTTTCCATCTTTTAGGTTCCTCACAGGTAGACTGCTTACACTGTGCAATTTCCAGGTATAATATGATATATATACATATATATGGTTATACATACATGCATGTGCGTGTGCCCACGTGCGTGTATAAAGCTTTGGCTTTTTCTTCCCAAAAGTCAATAAGTTTTTCTTTCTGATTCCTTTTTCTCAGTCTCTACCTTTTCTTTCACTCTATAGATATAATTCTAGAATATCAAAATCTGTCTGACAATTAAGCAGGGTAATTCTCACTGAGAAAGGACCAACTACCTTTTCTTTGAACGGAGGTTTGTCTGTGATTCTGAAGACTATAGTTTTAACCTCTTCATTACACTCCTGCCACACCATAGAAATTAAATTAGAAGCCACTCTGAGGGCACACAAGAAATGTCCCTTCACAAGCTTAAGTATATTAGTAGAACCTCACAGCCTATATAACCCCCCTCGTTTAGTAGTGGACAAATCAGACACCTCAGTCTGTGCACATGTGCCTTCCTCAATTTTAGAGTAGCCTAAGTGTTCTACTAGATATTTTATTAATCTGTACATGGGATCACAAAGACAAGAGTCGTGAGACAGCACCACCAAGGTTCCAAGGCAGCCCCTCCATACCTGGGTATAGTCTCAGGATTGAAGCAAATGGCAATGGGCAGGCAGGGTAATCTGGTACACAGCATCTCTGTTGTATGTGGATTCATTCACACAAGCTTTACTTTTATTATATTTTAGCTGCTAAGCCAAGACCAACCAGGAGAAGGCAGTAGAGGCTAAACAACAGAAACTTTAAATCTTCTTTAAAGTGAAAAAGAAATAATCTGATGGGGATTATTTATAGGATAAACCTCTGTCCATGTTGGGGAACCAAGGAAGCTTTTCCAATACTATCATCATCTGCACAGCCTCACTCCTGCTCACCTCGGCAGCTCTCTTCATGTTCCCCTACCAATTCCCCCATCCCTCCGTAAATATCAAAATACGTACAACATAGAAACTGGAAAAACCTCTCAATTATAAAGCTGCCCAATCCATCTTTAAATTCCCAAGCTTCTTTCTCTAGCATTACCAGAGAAGGCCCAATTTAATTTTTAGATACCATTTTTTAAGAGCTTACGATGCTTTTATATGACAAGATATACTTACCAGGAGCCCTCAAAACCACTCTGCTTCACACCCACAAAAATACAAGACCACTTGTTTCAAATGCAAAAACATTTCATACATGTAAAGAAGGGCAATTCTTGCTGAATATGGAACATTATTCCCCAGTGGCACTGGGAAGTGAATGAAGGCTGTTCACTCAAAGCCAGAAAGAGGATTCTAATTAGAACTTCAGCCCCTGACACTGGGAATCCATTCACTCCACTAGCTGCTCCAGGGCACAGAGTAGGATCACCTCTCTGCTCAGCAGGACCCTGGAGAGAAAAGACAAAGTTGCTATCGGGACATTTAGGCAAGTCCCATTCTTCTACTGATCAAAGTAGCATGGGCTTCGTTAAGTAGTAAGCCACACTCCTAGCTGTTTTTGTTTGGGTGGTTGGATTTTCTAGGGTAGTTTTTACCAGATTACCCCAAGCAAAAGTATGAAGTTGCTTCAAGCCTTTCTCATCTGCAATTCCTTCATTAATGCTACCTTTTATTCTCCTCCCCAAGTGCACAGGGTCTCTACACTGACCCCCACACTGCTCAGGGATCTCCTCAGAAGCCCCCCACTAAGACATTCCTTGGGCCTTCCCTTGTCTGTACTAATCTTTCATTCCCTCCCCAGCGGAAACTTATTCTTAGTTAAACCTCTCCACAGGAACAGTATCAGGCTTTCTGAATCTTAACACATGATCTTATTGTACTACTTAAAACCACACTAGATATATAAGGGATGAGTACTTTCAATTGCTAGCTAGCACTTTGACCTCAATTTTCTTTTTTTTTTTTTCTTTTTGGCCCACCCAGGGGGCCCCTAGGTCTTCTCATAGCCATTTCAAGAAAAAGTGAGCAAGGGGCTCCTGGGTGGCTCAGTCGGTTAAGCCTCTGACTCTGGGTTTCAGCTCTGGTCATGATCTCATGGACTGTGAGATCCAGCCCTGGGTCTGGCTCCCCACTCAGCGGGAATTCTCTCCCTCTGCCCCTCACCCCACTCACGCGCGCACGCACATTCTCTCTGTCTCTCTCTAACATAAATAAATCTAAAAAAAAAAAGTGAGTGAGGACATGGAAAAGAGAGCCTTCTTTTCTCTTTGTGAAAATATATTAAATATGCAGATAAGAAAAGAATATCATGAACTCCTATGAACGTAATACCCTGCCTTATCAAACATTAATATTATTCCACATTTGCTCCAGAATTACCTCTTTTAGAAAATATTACAGGGGCGCCAGGGTGGCTCAGTCGTTAAGCATCTGCCTTCGGCTCAGGTCATGATCCCGGGGTCCTGGGATCGAGCCCCACATCGGGCTCCCTGCTCCGCAGGAAGCCTGCTTCTCCCTCTCCCACTCTTTCTGCTTGTGTTCCCTCTCTCACTGTGTCTCTCTCTGTCAAATAAATAAATAAAATCTTTTTAAAAAAAAAGAAAATATTACAGAAAGTATTAAGCCCCACCCCCTTCTTCTACTTACTTTCCTCTAAAATAAATCTCATCATGAATGGTTCTATATATTTGTTCCATATTTATAACCATAGACATTATTTAATAATGCTTTATGGTTAAATCTTTCTACAAGCAGAATCATATTGTATACATCATTCCACAAAGTATTTTCACTCAATGTTATGTTTTTTTAATTTATCCATGCTTACAGATGTACCTCTAGTTTCCTCATCTTAGTTGTGGTATAAGCATTCATTCAGATAACTAAACCATAATTTATTTATTCTTCCTTCACTTGGTAAACATTTAGATTGAATGTTACAAGGGACATTCTATAGTTTCTGTTTTTCCACACGTACAAGAGTTTTTCTGCCATATACAGAGCAGCGGACTTGCTGAGTCAGAGAGTGTATTCCTCTCTAATATTAATAGATATTACCAAATTGATGTCCACAGTGGTTATATCAGTTCACACTCCCACCAGTTTCAAGTTACCATTGCTCTGTATCCTTCTCATAGGATAGAAGATTATATTAATCTTTGCTGATGAGCATAAAAGGATACCTCACAGTATTTTTGAACCATGCTTCTTACAGAAAGTGGTTATGACTATCTCAGCACAACTGTGTGACATATATAAATCTGCTTGTATTTTCCAACCACATCTTTATATATGTGTGTAATGATGTACTTTGAGGAAAAAAGGAGTAAATTTTTTAAATGGGGTATATTCAAAATCCAAGATGCATGTTTGCATACATGCAAGCCACTCTGTAAAAACTGGCCACCTAGAAGGAATAAATAAATGGACGTTGCATCAACTCACAGCACAAGTTTATCCGAGCAGAAGACCTACATGAAAATAACACCTGAAAAGTCTTCAAGAATTAGCTTTCATGGTCTGTAGACTCTTGATGGTAACATCAGATTAAGTGGCACCTACATTTCAGGCATTAAGTCTAATTTCTCAGGTGGGACTTGGTTTCCTACTTACTGAAGTAAAACTATGGCCGGTATAAGAGGCAGTGCTTTTTTTTTTTTCTTTTTCTTTTTCTTACCACATCTCAGTACGTTAAAAATACTTCACGTATATTGGGCATGTAAAATGTGCCACACACCATGGCAAGCACTGCATCTGAATTATTTCCCTTAATCTTCATAACTATAAACATGGTTCTATTATTGTCACCATTCTAGAATTAACAAAACTGAGAGTCTAAAAGATTAGGTGAAATCACAGAGCTTGTAAATGACACAAGTGTCTAGTTCTTTCTGATTGAGAAGTCTTAGATATTCACAACTAAACCATGTCGCCCAATTCAAAATTCAGACACCTATATAACTATTTTTGAAAAAGTGCTTCTTAACGTTAGAAATGCAAGCTTTTTCTCTTTCTGTTCTACTTCTACCCTCAAAGACAAAACAATCCCACATGCATTTGAAGACAACTCTCATATCTCCCTGAATCTTCTCTTCCCCATGTAAGACACTCTCCTACCTTTCCACTATTTTTGTCTTTATGTTCCCCACCTTTATATCCCGACTACTCTCCTCTGGGTGAGCCTCAGATATGGTCCCCCTCTGAAAGTATTATGCTCAGAACATATTGCAACAGCATATGTCCAAGGAATATTCAGTACAATGGATTCATGAGCTGCCTCATTCTGTACCTTATACTCTACTAAATGCTGCCCTAAATCATACTGGCTTTTATGGCAGTCATACCACACTGTTGACTCCTTCTGAGCTCGTGCCAACAATAATTCCCAAGTGATCTTTAAACACGTATTTCCATTAACCCATGTCTTTCTTAACCTGCATTTTAACAGTTTTTACTTTATCCAAATGTAGGATATTACATTTGTACCCATTAAGCCTTATTTGTTGCAGCCTGCTGAAATTATTTTGGTTCTTGATTCTTTCAGTTTACTGGAATTTACTCTGTACATGATCTGTGTGCTATCTTTGTCTTCATCAAATTCGTTGATTCAAATCTACTCAGTGGTCTCGATAACAAGCTTTGTACTACATTCACAAAAACATTTCTTCCAACTCACACTGATCTCTTCAAAAAGTCATCCTGAGTCATAGGGTTTGATCCTTTGTGTAAATCCATCTGAATGTATTAGCACCAACCTCACATTTCTTCATCTTGACAACCAGGATATCATTAAAAACTCTGTAAAATGTCTTTGTAAATTTCAGATAAACTATATCTATTTTTCCTGTAACCTTGACAAGGAAAAAAAAAGAAATAGAGCTATTTAGTGATAATATATTCTCAATGACCCTATATTAGATATACTTTATGGTGCCCCCTTTATAATAACTCTTTCACCTGTCTTGTAATAAGTTCTAGAGTTTTGCTTGGTATCTAAAATAAACTTACTGGTTAATAGAGATGGAATTCACTTCTCTTTTTCTCTTTGACAGGAAATGAAACTTCACTTCCAGGAAATGTGTAGTAAGCTGTGGTAGGTCAGTGATTCTTCTTGCAACTAGCGGAGGAAAAGCAAATAAACTGCAAAAATTGTATGTTTAAAAATACCGGAAAGCTGTGGAATCAATAAGTACTAGCACTAAAATTTCAGAATCCAAAGAGCTTTTCCTAAGAGAGTTAACAATCACCAGCCATTTTCTTTCCTGGGGTCATGTAACAATTCCAAAATAGGCATGAGGATTGAGGTTGGCCCTTGGAGAGGGATTCTACTGAGGAAAGAAGTTATGAATTTAGAGGCTTCACAGGGGCTGACCTGTATTAAAAATTAGAGAAGTCCTCGATACAAGGTTAGTTTTTGCAAAGAGTCAGTTCTTGAGTTCTGAGGCAGCTTGCAAAACTGGAGGGGCTAAGATGGAAAGGCAGAGTAAAACCTTTCACAGTTTCTTGATTCTTTGGATAAAAAATACCGCAAGAGTGTACTTTACGACTTACTTAGTTGCCTGTCAGACATTTACCAGATTTTGAAGCTATACAGGGCAAGAACCTAAAGAGCTATGCTCAAAACCTCCAGTGGTCAGAATTGAATCCTCCTAATATGTTAACACCAAGGAGACAAAGACCCACAAACAACTCAACCAGGGATAAACCAGAGGTAAACTAGATCTTAGAAAAACTCTAACCCAGTGCCATCACAGATCATCTAGGACTAGATGTGCCCATCAAACTATTTACCTAACAGAATAAAGTGAGAACCTTCTTTAATGGAAAACAGCATCATCTACAACCTCCATGGTTCTTTTACTCACATTGTCATACTATAAAAATTTGCTAGGTACATAAAGAGTTAGAAAAATATAACTTCCAATCAAAAGAAAAAACATAAAACAGAAGATAATTCAGATATTAACCACAATAAGCAAAACTTAAAAAGACTTTTATGAGACAATTAACAAAATGTAAAAGCGACCTACAGAATGGGAGAAAATATTTGTAAACCACATTTCTGATAAGAGATCAATATGCAAAACATATAAAGAACTCATGTAACTAAATAACAAAAAAGCAATCCAATTTAAAAATGGGCAGAGGAACTAAATAGTTATTTTTTTTTCCAAAGAAGACATATAAATGGCCAACAGGTACATGAGAAGATGTTCAACATCACTGATAATCAGGGAAATGTAAATCAAAACCACAATGCGACCTCATCTCACACTTGTTAGAATTGCTGTCATCAAGAAGACAAGAGATAACAAGTGTTGATGAGGATGAGTAGAAAAAAGAATCCTAGTTCACTGCTAAAGGGAATGCAAATTGATGTAGTCACTATGGAACAGAGTTTGGAAGTTCCTCAAAAATTTAAAAATGAAACTACCATATGCTCCAGCAATCCCACCTCTGGGTATATATCCAATGGAAATGAAAGCAGAATCTCAAAGAGATATTTGCACTCCATGTTTTTTGGAGCATTATTCACAACAGTTAAGATATGGAAACAAGGTGTCTGTCAGTGGATGAATGGATAAAGAAAATGTGAGATACACACACACACACACACACACACACACACAGGAATATTATTCAGCAATGAGAAAAAAAGGAAATCCTGCCATTTGTGACAATATGGGTGGACAGTGAGGGCATTACACTAAGTGAAATAAGTCAGACAAAGAAAGATAAATACTGTACAATCTCACTTATATGTGGAATCTAAAAATAATGAACTTATAGAAATAGTAGAATGGTGGTTACCAGTGACTGAAGGGAAGGAAGAAGGATGGAGAGATGTTTGTCAAAGGGTACAAACTTCCAATCAGATGAATAAGTTCTGGGAATGTAATGCAGAGCACTGCAATTTTAGTTAACAATAACGTATTATATACTTGGAACTTGTTACCATAACTTTTTACTACAAAAATAATGAGGATTATATGATATGATAGAGGTATTAGCTAGTGCTGTGGTGCTAGTCATTTTACAATACATAAATATATCAAGGGGCACCTGGGTGGCTCAGTCAGTTAAGTGTCTGCCTTCAGCTCAAGTCATGATCCTAGGGTCCTGGGATGGAGGCCCTGTGTTGGGCTCCCTGCTCAGCAGGGAGTCTGCTTCTCCCTCTCTTTCTACCCCTCCCCCCACTTTTGCTCTCACTTGCTCTCTCTCTCAAATAAATAAGATCTTTAAAAAAATAAATAAAAATAAATGTATCAAATCAACATGTTTTACATCTTAAACTTACAAAATGTTATGTCAATTACATCCCAGTAAAGCTAGAAAAAAATTTTTAACCTTTTATGGAAATGTGAAAGAATGTAAAGAAGAGAGGAAACTGAGGAAAAATATGAAGAATTTGAATCTATAGAAAAGAAACAAGTAGACACATTTTTCTATAACTAAGAAATACACTATCTGATATTTAAATCTCATTGTTGGTTCTGAATAACACATGAGGAAGACATTAATGAATTGCAAGACAAATCAATAGAAAAAAAATCCAAACTAAAAAAAGAAAGAAAGAAAATAGCAGAAAGAAAAGGGAAGAAGAGGAACATAAGACTAAAAGTGGGAATCAGTTTAAAAAAAGAGAGAGAAATTGGGGCACCTGGGTGGCTCAGTTGAAGCATCTGCCTTCAGCTCAGGTTGTGATCCCAGGGTCTTGAGACGAAGCCCCGCATTGGGCTCTCTGCTCTGTGGGAAGCCTGCTTGTCCCTCTTCCACTCCCCCTGCTTGTGTTCCCTCTCTCACTGTGTCTCTTTCTGTCAAATAAATAAATAAAATCTTTAAAAAAAAGAGAGAGAACGTCCCAGAAAGAGAGGTGAGCAAGAATGAAGCAGGGGAAAAAAATACCTGTAAATATTGAAAACTGATGAAAAATATCACCCACAGATTCAAAAACCAAAAAACAAAAAAAACCACAGTAGGATAAATGCTTAAAAATCCATAATTAGGCACAACTGAATTAAATTGCCAAATATCAAAGACAAAAATTCTAAAATCAGGCAGAGAATTGATCTATAAATTCAATGGTATCCTCATTAAAATTCCAGTGGGATTTTTTGTGGAAATTAACAATTTGGTGCTAAATTTTATATGAAGATGCAAAAGACATATAATAACCAAACCAAGGGTTTTTTTTTTCCTTAAAGGACAAAGTTTGAGGACTTACACTACCCAATTTTAAAACTTACTATTAAAGCTATATTGAGACAGTGTGGCACTGGCATAGAGACCTATAGACCAATGGAACAGAGCCAAGAATTCAATAATAAACACATATTTATGGCCAATTGATTTTCAACAATTTAACAGGAAAAGGATAATATTTTTAACAAATGACACTATGATAACTGGATATTCTTATGCAAAAATATCAAAAAGACCTTAGATCTTAGACATTTACATAGAAAGAAGAAAATATAGGGAAAAAATTAAATACGAGTGACCTTAGGCTAGGCAATGAATTTTTTGATATAACCCCAGAACATGAGCTAAAAAGAAAAAAAATGATAAACTTGACTTCATTAAAGTTAAAAAAAAATTCTGCACTTCAAAGAATACCATCAATAGGGGGGCGGAGCAAGATGGCAGAGGAGTAGGAGACCTGGATCTCGTCTGGTCTCAGGAATTCAGCTGAATAGGGATCAAACCATTCTGAACACCTACAAACTCAACAGGAGATCGAAGATAAGAATAGTAACAACACTCGGAACAGAAAAACGACCACTTTCTGGAAGGCAGGACGTGCAGAGAAGTGAATCCGAGGTGTTATTCAGGAGGATAGACGGCGGGGGAGGGGGCCTCCGACGGCCACTTCTGGCAAGTGATAGAGCCGCGGAGCACAAAATCGGAACTTGAGAAGTCGGCTCCGCTGAGGGACGTCGCTCCAGTGGCTAAGCGGGGGGTGGAACCCTCGCGGGACAGTGTGGTCTCAGGACCCTCGGGGTCACAGAAAGACCGGGGCTGCCTGAGTGCGGCAGAGCTCCCAGGTGTCGGAGCGGGGAAGCCGGCTACAGAGACGGAGCCGAGGCGCGGGCTCTCAGCTCGGGGTTGCCATAAACTGATCTGCGGCCCAGTCGGGCCACTGCTCCTCCAGCAGGGACCCAACAGGCGGCAGATCCGGGGAGACTCCCCTTCCTCCCCAGGGAGGAGTGGCGTGGGAGCGCACCGCAGGGATCTGCTGGGTTTGGAGACTCCACACGGGGTCAGGTGCCAGAGATAGAAACACTCAGTCACAGGCCGGGAGAGCATGGAGTGCGGCTGGAGACGGGGGAGACGGGAGTGACTGCTTTTCTCTGGGGGCACAGTGAGGAGCGGGGCCCCAAGTTCTCAGCTCCTCGGGGTGGAGATTGGGAGGCCACCATTTTCACCCTGGTCCTCCAAAGCTGTACCGAGAGCTTGCAGGGAACAAAAGCTCCTGAGAGCAAACCCGAGCAGATTGTTTAGCCCGGACCGACAAGGGCGGGGCAATTCCGCCTCCGGCAAAGACATTTGGGAACCACGGCAACAGGCCCCTCCCCCAGAAGATCAGCACGAACAGCCAGCAAGCCAAGACCAAGTTTACCGATCAAGGAGAACGGGAGAACTCCAGGGCTAGGGGAATACGGCACATAGAATTCATGGCTTTTTTACCATAATTCATTAGTTTTTCAAAGTTAATTTTTTTAACTTTGGGTTTTTTTTGAATTTTTCTTTTTCCCTTTTTCAGCCAACATCTTATCAATCCCTTTTTTTAAAAAAACATTTTTTATTTTTCATTTTTAGAGTCATATTTTTATCCCTTCATAGTAGTTACCCTTATTTTTGGCATATATATATAAGTTGTTCTCTCTTTAAAATTTTGAGATACAATTTCTTCTAACAGATCAAAATATACCCTAAATCACTAGTGTATGGTTTTGTTCTAGTCTCCTGCCTGATCACTTTCTCTCCCTTTTTTTTTCATTTTTTTTCTTTTTTCTTTTTTGTTAAAATCTTCTTTCTTTTTAAAAAAAACTTCTTATCAATTCCTTTTATAAAATCTTTTATAATTTTCATCTTGACAAACATCTTCCATCCCTTCATTGTATCAACCCTTATTTTGTACATATATAAGTCTTTCTTCCTTTAAAATTTTAGCAGGCACTTTCTTCTAACAGACCAAAATACGCCCAAAATCTAGTGTGTGGCACTGATCTATGCACTAGCCTGATCATATTTGATCATATTTTTTTTGTTTTGTTCTGTTTTTGTTTGTTTTTATCTTTTTCTTTTTCCTTTTTTTTTTTTTCCTCTTCTTTCTTTCCCTTTCTTGTACCCTGGTTTCAGGTCTTTTCTGATTTGTATAGAGTATATTTGCTGGAGACGTTGTTAACCTGTTAGCATTCTGTTTTCTCATTCATCTATTTTCCTCTGGACAAAATGACAAGACGAAAAAAATCACCTCAGCAAAAAGGACAAGAGGTAGTACTGTCTGCCAGGGACCTACTCAGTACTGACATTAGTACGACGGCGGACCTAGAGTTCAGAACCGTGACTTTAAAGATACTAGCTGGGCTTGAAAAAAGTGTGGAAGTTATTAGAGAAACCCTTTCTGGAGAAATAAAAGAACTAAAATCTAACCAAGTTGAAATCAAAAAGGCTATTATGAGGTGCCATCAAAAATGGGGGCACTAACTGCTAGGATAAATGAGACAGAAGAGAGAATCAGCAATATAGAAGACCAAATGATGGAAAATAAAGAGGCTGAGAAAAAGAGAGAGAAACAACTACAGGATCACGAGGGCAGAATTCGAGAGATAAGCGGTACGATAAGATGAAACAACATTAGAATAATCGGGATCCCAGAAGAAGGAGAAAGAGAGAGAGGGGCAGAAGGTATATTGGAGCAAATAATAGCAGAGAACTTCCCTAATGTGGGGAAGGAAACAGGAATCAAAATCCAGGAGGCACAGAGAACCCCTCTCAAAATCAATAAAAATAGATCAACACCCCGACATCTAATAGTAAAACTTACAAGTCTCAGAGACAAAGAGAAAATCCTGAAAGCAGCTCAGGAGAAGAGATATGTAACCTACAATGGTAGAAACATTAGATTGGCAACAGACCTATCCACAGAGACCTGGCAGGCCAGAAAGGACTGACAGGATATCTTCAGAGCACTAAACGAGAAAAATATGCAGCCAAGAATACTATATCCAGCTAGGCTGTCATTGAAAATAGAAGGAGAGATAAAAAGCTTCCAGGACAAACAAAAACTAAAGGAATTTGCAAACACGAAACCAGCCCTACAAGAAATATTGAAAGGGGTCCTCTAAGCAAAAAGAGAGCCTAAAAGCAGCATAGATCAGAAAGGAACACAGAAAATATACAGTAACAGTCACCTTACAGGCAATACAATGGCACTAAATTCATATCTTTCAATAGTTACCCTGAATGTAAATGGGCAAATGCCCCAATCAAAAGACACAGGCTATCAGATTGGATTAAAAAACAAGACCCAGCAATATGTTGTCTGCAAGAGACTCATTTTAGACCCAAAGACACCCCCCGATTGAAAGTGAGGGGGTGGAAAACCATTTACCATGCTAATGGACACCAAAAGAAAGCTGGGGTGGCAATCCTTATATCAGACAAATTAGATTTTAAAACAAAGACTGTAATTAGAGATGAAGAAGGACACTATATCCTACTTAAATGGTCTATCCAACAAGAAGATCTAACAATTGTAAATATCTGTGCCCCTAACATGGGAGCAGCCAATTATATAAGACAATTAATAACAAAAGCAAAGAAACACATTGACAACAATACAATAATACTGGGGGACTTTAACAGCCCCCTGACTGAAATGGACAGATCATCTAAGCAAAAGATCAACAAGGAAATAAAGACTTTAAATGACACACTGGACCAAATGGACTTTACAGACATATTCAGAACATTCCATCCCAAAGCAACGGAATACACATTCTCCTCTAGTGCCCATGGAACATTCTCCAGAATTGATCACATCCTAGGTCACAAATCAGGTCTCAACCAGTACCAAAAGATTGGGATTATTCCCTGCATATTTTCAGACCACAATACTTTGAAACTAGAAGTCAATCAGAAGAGGAAAGTCGGAAAGAACTCAAATACATGGAGGCTAAAGAGCATCCTACTAAAGAATGAATGGGTCAACCAGGAAATTAAAGAAGAATTAAAAACATTCATGGAGACCAGTGAAAATGAAAACACAACTGTTCAAAATCTTTGGGATACAGCAAAGGCAGTCCTGAGAGGAAAGTACATAGCAATACAAGCCTTTCTCAAGAAACAAGAAAGGTCTCAAATACACAACCTAACCCTACACCTAAAGGACTACCGAAAAAAACAGCAAATAAAACCTAAACCCAGCAGGAGAAGAGAAATAATAAAGATCAGAGCAGAAATCAATGAAATAGAAACCAAAAGAACAGTAGAACAGATCAACAAAACTAGGAGCTGGTTCTTTGAAAGAATTAACAAGATTAATAAACCCCTGGCCAGACTTATCAAAAAGAAAAGAGAAATGACCCAAAACAACAAAATCATGAATGAAGGAGGAGAGATCACAACCAACACCAAAGAAATACAAACAATTATAA
This sequence comes from Callorhinus ursinus, assembly GCF_003265705.2. Classification (NCBI taxonomy): domain Eukaryota; kingdom Metazoa; phylum Chordata; class Mammalia; order Carnivora; family Otariidae; genus Callorhinus; species Callorhinus ursinus. The sequence goes on along the minus strand of NW_027397079.1, from coordinate 29,105,424 downwards.
GAACATATTATGAGGAACTCTATGCCAGGAAATTAGATAACCTGGAAGAAATGGGTGCCTTCCTAGAGATGTATCAACTACCAAAATTGAACCAGGAAGAAATAGAAAACCTGAACAGACCTATAACCACTAAGGAAATTGAAGCAGTCATCAAAAATCTCCCAAAAAACAAAAGCCCAGGGCCAGATGGCTTCCCAGGGGAATTCTATCAGACATTTAAAGAAGAATTAATACCTATTCTCCTGAAACTGTTCCAAAAAATAGAAATGGAAGGAAAATTTCCAAACTGATTTTATGAGGCCACCATTACCTTGATCCCAAAACCAGACAAAGACTCCATCAAAAAGGAGAATTACAGACCAATATCCTTGATGAGCATGGATGCAAAAATTCTCACCAAAATACTAGCCAATAGGATCCAACAGTACATTAAAAGGATTATTCACCATGACCAAGTGGGATTTATCCCTGGGCTGCAAGGCTGGTTCAACATCCGCAAACCAATCAACATGATACAATACATTAACAAAAGAAAGAACAAGAATCATATGATCCTCTCAATAGATGCAGAAAAAGCATTTGACAAAGTGCAGCATCGTTTCTTGATCAAAACTCTTCAGAGTATAGGGATAGAGGATACATACCTCAATATCATAAAAGCCATCTATGAAAAACCTACAGCGAATATCATTCTCAATGGGGAAAAGCTGAGAGCTTTTCCCCTAAGATCAGGAACGCGGCAGGGATGTCCACTATCACCACTGCTATTCAACATAGTATTAGAAGTCCTAGCCACAGCAATCAGACAACAAAAAGAAATCAAAGGCATCCAAATCGGCAAAGAGGAAGTCAAACTCTCACTCTTTGCAGATGATATGATACTGTATGTGGAAAACCCAAAAGACTCCACCCCAAAACTGCAAGAACTCATACAGGAATTCAGAAAAGTAGCAGGATATAAAATCAATGCCCAGAAATCAGTGGCATTCCTATACACCAACAACAAGACAGAAGAGAGACAAATCAAGGAGTCAATCCCATTTACAATTGTACCCAAAACCATAAGATACCTAGGAATAAATTTAACCAAAGAGGCAAAGGATCTGTACTCAGAAAACTATAAAATACTCATGAAAAAAATTGAAGAAGACACAAAGAAATGGAAAAACGTTCCATGCTCATGGATTGGAAGAACAAACATTGTGAAGATGTCAATGCTACCTAGAGCAATCTACACATTCAATGCAATCCCCATCCAAATACCATCCACTTTTTTCAAAGAAATGGAACAAATAATCCTAAAATTTGTATGGAACCAGAAAAGACCCCGAATAGCCAGAGGAATATTGAAAAAGAAAAGCAAAGCTGGCGGCATCATAATTCCGGACTTCCAGCTCTATTACAAAGCTGTCATCAAGACAGTATGGTACTGGCACAAAAACAGACACATAAATCAATGGAACAGAATAGAGAGCCCAGAAATGGACCCTCAACTCTATGGTCAACTAATCTTTGACAAAGCAGGAAAGAATGTCCAATGGAAAAAAGATAGTCTCTTCCACAAATGGTGTTGGGAAAATCGGACAGCCACATGCAGAAGAATGAAAATGGACTATTTCCTTACACCACACACAAAAATAGACTCCAAATGGTTGAAAGACCTAAAAGTGAGAGAGGAGTCCATCAAAATCCTAAAGGAGAACACAGGCAGCAACCTCTTCGACCTCAGCCACAGCAACTTCTTCCTAGAAACATCGCCAAAGGCCAGGGAAGCAAGGGCAAAAATGAACTATTGGGATTTCATCAAGATAAAAAGCTTTTGCACAGCAAAAGAAACAGTCCACAAAACCAAAAGACAACCGACAGAATGGGAGAAGATATTTGCAAATGACATATCAGATAAAGGGCTAGTATCCAAAATCTATAAAGAACTTATCAAACTCAACACCCAAAGAACAAATAATCCAATCAAGAAATGGGCAGAAGACATGAACAGACATTTTTCCAAAGAGGACATCCAAATGGCCAACAGACATGAAAAAGTGCTCAACATCGCTTGGCATCAGGGAAATCCAAATCAAAACCTCAATGAGATACCACCTCAAACCAGTCACAATGGCTAAAATTAACAAGTCAGGAAACGACATATGTTGGTGGGGATGCGGAGAAAGGGGAACCCTCCTACACTGTTGGTGGGAATGCAAGCTGGTGCAGCCACTCTGGAAAACAGTATGGAGGTTCCTTAAAAAGTTGAAAATAGAGCTACCACACGATCCAGCAATTGCACTACTGGGTATCTACCCCAAAAATACAAATGTAGGGATCCGAAGGGGTACGTGCACCGCAATGTTTATAGCAGCAATGTGCACAATAGTCAAACTGTGCAAAGAGCCAAGATGTCCATCGACAGATGAATGGATAAAGAAGATGTGGTATATACACACAATGGAATATTATGCAGCCATCAAAAGGAATGAGATCTTGCCATTTGCAACGACATGGATGGAACTGGAGGGTGTTATGCTGAGTGAAATAAGTCAATCAGAGAAAGACATGTATCATATGACCTCACTGATATGAGGAATTCTTAATCTCAGGAAACAAACTGAGGGTTGCTGGAGTGGTGGGGGGTGGGAGGGATGGGGTGGCTGGGTGATAGACAGTGGGGAGGGTATGTGCTATGGTGAGCACTGTGAATTGTACAAGACTGATGAATCACAGATCTGTACTTCTGAAACAAATAATGCAATATATGTTAGGAAAAAAAAAAGAAGAAGAAGATAGCAGGAGGGAAGACTGAAGGGGAGTAAGTCGGAGGGGGAGACGAACCATTAGAGACGATGGACTCTGAAAAACAAACTGAGGGTTCTAGAGGGGAGGGGGGTGGGGGGATGGGTTAGCCTGGTGATGGGTATTAAAGAGGGCACATTCTGCGTGGAGCACTGGGTGTTATGCACAAACAATGAATCATGGAACACTACATCAAAAACTAATGATGTAATGTATGGTGATTAACATACAATAAAAAATTATTAAAAAAATACCATCAATAAAATGAAAATATCAACCACAGACTCATAGGAAATATTTCTAAGTTATATATCTGATAAAAAACCTGTATGTAGAAAAATATGAAGAACATCTGCAACTAAATAATAAGACATACAATCTAAATTTTAAAAGGAGAAAAACCCTGAATTAACATTTAACCAAGAGAGACATACAAATGACTAGTAATAATATGAAAAAGTGTTCAATATCAGTAGTTATTAGGAAAATTCAAACTACAACCACAATAAGATACTATAATACACTCACTGGAGTAGTTATAATCAAAAAGAGATAATACCAAGTGTTGGTGAGGATGCAGAGAAACTGGAAGCCTCATACAATGCTAGTAGGAGTGAAAAATTGTACAGCTACTTTGGAAAATTGTTTGGGAATTTCTTAAAAAGCTGAAATTGTTAGGCAGCTTCTTAAAACGTTGAACATAAACTTATCATATGACTCAGCAATTCCACTCTTAGAAATCTACCCAAGAAAAATAAAAACATGTCCACAGAAAAACGTGTATGTGAATGTTCATAACAACATTGTTTATAATAGCACAAACTAAACTGTCCATCAACTAGTGAATGGATAAACAAACTTTGGTATATCCATGCAATGGAATATTATTTGGTCCTTAGAAGGAATGAGACACTGTTACATGGATGAACCTCAAAAACATTATGCTAAGTGAAAGAAGCATGACATAAAAAACTACATGTATAATTCTATTTATATGAAATATCCACCAAAAACCACAAATTATACAGACAAAAAGCAGCTCTGCAATTGTGTGAAAAAGGAGGCAGGAACGAACTATAAAATGGTAATTGACAGCAAAGGGCCTTAAAGGAAAATTTTTGAGTACTAGAAAAGTTCTAAATTTGGATTGTGGTGATTCAGTGAATTCTGTAAATTGACTAAACCTATTGAATTGTAAACTTACAATGGGTGAATTTTGTGGTATTTAAATTATACCACAGTAATGCTATAAAACAAAAGTGGTGAGTGTATTTGATAACTTTTGCTTTGTCTGAACTACTATATAATACAGGACCAAGCTACCAAGAAAACTCATTAAATCGTAAAACCTTCTTGTATAAAAAAGTAGGTATATTTAAAATAGAAAACAAAGAGAAAGTTCTAAAAGCAGAGAATAAAAATGTATTACTTTTAAATGAGCAAGAGAAAGTCTTCAGTTGACATTGTAACAGGATCCATGGAAGCCAGAAGTTGATAGAATGACCTCTCCCTATACAAGGTGGGGGGGAGGGGAAACAGTCAACCTAAAAGTTTATGCATGCAAAGTTATAATTCAAAAATAAAGGCTAAAGAGTCAAAACTAATTTATAGTGACAAAAAGCAGACCAGTCTAATAATAGACAGGGTAAAAGTGCAACATTAAGGGGCCATCAGAGAACTCTTTGGAGTGATGAAATTATTCTATATTTTGATTAGGATGATAATTACATGGGTGTACATATATTTCAAATTTATTGAATTATGCACTTTAAATGGATACATTTTTGTCCACAAACTATATATCAAAAAAAGTGACTAAAAGGGGGGGAAAATGAAGATTAAAAAATAAAGATATCAGAAGACAAACAAAAGCTGAGAAGAATCACCACCAATGGATTGGCACTACAAAAACCCACCAAAAAGTTCTTCAGAATTCTTAATCTCAGGAAACAAACTGAGGGTTGCTGGAGTGGTGGGGGGTGGGAGGGATGGGGTGGCTGGGTGATAGACATTGGGGAGGGTATGTGCTATGGTGAGCGCTGGGAATTGTGTAAGACTGTTGAATCGCAGATCTGTACCTCTGAAACATATATGTTAAAAAAAAGAAGATAGTAGGAAGGGAAAAATGAAGGGGGGAAGTTGGAGGGGGAGATGAACCATGAGAGACTATGGACTCTGAGAAACAAACTGAGGGTTCTAGAGGGGAGTGGGGTGGGGGGATGGGTTAGCCTGGTGATGGGTATTAAAGAGGGCACGTTCTGCATGGAGCACTGGGTGTTATACGCAAACAATGAATCATGGAACACTACCTCAAAAACTAATGATGTACGATGATTAACATAACAACAAAATTTTTTAAAAATGAAATAAGTAACACTTTGTTATTTTAGATGAGATTTTTAAAAATCTACTAAGCTTGTTCTTTGTATATAGCAGTTGTCTGTGGACTTTTTGAATTAGGGGTCAGATGGTAAATGTTTTTAGCTTTAGGAGCCACGTGGACTCTGCTGCAACTAAACTCTGCTGTAAAACAGCCACGGAGACAGAGACTATAGGTAAACAAATGGGTATGGCTGTGTTCCAGTAAAACTTTATTGGCAACTTGCCAGTAAAGTTTTATTGGTGGCAGGCCAGATTTGGCCAACCCATGGGCTAAAGTTTGTTAATCCCTCTATGTAAGAAGGCTATGGGTTTTAGTTATTAAAGTTACATTTTTCTCAGTCAAAAAAGAAGGAAAGAAAGAAGTAATGCTAGAGAAAAAGGGAAACTTTCATGATACAAAGGAAAGCATAATCCTGAATTTGTACACAGCTAATAACACAGCTTACATGTATGTACATTATTTAGCTTCAAAATACATGAAGACAAAAATTCAGCAAAAACTTAAAAGATTTAAACAATATAATTAGCCAATTTGACCTAAGATAATAAATAATCCAACAATTAAACAATGAATACTTTTTAAGTGACATCATCAAGGTGGTAGGGACCCCAGCCCCCACCCCCCACCCGCCAAAGATCAATAATTAAACAGCTAGCGATGAGCATGAAACAGAGCTCTGGACTCCACTCAAGAAACTTCGAGAACATCCAGTTGAATGAAAAAAATCTGAGAATAACCACGCAAAAAGAGGAGGACAGCGTCATTTTGCCTACATCATCCCTTCCCCCAAGCCAGCATTGCTTAGCACCAAAAAGGAACTCCCCAACTTTAAAAAAAAAAAAAAAAAAAAGCTCCTCTAACTGGGAGAGGAAGAGTAGATGAGCAATGAGCATCCCCAGCCCTTTGGGGCACCATGCTAATAAATTTGACAACATAGATTAAATGGGCAAATTCTTTTTTTTTATTAAAAGATTTTATTTATTTGTGTGTGTGAGAGAGAGAGCACAAGTAGCGGGAGCAGCAGAGGGAGAGGGAGAAGCAGGCTCCCCGCTGAGCAAGGAGCCTGTTGCAGAACTTGATCCCAGGACCCTGGGATCATGACCAGAGCTGAAGGCAGATGCTTAACCGACTGAGCCACCCAGGCGTCCCAACAAATTCTTTCAAAAATAATATTTACCAAAACTTATATAAATAATAAGAACTCTATTAGTTTGATATCTATTAACAAAATTGAGTTAGTAACCAAAAGTACTCCCACAAAGAAAATTCCAGGCCCGCATGACATCACTGATTAATTCCATAATACATTTAAGGAAGAAATAATACTATTCCTATAGACGATTTCCAAAATCAGGAGGATAAACTTCCCAACTCATTTAATGAAACCTTCACCCGATTCAAAATCTAACAAGAAAAGGAAATTACAAGCTAATATTCCTCAGGAATATCAGTGAAATATGCTCTATAAATTATTAGCAAAGTAAATCCAGCAACATATAAAACAGATAATACATCAGTATCAAGGGGCCCCTCCAAACTGTAGCCCTCTATGTATGTTCTAGATTCTGGCTTACTTCACTCTTTCCTACCAACCTTAGAGGTTGCAATTTCTAATTCTGGATTACCTCAATGTCACATTTTTTGTCCCTTTAGTACTCTAACACCTATGAAACCAATTCTCTATGCTATGCATCCTCTGTTTAAAATACTCATTATGGCCTGTTTCCTAACTAAATCCTGACAGAAAAACAGAGAAGATATACTTTGTCTTTGACACTTGGCATATAATTCTCCCTCTACCCCAAATACTGTTTACCCCCTGTGTTCCCCAGCTTCCTCATACACACACAGAGCACATCAGCTAATACTTACATCTCCCTTTGAACTCAGCTCCAACGGCGTGTTCCTAGGGAGTCCTTCCTCCCATACTCCACAGCCCCTTTCATGTGCCCCTATTGTAACACTTACCAGACGGAATTACTATTGGTTATTAACTTGTTAGTATGGAGTTTGTCTTTCTATAAATAGATAGATGGACAGATAGATATAGATATGGACATGTAATATTCTATCTATATACAACATACATAACAATATCATAACGTATATTTATGTTATACATATTTACATATGTTATACATACATTATATATAGAGATACATATCATATATATAAAATAATTATATATATAATACCATATGCCAGGATACCTCGAAGTCCTTCAAGTACTCTGGCATTTAGTAGGGCACATGCTGTTGAATAAATAAATGTGTAGAAGGAAGAAAGGAAGACTTGTTCCCAATGCTAATCCTCAGCCCAGCAGAAATGGGATTCCCGAGCTGGAATACTGAATACCTGGATTTATGAGTCACATGCTTTATATAGCTAATTCTGACCCATAGCTGGCTTCTGGAGTCACAGAATTATTAATTCATTAACAATTGCATATTAGCATTTGAAATGTGCCTGTTCATTTAATGGAGTTTTGTGATAAAACCTACAAATATAAATTCTTTTTTTTTAAGATTTTATTTATTTATTTGAGAGAGAGAGAGCACGAGATGGGGGAGGGTCAGAGGGAGAAGCAGACTCGCTGCCGAGCAGGGAGCCCGATGCGGGACTCGATCCCGGGACTCCAGGATCATGACCTGAGCCGAAGGCAGTCGCTTAACCAACTGAGCCACCCAGGTGTCCCTACAAATATAAATTCTTAAACATAAAGTCCAGAGTGACTGCCATGATTTCACAAGCAATAAAGTAAATGAGGTCAAAATTAATTTCTCCTCACCCAGCATAAATTGTTAACCAGTCTGGACAAATGGAGGGGTACTGGCTATTTCCCAGACTGAGCTAATCGTCTCCTGTAGCACATGCAATGACTTACCACTGTGAAATATGATTAAGTGTATTCCATTGCCATGCACTTCCCAGGGATCATCAGATGTGTTCTCAGTCAGGGACCAGTAGCTAGACCACTCTCCACACCACATTTGCTTTGCCACAATGGGAGAGATGAGAGTGCAATTAGAAGGACTCTGGACTTGGCAGCTGCTGGCTCAAAGCACAAAGCTGGGTGCAAAAGAAATTTCTTGGCCCAGCCCAAATCCTTCTCTCCATGAAGTCCTCCTTAACCACCTCAACCCACTAACACCACATACCCTTGTCATCTGTACTGTTCCTTTAATGTGAGGATGCCCTTGGATTGTTATTTTCTTGCTGGGTGCCTATTTGCTGCTCCCAAACCTGCCCCACTCACCCCACCTTCCTCAAAGAGGAGTCTATTAAGCCATTAAAGACAAAAACTGATGAAAGAGCACAAAAGGGCCACCATAAAGATGCTCCACAGAGATGACAGAAAAGGCAAAAAGAAGTGAGACAAGTTGGGGAAAGGCCCCAAACCAGGGGACAACATCTCTCCACACATTTCAGACTCAATATTTGTATCTTGGGTGTAGAAAATAACTCCTATAAATATTATGCCCAGTATAAATCAGGTTTCACCCTTACTCTTTTTCACAGAAATTTCATGATACTTACTGGAGCCCGTAATTGTGTATAATGAGTTGTGTGTCTGCCCCTGTAATAGCTTTCTCCACTAAACTTCAAGCTTCATGAGGGCAGACTTTATGGGTACATTGCACTCCACAGAGCCTGGCACATGGCAGGTCCACACTATTTCCTGAATTATGAATGGATGGGGGGTTCTAAGTGAGAGTACTATAAAATCTAAGGGGTCTTTGCAGCACAAAGTCTTAGTAGGCCTTTTGATGAGGAGTTCTGAGAGGCTCTTTAGGGCAGAGATGTGTTTGAGGGGCACGTTGGAGGAGACAGTTTTCCTTCTTAGCAACAGGACTGCCCAGGTTAAGGATGAGAGGACCAAAGTCAAAGATCTAGCCACTCAACGATTTTCCCAGACTTGAGACACATAATGACTTAAAGTAGGGATATTTACGTTTCTTTCTAGTTTTACAGCCCAGTTCACAGTATGGGGAAAAAAGGAAAGGATTCAGGGCAGAAACTCAAGTCAGGAATAAAGAAAGTGCATGTGGTTGGAACACTCCTGTATATTTTAAGATCTATATTTTGAGCATGGAATATAGGAAACTTATCTGAATACATTTTAAGTTTCTCGCGGGAAGGGGCTCTGTTTTACACTATGTGGCCTTCCTTCAATCATTTTTTTTCAATTCACTTCTTATTCCCATAAAAAGTTACATATTTCTATAACATATGTATTATAATACACATTACATGTTTATATATACTATTATATATGTTATATATATATTTATATATTTATATGCATTTCAACATAACTTAAGTACTTCAACTACCTATATCTCAAGGTATCTCTCCAGGCTCAGAAGTCATTTGTGCCTAAATGACCAAAGATGCCAGAGGAAGAAGCTGGCCAGCACTCAGACAGGAGCCTCCCAGGTTATTAGAAATGCCTGACAACTCAGGGGCTGCCTGCCTCTGTTGTTCCCATGGAAACAGACACTGGATCTCAGAAACCCAGAGTGTGAGAGCCTAAACTAATCATTGTAGCAAAAAAAAAAAAATTAAAAAATAATGGCCTATTTTCTTCTTGCAGTGTGGAAATGGTGATTAGGTTAATAGACCCTGATCTTTTTTTCCTGGGGGTGTGTTTTTATAGAAATAAAGATAGAAATCCAACCTCTTAAAACTTTTTCTGCACCTGTTCATTCCAAGCTGCCTCAATACCATTTCGCCATCAACACTTTAAAATTCAATAGGACCTCAATCCAAGAGTTAAGTAAGAATTAGAATATTAAATGATACAGTCTGGATATATATCCATTTATTTTGTATCACTTCACTATAAGTTCAAAAGAGAAGTCTGGTATCTAAAGAGCCAAGTCTTTATGCTCTTTGCATTCAGCAAATCAGAACTCTTTTGGAATGTTCATTTTTCTAAAGCACAGAGAATTTCTCAATATCTGTATGTGCTTCAACCAAGCCACTAAGATCCAGGTAAAACTCTGATCAGACTAAAAATTGAAACTGCCCTAGATTTAATGCATATTAAGAGTTTAACTGTATTTATTAGTTTCTTACTCTAAATAGAATATGCTAGAGTTTGTGGATAAAACATGATTTATAGGCAAGCTTAACTAGCCAACATCTGCACTGCATAAAATGAAAGGCTATTCAACCATTTCTGTTAATGCTACTTGCTTAACAAAATAAGTCATGCTGACCACCACCTGGCTGACCCTAGTTTCATAGGGAGAATAAGGGAGAAATCATGTGTATTTCAATCAAGGGAATAGAACTCTCTAGAATAAAGATACTGCAAATCTAAGCATTATTCTTCAATGAATTGTGGAAAACAGACCAACTTCTGGTGTCTTGAGTGCAATAAGAGAAAACTGAACACAAAGTTTCTGGAATTTAGATAAGAAGAAAACTCTATATTTACTGTTTTACTCACCCCATGTCCAGTTCATTCACATGTCACATCCCTGTTAACCACCAACAACCAACTCTTCACTGGCAGGCCTTGAGTGACTATGGTCTCCATCTCTCTTTACCACTCAACCTCATTCAGACATTCAACTGACACTTAGTTTGTAAAAAAATTGCCTGTTGGTTTCTTTCATTTTAACAACTATTATTTTCAATCCTATGTATCCTTAACATATTTAATTATTTGATTTACATTATAATACATGTTCTTTGCAATATAGGAGAAATATTTTCTTTTTATCCAACACTCTACAGCATTGTTTCAGAAAACACACAAATATACCCACTTCTGATTTTATCAAGTATTAAATACGTAGTTAGTGCTTTAAATACCTTAAAATTCTGGTCTATTTCTCTATAGTTCTTTAAGGATATTTTAGTATTATTTGAGTAACTGCTTGGGTCTTTTCTAGGGGATAAGAATACGTTCTTACTTTCCCATTTAAAATAATGGGATTGTGCCCCTAGCATTCAAAAATTGCCTATCTAAACCATTTTTAAGAATGAGAAATATTCCAAAATGTTCACATTGATAATATATAAGTTGTCAGATTATAAATAATTTTTGTTCCTTGTGACTTTTCTATTTTACAACTCTTCCAAATTAAATATGCATTTCCTTTAGAATTAGAAAAATAGAATTTTTAAATGTATAGACCAAAAGCTCTTAAATAATTTTCACTTTTCATACTGTTGGTAGTACACATGGCATTGTTATTCTGAAAATATTGTGTATATAAGGGAAAGGAGTTGGAAATATAAGTTTAACACATTTGCGTAAAAGCTCTAGCCCTGAATTTAAATTTGAAGCACAAGTATAAACTCTAGTCTGCTTATGAAAAGGCCTAGAAACAAGGAAAAGCAGGAGGTATGAGTGCCCATAGGGCCAATTTTGCAGTCTCCAAATATTCCAATAAATCAATTAGAAAAAGACAACCCACAAACAGAAATAGTTCAAAGATGTGAAAAGGAAACTTGAACAAGCCATATAGATGTGAACAGGAAACTTGCACAAACCCATATAGCTAGTAAACATAAAAAGATGCTCAACCTTAATAACAATCAGGAATGTACAAAAGTATCAAATACAAGTTTTGTGTGCACATATTTTCATTTGTTATGTATATATCTAGTAGTGGAACGGGTAGGTATCTCTCTGTTTAATCACTTGAGGAAGCGTCATACTACTTACAAAGAAGCTGCAATGTTTTATATCCTCACCAACAATATAAGGATTCCAATTTGTCTCCATCCTTCTTAACACTTGGTATTATCTGACTTTTTGATTCTAGCCACCCTAATGCATGTGAAGTGGTATCTCATTGTTTTTGTTTGTATTTCCCTAATAACTGTTGATGTTGAGCACTGTTTCATGTATTTATTGACCACTTGTATATTTTCTTTGGAGAAATGTCTATTCATATCCTTTAACCATTTTCAATTGCGTTATTTTTCTTTTTATTATGGAGTTGTAAAGCCCTTTATGTATTCTACATACAAGTCCCTTACCAGATACATGATTTTCAAATATCCTCCCCTGTTCTGTGGATTTTCTTTTTGCTCTCTTGATGGTATACTTTGAAACACAAGTTTTTGATGAGATCCAATTCATCTAATTTTTCTTTTGTTGCTCATGCTTCTGGCTATACCTAAAAATCCTTTGCTAAATCCAACATTATGAAGATATGCTCCTATGCTTTCTTCTAAGAGTTTTATAGTTTTACATTTAGGTCTCTGATCCAATTTGAGTCAATTTATATATATATATGGTATGAAGTAAGGGTCCAAATTCATTATTTACATGTGGATATGCAGTTGCCCCAACACCATTTGTTGAAAAGACCTTTCTTTTCCCCACTGAATGATCCTGAAACCTTTGTCTTAAATCATGACCATGGATATATGGGTTTATTTTTTGCACTCTCAATTGTATTCCATTGATCTATATAACTATCCTTACGCCAATACCAATTCTATTACATTGATGCATATTTCTTACTCTAAATAGAATATGCTAGAGTTTGTGGATAAAATATGATTTATAGGCAAGCTTAACTAGCCTTATTCTTATGTCAGTACCACTTATCTTGATTACAGTTGCTTTGTAATAAATTTTGAAAGCAGGAAGTATGAGTCCTCCTACTTCGTTCTTTTTCAGAATTGTGACTCCCCTGTAACTCGTATGAATTTTAGAATCAGCTTAGCAATTTCTACCAAAAACAAAATTCAGCTAAAATTCTTTTTTTATTAAAGATTTTTATTTATTTATTTGAGAGAGAGAGAGCACAAGAAGGGGGAGGGTCAGAGGGAGAAGCAGACTCCCCGCCGAGCAGGGAGCCCGATGCAGAACTCGATCCCAAGACTCCAGGATCATGACCTGAGCCAAAGGCAGTCGCTTAACCAACTGAGCCACCCCGGTGCCCAAAATTCAGCTAAAATTCTGACAGAGATTGCATTAAATCTCTGAGATCAGTTTGGAGTATATTACCATCTTACCAATGTTAAGTCCTCTGGTCCATGAACATGAGATGTTTTTCCATTTATTTAGATCCTCTTTAACTTCTTTAAACAATGCTTTAAAGTTTTCAGAGTATACATTTTGTACTTCTCTTATTAAATTTCTCAGTATTTTATTATTTTTGATGTTATTGTGAATTGGAATTGTTTTCATAATTTTATATCTGTTCATTGCATGTGTATAAAAGTATAATTGATATTTTTATATTGATTTTCTATTCTGCAACATTGCTGACTCATTTATAGTTTTAATAGTTTTTTAGTGGATCCCTTAGGATTTTCTATATGTGACATGATGTCATCTACATATTGGGGGAAAAAAACATTTATGATACACACACACCTATATGATGAGAACTCACCTCATAGATCCCAGCATCTACCCATTATAATATTTAGCCTGGCTAAAATTCAGCATGCAGACTAATGCTTAAGAGTAAGGCTTAATTATAAAAATAAATAATTGGGACTACATTAGAATAAAAAGCTTCTGCACAACAAAGAAAACACCACGATGAACACTGAGTAATGTACAGAATTACTGAATTACCACTATATTGTACACCTGAAACTAATATTATACTGGAATTAAAATTAAAATTAAACATACACAAAAAGAGAGTAAGGCTTAATTATTGCAACTACTGTCTGGAAGGTGAAAGCTAAGTGAACAACTGCTATGTGGAACTGTTCATTGCTGAGGCAATATAACAGGAAATCATTTAAAATGAAGAGACATATTTGTGTGTTTTTTTCTGAGAAAGAGATCAGAGTCCCTACCACTGACACACAGGTTTCTTTTGCTCAGATCTTTTCATAGGTTTCATGTTGACCAGCTTTTCTATTAGCTAAATTAATATTGCCCAGCTCTTATGCAGACATTGTTTTGAGAGATAAACCATTATTGCCATTTGTCATTTTAGCTGATCGGCTTGAACTTGAGTCTCTCCTGCAGTGATGGTGGATAACTGCATTTCTGCATTCTACATCCATAGAACTGTTCTCTGGGTTGCAGTTGAAGTCTCTGGGGTGGCACCAATAAATACCACCCTTCTTCCCAAACAGGGTTCTGAACAATTTGGAAAATAAAAATAAAAGCCTACAGATAGAAATGAAAATATCAAGCTCTAGAGGGAAATAGCTGGGTGGAAAGACATGCTCGCTGCATCCCAGCATCAGACACACATTTGACCCCATCATAGTCAGCAATGGACAACAGGGTAGGCACATCCTGCTGGAAAGAAAGAACAGAGGGGAACATTCGCCCCATCAGGGCAGTCTCCCTCCCAAAAGGAAGATGAGCTGAAAAGAGTATATACAATTAATCCAGTTACTAATTACAATCAATCTAATTTGCTAATCACCTGCTATTCTATGTACCACCAGGACAGAATAAGGGAAGGGGCAAAGTGAACCTAATTGCACTCTATGGGAAAAACTAACTAACTAACTAAATAAAACAAAAAACAACTTCAGAGTGAAGAAGAAGCACTCCCCTCTACCAGTTACGAACAGGAAGAATGAGAAAAGTCCCCTGCTACAAAAGCTACCTCTCAGAAAATGAACACACACACACACACACGCACACGCACACACACACAGCTTGATTTTTCTCTATTTACAAACATGATTCAATATATCTAATAAGATAAATCAAACATAGGGTAGCAAGCATAAATATGTTTTCTGTCTTGTTAGTTGTCACCTGTTTTGACCCAAAATTGGGAGAGTAAATCCTGCTGCTATCCAGGACCTCCTCCAACACCCGCATAGAGCCTCCGTCCCTGGACTTTCCATATTTTCTCAGGAGTTTTAAATGCTCAGTAATAAAAAGGAGGCATCCTCCTGACTGCATTCAGCACAAATCTGAAAGCTTTGAGTTTTGGCAATCTCTACACAGCCAAATAAAGCATTGGAGGGATTGCCATACATCTTTAAAAACAAAAGGAAATGTCCTATTTGCAGCTGAATTGTGACAAATAAATCCTTTTGTAAATGTCACAAGCCCAGACTTAATGGAGTAAAACACATGCAAAATGGGTAGGGAAAACGACAGATTCTGCTGCCCTCCAAACCAGTACTTTTCCCCTCAACAACTGAAACAAACATTTGGAAATTTTGTGGTACAGATAAATGCTTTGCGAAGACTATTGAGAAAGCTCAGATGCACACAGATAAAACGTGGTTTGTCATGCAAAGTGCTCTTTGGCAAACTTGCAGCTGGGTAACACAAAACAGCCAGAAGTTGGTGTATGGTTGAATGGTCAGGGATTCATCACAAAAGACAGACCAAAAATTGCCCAGCCATGGGATATTCTAAATTTAATTCTTGAGGGGATGGTCCAAGTTGGCAACGTAGGAAGATCCTAAATTTATCTTCTCCCACGGACACACCAAATCGACAGCTACATATTAAACAATTCCTCTGCAAAAGACTTGACAACTCTCTGAACAACTCGTCCAACAACAAAGGACAAAGGGCTGCCCTGAGGTGGATAGGAAAGGCAAAGATGCAGTCTTGCCAAAATCCCCATCCCCAGTGCAGGGACCCATGGTCATGAGGGATCTCACAAACTGGGAGCTTCTTCCTGAGGAACAAGGGACTTATGCCACCAACCAGGCAACCAAACCCTTGGGATCTGCACCAGGAAGATGAATCCCCAAAACTATCTACATTTGAAAAACAATGAAGCTTACATCCAGGAAGCCCAAAATACTGTAGGGAAATGACAGACCTCTCTTAAAGGGCTTACATGCAGACTCACTTGCCTTGGGGCTCAGCACAAAGGAGTGGTTTGAAAAGTACTTAGTCTCTTCGTGAAAGAGATCCGTTTGCTAATCTTAAGTGTCTGCCAGAGGGGCAAGGGCCCGTCAGAACTCTCCAGAATGGAGGCACAGTTGACATCACTTCTGCACTCTTTCTGTACCTTATTAGCACAAGCAGGTACATGCAATTCATGCATTCTCCCACTGTTAAAGCTGCAGGGTGCAAACCGTTCCTCCACTCTCCATCTACCTCACTAAAGCCTGCAGGTATGCACAAACCACAAAAAGGACTCCCCTAAATCACCTGGCTCTGGTGGTCAGGGAGGCTTGTGTTCCTGCATCCCACAGGACTACAAGAGAGATGGTTCTTGGCAGGCTACTACCCCCAGGACACTAGGCAAATAGCAGACAGCACACACCCCCAGTCTCCCTGGGAAAAAGGCCTATTTACATGTCCTGGACCTTTATCCTGAGAAGCAGGCTTCAGGTTTGCCACATCTCTAGAAGCTATGGAGGTTCTCTTCGAGAACGTAGGCCAGGGTGCACCATCTTTGTGCTTTCCCTCGGCCTCACTACAGCTTCCTCATACCTCCCAGAAAGGAGCTCATACACTCCTCTGGAGCCCTGATTTTTGCAACTGTCACCTAGGGGACACCTCCAGATAACCAGATGTGGAGGACAACAGGGTTTATGATTGCAGTCCTATGGGGCTATATATATTGGCATACCTTAAAAGTTGCAACCCGAGGGTATGGCTTCCAATTAGCCTGAAACTAGGTCCTGACTAAGACCCTCCCTTTGAAACACTGACAGGTCTTGGCATACTCACAATACCCAGGACAGATCAAAAATAAATCAGGCTGCTTAGACAACCACAGAGGTTCAAGAGACAACCAAAAATTTTGAACAACAAACTTCACCTCCAACACAAAGCCACTCCCTTCAGACTAGGAGAGGTAGGTGTTCCACTTAATACATAGAAACAAACAGAGAGTCAAACAAAATGAGGACGGAGAGGAATATGTTCCGAATGAAAGAGTAGGATTAAAAACTCAGGAAAAAGACTTAATGAAACATAATTTACCTGATAAAGAATTCATAGTAATGGTCATAAAAATGCTCACCAAACTTGGGAGAAGGATGAACACAGTGAGAATCCCAACAAAGAGAAAATATAAAAAAGTATCAAAGAGAAGTCACACAGACTGAAAGTGAAGGGATGGAAAAAGATGTTCCATGCAAATGGAAACCAAAAGACAACTGAAGTAGCTACACTTGTATCAGACAAAACAGACTTTAAAACAAAGACTGTAATAAAAGACAAGGAAGGGTACTGTATAAGTATAAAGGGGTTAATCTGACAAGACGATATAACATTTCTAAATATTTATACACCCAACATAAGAACACCTAAATACATAAAGCAAATATGAACAGAGCAAAAGTGAGAAACTGACAGCAATACAATAATAGTAGGGGACTATAATACCCACTTACATCAATGAATAGGTCATCCAGACAGAATATCAACAAGAAAACATTGGCCTTAAAGGACACATTAAACCATATGGACTTAATAGATACAGAATATTCCATCCAAAAGCAGAATACACATTCTTCTCAAGGGCACATGGAAAATTCTCCAGGATAGATCATATGTTAGGCCACAAAATAAGTCTCAGTAAATTTAAGAAGGCTGAAATCACATCAAGCATCTTCACCAACCACAATGATTTGAAACTAGAAATCAATTATGAAAGAAACCACAATGACATAACACTTTACACCTGTCAGGATGGCTAGAAGCAAAATATAAAAAATAACAAGTGTTGATGAGGATGTGGAGAAAAATGAACCCTCCTTCACTGCTGATGGGAATGCAAACTGGTACAGCCACTGTGGAAAAGAGTAGAAAGTGTCCTCAAACAATCAAAAGCAGAACTACCATATGATCCAGTAATTTCACTACCAGGTATTTACCCAAAGAATAATGAAAACACAAACTCAAAAAGGTATATGCACCCCCATGTTTATTGTAGCATTATTTACAATAGCCAAGATATGGAAGCAACCTAAGTGGCCTTCCATAGATAAATGAATAAAAAAGATGTGGTGTGTATATATATACATACACATACTACACACACACAATGGAATATTACTCAGCCATAAAAGAAGAATATCTTGCCATTTGCAAAACCATGGATGCACCTGGAAGGTATAATGCTTAGTGAAATAGGTCAGTCACAGAAAGACAGATACCCTATGATTTTACTTATATATGGAATTTAAGAACCAACACAAAGAAAAAAGAAACAAATCATAAAACACTTTTTTAAGATTTTTTTTTATTTTCAGAGAGAGAGGGAGAGCATACACACCTACGTGAGTGGGAGGAGGGGCAGAGGGGGAGGGAAGATGACAAGCAGACTCCTCTCTGAGCACAGAGTCTGATGTGGGGCTCAATGTCACAACCCTGAGATCATGACCTGAGCCAAAATCAAGAGTTGGATGCTTAACTGACTGAGCCACCCAGGCATCCCCCCAAAAAAGACTTAAATACAGAAAATAAGCCAGTGGTTGCTAGAAGGGAGCTGAAGGAAGGGGGATGCTGAATTAGATTGAATAGATTAAAAGTACACTTATCATGATGAGCACTGAGTAATGTGTAGAATTCTTGAATCATTATTTTGTACACCTGAAATTAATGTAACACTGTATATTAATTATACTTCAATAAAAAACTGGAAAAATTAAACAACATGTTACCGAACAACCAATTGATCATTGAAGAAATAAAAAAATACCTAAGACAAATGAAAATGGAAATGCAACATACCAAAATCTATAGAATGCAGCAAAGCTGTTCTAAAAGGAAGGTATAGTAATAAACGCCTACCTCAAGAAACAAGAGTCTCAAATAAACAGTTTAACTTTACACCTCAAGGAATTATAAAAAGAAGAACAAATGAAGCCCAAAGTCAGTAAAAGGAAGGAAATAAAGATCAGAGTAGGAAAAAATAGAAACTGAGACTAAAAAACAAATAGAAAAAATGAATAAAACTAAGAGCTGATTTTTTTGAAAAGATCAGCAAAGCTGACAGACCTTTAGCTAGACTCACCAAGAGAAAAAATACAGGACTCAAATAAAATCAGAAATGAAAAAAAAGGAGCATCAGATAGTGCAGAAATCCTAAGGACCATAAGAGAACTGCTATGAACATTTACACACCAACAATATGAACAACCTAGAAAAAAATGGATAAATTCCTAGGAACATTCCAAGACTGAATCATGAATAAATAGGAAATCTGAATAGACTTACTACAAGTAAGGAAACTGATCAGTAATCAAAAATCTATCAATAAATAAAAGCCCAGGACCAGACAATTTCACTGGTGAATTCTATCAAACATTCAAAGATTTAATGTCTATCCTTCTCAACTCTTCCAAAAAACTGAAGAGGATGGAACACTTTCAGATTCATTTTATAAGGCCAGCATTACCATAATATAAAAACTAGACAGGATACCATAAAAAAAGAAATTATAAGCCAAATTCCTGATAAACAGCAAGATGTAAAAATCCCCAACAAAATATTAGCAAACTAAATTCAACAATACATTAAAAGAATCATTCATCATGATCAACTAGGATTTATTCCAGGGATACAAGTATAGTTCTCCATCCTTCAATTAATGTGACAACCACATTAACAAAATAAAGGATAAAAATCATAAGATCATCTCAATAGATACAGAAAAAGGATTTGACAAAATTCAACATCCATTTATAATAAAGACTCTCAACAAAGTAGGTTTAGAGGGAATATACCTCAACATTAAAAAAAAAAACATAATGACAAGCCCACAGCTAACATCATACATAACAATAAGAAACTGAAACCATGTCCTCTTAGATCAGGAACAAGACAAGGATGCCCACTTCTCATCACCTTTACTCAACATAGTATTGGAAACTGTAACAAGAACAATTAGGCAAAAAATAAATAAATAAATGAAAAATATCCAGATTAGAAGGGAAGAAATAAAACTGTCACTATTTGTGGATGTCTTGATTTTATATAGCAAAAAGCCTAGACTTCACCCAAAAGCTTTTAGAACTAATAAATGAATTCAGTGAAGTTGCAGGATTCAAAATCAATATACAAAAATCTGTTGTGTTTCTACTTATGAATAACAAATCGGAAAAAGAAATTATGAAACAATGCCATTTATCTGCATCAAAAATAATAAAACACCTAGGAATAAATTTATCCAAGGAGGTAAAAGACCTGTACACAAAAAATGACAATAGACCATTATCTTACACCACACACAAATATTAATTCACAGTGGATTAAAGACTTAAACATAAGACCTGAAACCATAAAACCCCCAGAAGAAAACAAAGGTAGTAAGCTCCTTGACATTGGTTTTGGCAGTGATTTTTTGGATCTGACTCCAAAAGCAAAGGCAACAAAAGCAAAAATAAACAAATGAAATGGCACCAAAATAAAAACCTTCTGCACAGGCAGCAAAGGAAACCATTAACAAAATGAAAAGGCACCCTACTGAACAGGAGAAAATATTTGGAGATCATATATCTCATAAGGGATTAATATCCAAAATAAACTAATATAACACTGTATGTTAATTATACTTGAATTTAAAAGATAAAAAATAAAAATAAAATCTCATAAACTCAAAAGCAAAAAAAAAAACAAATTTAAAATTTAATTTTAAATTTAAATTTTAAAGTGGGCAGAGGATTTGAACAGACATTTATCCAAAGAAGACAAACAAATGGCCAACAGACACATGAAAAATTCTCACTATCACTAATCATCAAGGAAATGTGAATCAAAACCACAATGGATATCACCTTACACCTGTTAGAATAACTATTATCAAAAAGATAAGAAATAACAAGTGTTGCAAGGATGTGGAAAAGAGGGAACCTCATTCACTGTTGATGGGAATGTAAATTGGTGCAGCCACTATGGAAAACAGTTTAGAGGTTCCTCAAAAAATTGAAAGTAGAAACACCATATGACCTACCAATTCCACTTCTAGACATTTATCTGAAGAAAACAACAATGCAATTAGAAAAGATATATGCACGTCTATGTTCAACTGCAGCATTATTTACAATAGCCAAGATATGGAAACAACCTAAGTGTCCCGATAAGGAAGATGTGGCATATAGACACAATGAAATACTACTCAGCCACAAAAAATAAGAATGAAATCTTACCATTTGCGACAACATGGATGGACCTTGAGGGAATTATGCTATGCGAAATAAATCAGAGAAAGACAAATACCATGTGATTTCATTTATATATGGAACCTAAAATACAAACAAACAACACACAACTCACAGATAAAAAGAACAGAATGGTGGTTGCTAATGGGCAGGGCAGTTGGGGACAGGCAAGATGGGTGAAGGGGGTCAAGAGGCACAAGCTTTCAATTATAAAATAAATACATCAAGGGGATGTAAGGCGGAGCATGGTGACTATACTCAACAATACTGTAGCACACACTTGAAAGCTGCCAAGAGTCCTAAAAGTTCTCATCACAAGAAAATAAATAAACTAATTAATTAATTGTAACTCTTGAAAGAGGAAACAAAAGATCACAGCTTTTTAAAAAGATGAAAGGAAAGAAATGAAGTTAATTGTTTTCATGGCCCTAGCAGAGCTTGAGCGAGCCTGCCATTTTCAAAGAGAGTAAGCTATTGTTATGTTTTTCAGACTGTGATATTTTATAGAAGATTCAGCAAAAGATCCAAGAAAGCGAGACCCATATCTGTCTTCTACATTTTGTATTTCCACAACTACTTAGTTGGTGCCAAGTGCGGTACAAAATAGATGCTCAATAAATTTATTCCTCCATCCATTTCCTTTTTCATTTAAAGCCCTCTATGATTTGTCCCTACCATTCTCTACCCCCACACCTCCTTCTTTGCCCTCTCTCTGCTTCTGCCACATGACCCACCTGCTGCTACCCAAGCACACGAACACAATCCCATCTCATGGTCTCCACATCTGCTCTGCTTTCAGATACCCACATGGCTCATTCGCTCAACCCATTCAGATCCCATTTTCTCACTGAAAGATCAGGGCCCTCCCACCCACCAAACTACTCTATATCCCTTTATTCTATTTATGCTTAATAGTACTTATCACTCCATAACATATTATATGGCTTATTTATTTATTATCAACACCCCCCACAATAACATGAACTTCATGAGGGCAGGGACTTTGATTTGCTCACTAAAAGTCTTTAGAAACTATCTGCACAAACACTGGCTCAATAAGTTAGTGGATAAAACTTTCTCTATCACTGTACTTCAGGGGTACTGTTTTTTTAGGGGTACTCTTTAAACTGCATGTGGTTGGATTGCATTCTTTTATCCAACCAAAGAATCTCTTCCTATTGGTAGCAGGTTTAATAATAAACATTGTGGTATTATTCATAGACAGGAATTTATTTCTACCATATTCTTTTATTTTTTTAACCATGCAGTTTATTTGTTTCCCATTTTCTCCTTTTTTAACTTTTTGGATGTATCGAACTTTAAAATGTTCTTTCCTCTACTTATTTGGAGGCTTAAAGTCTCTGGCTTATTTTTTCTTTCTAAATTTTATTCTTTCAAAGTTGGTCTTTGGGCAACATATGGTTATGTAATTAAATAGTATAATGTAATACAAAGATGAGGAAATAAGAATTCTAAGACAACTCTCAGATTTCTACCCCTCGGTATATATGCCCTGTTTAATCCCCTTATCTTAAGTGTGGGCAGGAACTGGGAATATGATGGGACAGTTACTCCTTTGATAATAGTCATTAAATGACAAAGGTAATTGGATAGTCACTACAGTAATTATGTGACATTATATAAAAATCCATCTTAGCACACTGGAAAATATCAGGCAGCTGGCTCCAAGAAGTAAGCTGCCATGCTGTGTGAAGGCCACACTGTTAGGACCTGAGAAAAGCCTCTAAGAGCTAAGAGTGAGTAAACTACAGCAAATATCCAACAAGAAAAAGGGGACTTCAGATCTATAACCACAAGTAACTAAATTCTGCCAACCACCTGAATGAGCTAGAGAGAAAACCCCAAGCTCTGGATGAGAATGTAGCTTGATTTTGGTCCTGTGAGACTCTGAGGAAAGAGTCCACTTGTACCATGCCCAGATTGCTAATCTACAGAAATGTGAGCTAATAAATGGATCTTGTTTTAATTCAGTAAGACTGTGGTGATTTGTTATGCAGCAATAATAATTAATACATATTTCTATAAGATTTTTGGTCTGAACAACTAGAAGGACGAAGCTGTGCTGAACCATGATGGGGAAGACTGCAGGAGATGACACGGTGCACATCTTCTTATCTAATAGGAGAGATAAGCAGGCAACTCTAAGAGAGATGACATAAAATCCTCACAGGACTGGAAGAAACAAATGGGTCTCTACTGTACAATTCTACCCATAAAAGCTTTCAGAAACATACTTGTCTGTCTGTTCCTTCACTGCTCACTCAAAAAGTTAAATCCTAGCTAAATAATGAAGGTGTTTTCTCAAACAAATGGGAATATACTTAAGGGGAATGTAAAATTGATATTACTTTTTTCTTAATCCTTAAGCAAATATACTACTCGGTCCACAGAATTAATTTACTCTAACATGCTCTCAGAAAGGTTTCTTTTATTGTCTTATAAATAATGTATGCATATTTTATGCATTGATGCTTGATGGCAATCACCCTAGTATTGGCCAAAGGATAAATGCTTCCTTTTGGTTGTCTCAAAACTACCTACAGGTCCAAACAGCAGTGGACTCATCTTAACCTACACACAAACCACAGTCCTGTCACCTTCCTGAAATGAAAGATCACTACTCCTACCCAAAATATATGGAAGCATCCTTCACTATCTATTCAAGTGCTTGAAAAGGTAGTTGCTAAATTTGGTACTGTGTAGTAAAAAATTTAACCTTGCCCAATGAGAGGTCTTGCCTTTGCCCTTGGCTTCTGGGAAGCAAGCTCTAAGCACTTGGCATGTCCTCTCTGATAAGAGTGTCTTTGTTTATCTGGGGCCCTGGGACACTGCCAATAGGTCAGCACTGTGACTTATGATACAGGCTTTGGGTCATGTGATACCAGCTCAAACTCCACAGCAGCTGAAGACTGAGGATAGCCAACCACATCTATATAACCGAGCCCCAATAAAAACCCTAGACACCAAGGCTCAATGTTACATATCAACGTGTAACAATATGCACATAGTTGACAGTACTATATGTGCATTATTACACATCATCCCAGGTGGGGTTCATGCTGTGCATAACTCTGTTGAGGGAGGACAACTAGCAGCTCCACATTGTGAGCTCTCCTGTACTCTGCTCCATGTGTCTTGTCCCTTTGCTGATTTTAGTATGTTTCTCTTTGCTATTGTAAACTCTAACCATGAGTATAACAGCTTTCAGTAAGTTCTGTGACTCCTTCTAGCAAATTAGCAAACCTGTAGTTGCTCCTGGGTTCCCCCCAAACTTACAGTTGATGTCAGAAGTGAGGGTAGTTTTGTGGGCAACTTCCCTAATCCTGCAGGTATGAAAATGTAAACCACAAATTATTAGCAGAGAAAACTTTTAGTTTTTATAAGGAACAGTAAATTAATAAATTACCTGAGAATACTCCCCTTGGGAAAGGTCAAAAACACAGACCTCTTTGGGGCCCTGGATGGTTCAGTTGGTTAAGTGTCTGACTCTTGGTTTTGGCTCTAGTCATATCTCAGGGTCCTGGGATCGAGCCCCACGTCAGCCTCCATGCTCAGTGGAGAGTCTGCTTGAGGATTCTCTCCCTCTTCCTCTGGCCCTCCCCACCAAAATAAATAAATAAATCTTTTAAAACAACACAGACCTCTTGCTTTTTTAATTTAGAACTTAACTTGTAAAGATAACACACTTTGGCTAGTTTTGAATCAGTGTTTATAAGGCAAATTCTTACAACACTTTTTTATTTCTAAAAACATTAAATATATACAATAGAAATAATAGTAGAAATGATGAGTTTGTAAACAATACCTTCTGAAGCTCCGTATTTGACTAGAGCATCTCAATTTTTAAAGTCCATCAATTTTTTTTAAAGATTTTATTTATTTATTTGAGAGAAAGAATGAGAGAGAGAAAGCACATGAGTGGGGGGAGGGTCAGAGGGAGAAGCAGACTCTCTGCTGAGCAGGGAGCCTGATGCGGGACTCGATCCCAGGACTCCAGGATCATGACCTGAGACGAAGGCAGTGGCTTAACCAACTGAGCCACCCAGGCGCCCAAAGTCCATCAATTTGAGACACAAATAGAGAGCTATTTTTTGTCTAGCTTACTTCTTAACCTTAAAAAGTAAACAACCTTAGACACAATCTAATAGTGCAAAAGCACAATGTGACTAGATCTTTCTACTATTTATTTCCATTTTCCCAGTATGATCTACTTTCCTAGGCATTATACACCCAGAAAAGTTTGTTTGTTCAGACTGTTTTCAAGAAGTAGAATAAAATGCCCCAACAAAAGACACTTTCTGGGATTTTCTCATTTCAAAGATGAATCCAAAGTCACTTGATAATCATCATTTAAGAATCAGGCAGAGATGAAATGTGATCAGTACAGACAATTGAAGGGCATTGCTGAACTAAACTCACAAGCTTGATGTGATGTTGAGTCCTTCAATATTGTCAGTATACACTTAGATCTGAAACCCACATGATAAAAGGCTTTGATATTCCCTTTTATGTTTCAAAACAGTGAGAAGCCTAGAGCAAGAAAGAATGCCTTGCATAAACAGGGACAAGAGATATGAGAAATGCAAAGAAAAAATCTAAAAAGACAGGTGGGGAAAAAGGCAAAATCAATATTAACCTTGTAGTTGCCTTCACTTATGTTGGTCCTACTTCATCCTAAAGCTTGCTTTCTAACAGCTGCAAATAAAGATGAAAATATTGTCTAAGTAATCCATAAACAGTTTGGGGGAAATTGGTAGTTTAAGTAAGAACCAGTATTGTGATCACATGTATTGGTTTTTAAAACTGTTAACTGAGCCAACTTCACCCCTGGTATGAAAAAGAAGTCCTTACATGGCAATATATCTGTGAAAACAGAATGAAGTGTTGGTTAAAAAAAAAAAAAATCTCTTAATTTAAACCATGCTATTATCCTTAATAATAATATAAACCATATTGGACTTGTGAAACTGCTTTTCTTTATGAACACGACATCAAATGTCACCATGATATCTAGGCTTAAGAAAAATAAGAAGAAAACAGGAAACTAGTTAATGAGACCTAAGGAAGTTGACCAATTAAGTGATTCCAGTCCAAAAATATTTTTTACTTTCTAAGAGCATTTTCAACCACGCTGTCCAAGTAATTACCTCACTCATTAATGTCTCTGTCAAGTGAAAATCTTAGTGAGGTCTCATGGTCTCAGGAAACAAAAACAAAAACAAAACAAAACAAAAACTTAAACACATGGCAAGTTCACAGAATAATCCTTTTAAAACTTGAAATGTATGTTAAAAATATAGAATTCTGATAGGCACTATAAAACGGAGGGGGAAAAAGGACAGATCATCTTGAGAAATAAAGTAAAGTAGGGACAGAAAAATCCATATGAAAGATTAATTAAAGGAATTTCTAGTTTAAATAGCAATGCTTCCCAAACTCCATGCTAAAATACCATAGAAGATACACTTTTGGTAGAAATATAAATTGGTAAATATTTTCTGGAATACAACTTTATGATTTCCAACTTAATCTTAAAATACACTGGCCATTAGTTCAAGATTTCCTGCTTCTAGGAATCTTTCAAAAGGAATAATTACAAAGATTTTTCTAACATAGTATAAAATGATGTACATGGCAGGTCATTATTTGAAAGAAAAAAATAGAAACAAACAAATTCACAAAAGGGGGATATTGACTAAATACAGCATAATAGCCAAATGATTGAATATGTTGGAGCTTTGGTAATACTGCTGTGAAAGGATATTTTAATGCACAAAAATATACCTATACCCACAATATAGTGAATCAGTAAAAGCAAGCATTTTGTAGAATAGTGCTATGGTTAAAAGCTCAGCCTTTGGAACCAGATAGCCTTTGCTCAAATCCTGACTCCACACTTAACTGACAATGTGACTTTGGGAAAGCTCACAGTTTCCTAATCTGTAAAAGGGGGATAATAGTAATATTTACTTAATAGGGTTATTTTGAGGACTGAATGATTCAAAGCATGTACAGTGGTTGGAAAAGTACCCAATACATAATAAAGGATCAGTAAATTCTAGATGTTATTTTATCGATCTAGTCAAATATTTTAAAAGGGCAACAGAGTTGGTTAAACATCCAACTCTTGGTTATGGCTCAGGCCGTGATCTGAGGGTCATGAGATCGAGCCCCACATTGGGCTATACACTGAGCACAGAGTCTGCTTGAGTTTCTCTCTCCCTCTCCCTCTGCCCCTTCCCCCTGTGTTCTCTCTCTCTCAAATAAATAAATCTTAAAAAAAAAAAAACCATACACACACATACACAGCCAGGCAAGAATTTGATTAGAAGAGGAATGAGGAATTAGCAGTGGTATAAACTGTAACATGAGCATGTAACCCAACTAAATATTCTGTATGTTAGGATGCCTTTGTTTGCAAGTGTCCAACAGAACACCATGTGCTAGTTACCAATCCCAAGAGAGGACACCAAACACTTCTGCACACTGCACCTGGCAACAGACTTCTCAAGGAAGACACAAGGCAATCAAGCATTGGATGGAACAACCCTTTACTTACATAGAGAAGAGACAGAGTAATACTAGGTTTAATCATGGGTCTCTCACTGTAGCCAATACGGGGCAATTTACCTACATGCTCCCTTCTCATGCTGCAAAACAAGAACCTCACCCTTTCCCTGTGGAGTCTGAAATACTGAAAGAAGCTGAGGGTATGCCTAAAGGCCATTGACATACATGCTTAAGCAGAACAAAGGAGCATACACCGAGCCAGAAACAGGGAAAGATATTCTCACGTAAGGCAGGAAGTCCATAGAGGCTGCATGGGCTCTTTATCTCTTGGTAAGGAAATGTCTCAAGGTCAAGGCCCATTCTTATGCGGCCAAGTGTTGAAAGACTGCAGGCAAAAGACTGCCTTTCCCAACAACAATAGAAAATTCAAAATGCTTTAAACAGTAAATATAGGAAAATGACTACCATAACTTCAAAAATCTAAAGAGTGTATGCATTTCAGTGTTAGTTTGATTTATCAGTGCAATGGTTTGATTTCATGAAATGTAAGCTCAATGTATTTTTTTCCTATAAGAGTATCTGATTTATAATAGGTGCAAAACAAAGATTTGTGTATAAATTAAAATGGGATCACATTTCCTACTATCTCTACCATCATTCTACCTACTATCATGATTCCAAATTTGCTGAGGCAATATCAAATGTAACTTCTTCAGACATTTTAGCCAGAAAGAAAGGGAATGTCTTACTTCATAGCTTTCAAAGAAGAGCAATGAAATTTTCCTTCTGAATAAAAAGAGGATGATCCCTGACTGTAGGACATTCTGGGACCACAGGGTTTCATACAAGATTTATTCAGAATGCCAAAGATCTAGATTGGTGGATTATAATATTTCATGTAGTCAAGCTCAGCAATA
This sequence comes from Callorhinus ursinus, assembly GCF_003265705.2. NCBI lineage: Eukaryota > Metazoa > Chordata > Mammalia > Carnivora > Otariidae > Callorhinus > Callorhinus ursinus. The sequence continues at coordinate 29,076,762 of NW_027397079.1, read as the reverse complement.
TTAGCTATGAGACAAGTAATCACTGAGACCTTCACTAAGAATGGTGAAGTCCATTTGCTGTGTAACTATATATATGAGAAGAGGTTTCCACCATCCTTTGAAAGAACAAAGAGTGGTACCCACAGCAAATTGTTTGCCTGGACTCTAAAAAATTAGTGGAAATGAATCATTTCTTCTCATTTTAAAATAATTAAATAAAAGTGAGGGTTTCTTGTTTTATTTTTAAAGATTTTATTTATTTATTTGACAGAGAGGCACAGGGAGAGAGGGAACACAAGCAGGGGGAGTGGGAGAGGGAGAAGCAGGCTTCCCACTGAGCAGGGAGTGCGATGCGGGGCTCGATCCCAGGGTCCTGGGATCATGACCTGAGCCAAAGGCAGGTGCTTAACAACTGAGCCACCCAGATACCCCTAAATAAAAGTTTTAATTTAAAAATACCTCCTGAAAATACTACACTAAGACTTTGCTTCCAGATATGATGAAGTACTGGTACCAGACTAGGTTTCCTATCATAAACATTTAGAAGTCTGCACACAATATATGTAACAACTATTTTCAGACATTGGCTAACAAGCCTCACAGGAATGTGATCTCTGGAGGAAGGGGAAAGAACAAGGTGAGCCCTATGACTCTGCATCTTTCTACCTGGAGACATTTTTTTGGACCTTGGAAGAGGGAGAGGAAAACCAGGCAGAGATGAGCAGTCTCTCTGAGCTGAAGAAATGGAGGTTAGAGTTGAAGGAGGTTGGGGCAGCTCACACTTGCGGTATGGAGCAGTGAAGAGGAAGGATTTATGCAGACAGGGAACTGTGGAACTCTGCAGAAAAGCTTTCCCGAGTTCTTTGACTTCATAGTGACCTATGATGCACAAGGAGGAGACTAGGAAGCCGGGTAAAGAACACTTTCCAACAGAAAACAACTACTGGGAAGCAGAAAGCTGAACAACAGGAACATTCACAGAGACTCCAGGAAGTCCTATCTAGGGGTAAGGCTAAACGAGCCCCAGAGTTGGGATGCCTGGGTGGCTCAGTCAGTTAAGCATCTGCCTTCAGCTCAGGTCATGATCTCAGGGTCCTGGGATCGAGTCCCACATGGAGCTCCCTACTTGGTGGGGAGCCTGCTTCTGCCCCCCTCCCTTTCTCTCTGTGCCTCCCCCCTGCTCGTGTGCATGCACCTGTACTCTCTCTCTCTCTCTCTCAAATAAATAAAATCATAAATAAAATAAAATAAAATAGCCCCAGAGTAAAGGTTACTCTGCATCTACACTAAAGAAACTTAGAAACAAATCTCAAAAGTATGAAGACAATCTAGAAAGTAAATTAACCTCCTGACATAGAAAAATCTGCAAAATCTTTAAAGAAAAGCAGGGGGGAGGGGTCCAGACATTCAGCAGTGTCCAACACCTAAATGAAAATTATACCACATGCAAAAGAGCAGAATAACGTCACCCTATCCAAGAGAAAAATCCATAAACAGAAATGGACAAAGAAAAGACAGAAATGACTGAATAAGCAGGCAGGGACTTTATAACAGTGATTATAAATATCTGCAAGAACTTAAAAAGTTAACATGAACAAAAGAAGGCTGATATATGAATGCTTGTAGTAATTTTATTCATAATGGCTGCAAACTGGAAACAACTCAAGCATCCATCAACAGGAGAAATGTCTTAGTCTGTTCAGGCTGCTATACCATAATAGCATAGACTAGGTTGCCTAAACAACAGACATTTATTTCTCAGCATTCTGGAGACTGAGAAGCTTAAATCCAGAATGCCAGCATGGTCCAGTTCTTGGTGGCCAGTTCTTGGTGAGGGCCCTCTTACTTGCTTACAGATAGCCACTTTCTTGCTGTATCCTCACATGATAAAGAGAGGGCTCTCATCTCTACCTCTTCCTACATTCTGGGAGCCCCACCCCAATGACCTCATCTAAACCTAATTACCTGCCACCTCCACATACCACCACATTGGAGGTTAGGGCCTCAATACATGAATTTGGAGGGGGAACATGAACACTGTGTCCATAGCAAGAATGGATAAACATATTGTATTACATGCATACAGTGACTACTCAGTGATAAAAAGAAGCAAACTACTGATATGTGTAACAATATGAATGAATTTCTTAAATGTTAGACTGGGCTAAAGTAGCTAGGAAGAAAAGTACATATGACATTATTCAATTTTTATGAAATTCTTGAATAGACAAAGCTAATCTATAGTGATAGAAATCATATCAGTGATTGCATAAGATAGATGTTGGGATTACTGACTATAAAAAAAACTACAGACAACTTTTTAGGGAAGTGTGAGTATTCCATGTCTTAATTGTGGTGTTGGATATAGAGATGTATAACATATTGTAATGAAAGTAAAGACCACCCCCCAAAAATACAAGAATAACAAATCTCTGAAAATGATTTGCTAAAGAGAAAAAAACTTTTCATATCAGTTTGTCATACTTAGTAGAATGCATGATTTCTATGAAATAGCACCAGAGAGCCAAGATAAAGAAAAAAACTAAGAATAAAAAACTAATATAAGTAGAAAAGAAAGAAAGAGACACAAAGTAGGATAATATGAAGGAAGATAGAATCACAATATTAGGATTTAAGTGTAAATTGATTCAATGAAGCATAGGACTAAACTTGGAAAAATTAAGTCAAATAGAAATAACTTAGTAAATTTTTCAAAATATTGTACAAAGATCCAAAGTGGAAAAAAAGAAAGCTGATGGAGAAGATAATAGAAAAAATAAAAGAAATAGGGATTGAAGATAAAAGTTGCAGGAATTCTTAGGAAGACACCACAACAACCACAGCAACTAGAAAAGAAGCAAAAGTCTAAAGCTTAATTGAAAGACACCTTTCTCGAAATACAAATCAAAACCACAATGAGATACCACCTCACACTGTCAGAATGATTAAAATTAACCACTCAGGAAATGACAGATGTTGGTGAGGATGCAGAGAAAGGGGAATGCACTTACACTGTTGGTGGGAATGCAAGCTGGTGCAGCCACGCAGGAAAACAGTATGGAGGTTCCTCAAAAAGTTGAAAATAAAGCTACCCTAAGATCCGGCAATTGCACTACTAGATATTTACCCCAAAGATACAAATGTAGTGATCTGAAGGGGTACATTCACCCCAGTGTTTATAGCAGCAATGTCCACAATAGCCGAATTGTGGAAAGAGCCAGATGTCCACTGACAGATGAATGGATAAAGAAGATGTGGTATATATATGTATATATATATACACAATGGAATACTACTCAGTCATCAGAAAAATGAAATCTTGCCATTTGCAACAACATGGATGGGACTAGAGGGTATTATGCTAAGCGAAAAAAGTCAATCAGAGAAAGACAATTATCATATGGTCTCACTCATATGTGGAATTTAAGAAACAAAACAGAGGATCATAGGGGAAGGGAGGGAAAAATAAAACAAGATGAAATCAGAGAGGGAGATAAACCATAAGAGACTCTTAATCATAGGAAATAAACTGAGGGTTGCTGGGAGGGGTGATGAAGGGGTAACTGGATGATGGACATTAAGGAGGGCACATGATGTAATGAGCACTGGGTATTATATAAGGCTGATGAATCACTGACCTCAACCTCTGAAACTAATAATACACTATACGTTAATTGAATTTAAATTTTAAAAACTTGTAATCCCCCCAAAAAAGAAAGACACCCCCCCTCAACTAGCAAGGGAACTCAGTGTAAAGAGCTTATCACAAAGTGTTCAAAAGTTGAAAAGAGAAGTCTGAAAAGAGACTCACATAAAGAGACATCTTAGAAAAGTATATATTATTTTCACTAAGATAAATAAATCTTTAAACACAGATTTTTTAAATGGGTTTATTCACAAAAGGAATAAAAATCAGACTCTCATCAAACTTGAAATGCCAAAAAGGTAACAAAATGAGTTTATATTTATAGTTTCAAAAATATTATGTCCCCAAAATTCTGAAATCAGCTAACTTGCAACTCATGCATGAATAAACAGAAAGATATTCTAAAATATGTACTATATAAAGACTCTTTCACTTCCGTTTGTCCAAAGACATGTGCTCCCTCCCATCAAGAGCTAGAAGAGCCAGATGGAACACAAAAGCTATATTTTGAAAGCAGAAGAGAGTTTCTGAGGCAACAAGAACTAAATGAACTAATACTTTAGAAAGAAAGAAACAGAGAAGTTTCCTGGCTTCTGCAGTTGCTTTTACCCTGGGCGTACCGATAGATTTAAATATGGGCAAGATGTTGCAGATCTAGGGCAGATCCCAGTGCAACACCTGGAAGGGGGGCTATTGCAGAAGAAGAAGAAACCAGAAGAGGTTTTAGTGGAAACTGGGCAAGTTTCAAGCACTTAACAGGTTTTTTTCCCCAAAACAGGTATTGAATACTGCTGCAATTATGTGGCAGGAGACAAAAACAGAAGTGGAAAGCCTCTGCAGAGCAAAACTGAGCTCTTTTGTCAGTCTCATAACACAAAGATTAGAATTTGAGATCCCCAAACAAGAGTGCCGCCTCAAAAAAATACCAGAATTGTAGATGAAAAAATGGAGGGTCAGGCTTGAGCCAGAGGTAATCTAACTTTTACACTGCCATGATGGAGGGAAAAGTGAGCCTCCCCAAGAATCTGAAGTTTACATTTTTTTGGTAAACAATGGCTGCCATTCATTCAAATATTCCTTTACTTGTCAAAGAATAATGAGAAAAAATTGACCTATTGAAACAGACACAAAGGTGATCCAATTTTAGAGTCAGACAAGAAGGTCTTTAAAATGACTATGATTAATATGTTCAAGGAACTAGAGGAATATGGAGAGGTTAAAAAAATAGGTAATTCATCAGTACGTGTAAAGTATAAAGAAGGATCAAATGGAAATTCTAGAACTAAGAAAACATATAAAAATTTAAACAAAAAAAAGGGTATCTAAAATTAAGAACTTATTAGTGAGTTCAGTAACACATTAGACAATGCAGAATATAAGATCTATCGCATGGAAAACACATCAGTAGAAAAATAACCAAACTGAAGCAAAAACAGGGTGGGGGACAGAGGTTGGCAGGGAGCAGAAGAATGAAGAGCACAGAAAAGTGCATCAGACACAGGTGAGACTTAAGAAGATCTAATAAACATGTAAATGAAGTCTCAGAAGAAAGAGAGAGAAAATGAGTGAAGAGCCATATTTAAATAGACATTAGCAAAAAAAAATATTTTTTTCTCAAAACTGATGAAACACTTTTGATAACTTATGATTTCCTGATAGATTGAGCCTTTCATCACTGTAAAATCTCACACTTCATCTCTAGTAACATTTTCTTGTTTTAAAGCCTAGTCTATTTGATATTAGTAGAGCTATTCAACCTTTCTTATGGCTGCTATTTGCAATAATATATCTTTTTCTATCCATTTACTTTCAATCTCTTTGTATCTTTGAGTCTAAAGTGTGTTTCCTTTATAGTGCATGGTTGGATATTACTTTTTATCCAGTCTTATTTTTGATTGGGTTATTTATTCCATTCATATGTAATGTTATTATATAGATTTACATCCACTATTTTACTTTTTGTTTTCAATGAATCTCATGTCTTTTTGTTCCTCTCATTTTCCATTACCGATTTCTTTTGCATTAAGCAAGTATTTTCTAAAGTTCCATTTAATTTTTTTTATTTTTTTACTATACTTTAAAGTTATTTCTGGGCACCTGGGTGGCTCAGTTGGTTGAGCAACCAACTCTTCTTGATTTCAGTTCAGGTCATGATCTCAGGGTCATGAGATCAAACCCCATGTCAGGCTCCACGCTCACTGGGGAATCTGCTTGAGATCCTTTCCCTCTCCCTCTTCTCCCTCTGTGCTCTCTCTCTAATAAATAAATAAATCTTTAAAAAATAATAAAGTTATTTCTTTAGTGGTTGCTATGGGGCTTAACATATATATATCTTATGAGAATCAGCTTCAGATTAATACTAATTTAATTTCAGGATAATATAGAAATGTTACTCTTATGCAGCTCTTTCCATTTTCCCACTTTTTGTTGTATTATTGTTCTACATATTACATCTGTCAGTGTCATAAACTCAACAATACATACAATGTTGTAATTATTACTGTCTGTGATTTGGGGTCTTTCAAAAGAGCTGAGAGAAGAAAGGAAAGCAAATCTATATTTTTAGTCTTGTTATATTTACCTTCCTATTTATGATTTCTGGTTTTCTTCGTTGTATCTTCGGTTTAAGTTATCTTCTGGAATCAGTTCCCTAACCCAAAAGGTCTTTGTTCCCACTTACATCTTTTGTGCTATTACTGACAAATATATCACATTCCTGTATGTTGTAGGCCCAACAATACATTATACACAAATTATTTCATACAATTGTTTTTTAAATCAGAGAATAAAAGAGAAGAAATATGCATTTACACTAATTTTATAATTACCTACTCACCTGTATTGGTGCTCTTTGTTTTTTCATGTGAATTCAAATTACTATCTAAAGTCACTTCCTTTCAGCCTAAAGAAATTCCTTCAGTATATCTCATAAGGTGAGTGTGCTAGCGTCAAATTCTCTTAGGTTTTGTTTATCTAGGAATGTATTTATTTCACAGGTTGTGTCTTCATTGAATTTACCATTCTCTTCCCAACTGTCTTTTGCCCTAACCTCTACTGTTTTCGAGAGTTCCCTTAGGCTCAGACTTCTCCATGTTCTACTTCAAGTGAAATTAGTTCCTTCCACCACAACCAAGTGGGATTTATCCCTGGGATGCAAGGGTGGTTCAACATTCACAAATCAATCAATGTGATAGAACACATTAATAAGAGGAGAGAGAAGAACCATATGGTCCTCTCAATTGATGCAGAAAAAGCATTTGACAAAATACAGCATTCTTTCCTGATTAAAACTCTTCAGAGTGTAGGGATAGAGGGAACATTCCTCAAATTCATAAAATCCATCTATGAAAAACCCACAGTGAATATCACCCTCAGTGGGGAAAAGCTGAGAGCCTTTTCCTTAACATCAGGAACATGTCAAAGATGCCCACTCTCATCACTATTGTTCAACATAGTACTAGAAGTCCTAGCAACAGCAATCAGACAACAAAAAGAAATAAAAAGTATTCAAATTGGCAAAGAAGAAGTCAAACTCTCTCTTTTCGCAGATGACATGATACTTTATGTGGAAAACCCAAAAGACTCCACCCCCAAATTACTAGAACTCATACAGCAATTCAGTAATGTGGCAGGATATAAAACCAATGCACAGAAATCAGTTGCTTTCTTATACACTAACAATTTAACTGTAGAAAGAGAAATTAGAGAATCGATTCCATTTATAATAGCACCAAAAACTATAAGATACCTTGGAATAAACCTAACCAAAGAGGTAAAGGATCTATACACTAGGAACTACAGAACACTTGAAAGAAATTGAAGAAGACACAAAAAGATGGAAAAACATTCCATGCTCATGGATCGGAAGAATAAACATTGTTAAAATGTCTATGCTGCCAAGAGCAATCTATACCTTCAACGCTATCCCAATCAAAATACCAATGGCATTTTTCAAAGTGCTGGAACAAACAATCCTAAAATTTGTATGGAATCAGAAAAGACCCCAAATCACCAAGGAAATGTTGAAAAAGAAAACAAAGCTGGGGGCATCACATCGCCTGATTTCAAGCTGTGATCACCAAGACAGCATGGTACTGGCACAAAAACAGACACATCGACCAATGGAACAGAATAGAGAGCCCAGATATGGACCCTCAACCCTATGGTCAACTA